>NC_064619.1:445607875-445920375 GCF_023898315.1 Schistocerca nitens | reverse complement strand
ACTTTACTAGACATAGAAATTTCTTGAGAAACTGTGTTTAATTTTAATTCTGGAAAGTATTATATCAAGCAGAGACTAGAGCCTTGTCAGTTGAGACTGGTAAGTCAGTACGAGGTGGGGAGCTTCACTAGCTAGGTAATTTGGCTGTAAGGACCTCGCAAATAAGTTTTGTAACCTTTATAATTAGATGTCTAAACTTTGCTTTCTTTAAGGCAAGAAAAATAGATGTATTTAGCAAATCTGAACATTTATTGTTAATCACCTTCTAATAGCCTCACGACAAAGAATTAAGCAGTTGATATAACGAAACTGATTTCATGAAAGGAGACTTGAGGTCTTGGTAAAGGTGTGACCTAACCAGATCTAACGGGAAAAATACAATAATGCAAATCATAGGATTGTAACGTTAAAATTAGCCAGCATGGAAAAAAATATAAAGTTTGTCATTACTAAACAGTGATTACCTCTCGGCATTTAGTTTGTAGCAATTGAAGGATGAAATTTCTAACAGTTTACACGATACGCTCACTCAACGTTTACGTGTCCAGTACAGAGGCGACAAATCTTGGTTTTAATGTATCCCAAGAAAGAAATCTAATGGGTAATGCCCGACGATCTGTGTGGCCATGGGACTGGAGCATCTGTTCCAATCCACCGATAAGAAAATTCTCCCGGACGTATTACCCAATGCGGTGGTTGTCCCACTTCAAACATTAGATTGGTCCTAATCTCTAAAGAATTGGGGTATAGCATCGAACAAGAACTGGCAGGTAACTCATTAGTGCACACCATAGATTGGTCGTCTGGCAGTGCCTTATGTTCACCTACAAAAACCTTGGCTTTTTTAAACCTAGGCACAATCGTGCGTTTATTTACATCACTGAAACGAAACGGCGGTACACCATAAAACGAAATTTACTGTTAGAAATTTTCATAATTTTCAATAAAGAAACATGTTCTTGGCAATTCCTTCTCGTTCAGTATGTTTCAGTTCCTGAAAAAATTGAAGTTAAGTAATGCTACATGCAGTTACTGCCGTTCGCTTAATACCGTGCACTGTGGGCTTTGGTACTTTGAGCTGACTTCTTGTTCGTCTCAGTGATTTGGATGGAGAACGCGTGAACACTTTCCGTATGTTCTCGACACTTTCTGCACGCCTGCTGCTTTTCTAAGTTTCAACCATACCAATATCTAAAACAATTTGCATCCATGCCTTAACCTGACATCTGCTGGCACTTTCCCATAAGTTGCCTTGGGTCAACGTTACGTCATGCGTGGAGATTTCGTGTAAACCAGTCACAAAACACAGTGAGCTGCTGCCTGCAGTGCTGTCACCATTTTACGCTTTGATCTATAATGCCGTTCCCCGCAAGTGCTTCATGAACTGAAACACTACATCGTGGAAACTTAACGAGTTTGTCAACACACTAAAAACAGGATACTTCAGATATACTGCGTAAGTAAATAGTAATGGCTGTTCAGAACCAGGGTAAACATTCTGTGGACGCCCTGTATACTGCTCGAAATTCCGTTTGTCCAGAAGGCTACCTAATGTGAGGCGTTAACATTAAACTCCGAGAGATTCACAACGGTTTTGCGAGTATGCTACTAAGTTAACCACGTGAGAACATGTGCACGTATCAGCGGCCTCACGTAAGTGATTATAGCAGTCATGAAATTTGTAGGACCTGTCATCCGTGAAGTAGACAGCTTATTCGCATCGTTGAGCATAAATTCATTTGTCTTGATCGTAATACAAAGGAGCAGTTAAATAATCTTTTTCAGCTGTTTAACAACCATCTTCAGATCATAGCTCCCAATGCAACTGGTAGCTATCATTGTTCATTCACAATACACTTTGGGATATCAGCTGCATTACGAGCTATGACCTGAACATAGTTGTTCAAAAACTGTAAACTATCATGTAACTGCAGCTTGATATTATTATAATGATGAATTTGTGGCAAATATTCATAAACCATGACGAATGTTTGAAATAACTTAAAAATTAGACTAAATGCATAGACATTATGAATGACAGTAATACACAAAAGGTGTAATGTTAAAATCTTGCCGCGCCTGAAAAGCGTGTGCCTGAAGGTTGGACACAATGCGCAGGAAAGGTCATTACCTGCACACTTGTTTCATCTAGTAGGCAATATTTCTAGTAACACATGCATCATACCTTTTGAAGATAATTTCCGACAAGTGCCGCAGTTCACGAGTAATAATATCGATTGTTTCGTCGCATCCTTCAGGTCTATAGAAGGCGGCTTATTCAGGTACTCTACATTTGTGGAAAACAAAAGTATTACGGTCAGGAGACCTTTGAGACTGCAGATCTTGATATTACTTAATAAATTTCACGCAGTGTTCATGTAATTCATATCATGGGGCGCTTCAGCACTGTCTTTTTGAAAATGTTCGCAGGTTCGTTCATCCTCTGTTAGCTGTGTAAGAAAGGTTGTGAATATTGTTCTTGCACACAAAATATTAGTTTAATGTAAAAAGTATTTTTATTCGCCGGGCACTTGACAACACACCTCTAGGTTTAAGACTACGTAAAGGCACGTCTTATATCTGGGCCCTCATCACTAGCATCGCTTATTTCTGGAACAGAAATGACTGGAGAAATTTTAAACATGCCTCGTCTGTCAAACATTATCTGTGGCCTAAAAAACCTTTGCGTTTCTTCGAGAAAAGTTACAAAAATTCTTTGACTTACGAAAATATGCATCCTTAATTTTTTGTACAAATACTTTACATCTTCTAGAGCGCAGAGCTGACCTCATGAACAGCCACGTTCCTTGCTCTAGTTGCCGAGGTGATTCTTTCGGGTTGACACCTGAATGCGACCTAACATTCCCTATTATTTTCGTTTGATATGTTTCATTTGTTTACCACAAACGAAACCTGTGGTGCGCCGCTTTTTCATTAATTACAGAGCACAATAGTTTGGAGGAAGTGTCGAGTTGGGAAATGTATGTGCAAATACGAGTACGTGAACACACCACCGAGTAATGAATTTTTTGTATTTGCTTTTCCGCAGCTTCAATAAATGTGATGAATTGGATATTTGTATACTTCACCAGATCTGAAATTTTTGTAATTTTATTTCTCCGCTTATAGTTCGGGCATGGCGCAATTTCACGCGGAAGATTTAAGATAGTCTTTAAGGTCACTTATTATCTATGACATTTTACTTTACCATATTTATGATGTAACTTTTCAGCTTCTAAAAAATCCGTTTGTATGACTGTTACACAAATGTGAGAACGCAAAAATAACGCCGTTGACCATAAATAATGCTTAATTCCCGTAAATGTACCGCTTGATAATGCACCATGCCAGGAACTGTTAGCGAAAAATAAAATTACGAAAGGGTAACTTTCCGCTCTGGTAGAAAACACACAATAAAGTGCATTTCATGCACTTTCTGTAATTGTTTCCGTTGCCACTACTCTCAACCAAATTAATTAGCTCTTCAAGAGGATAGTTTTCATACGACTAACTTGCAGCGCTTTAAACAACAATAGTGGAGTACGGCGCCATACTGGTTGACGTAACTCGCTAAAAAGCTTCGGAGGGGGAGCTGTCACTGCGTGGCAAATTGTACCGTAGGCGCTCGGAGCCGACAGATTTCCGCGATTATTTGTTAGGCTTCAGCCTTTGTGATTCGTGGGAGCTGAAGGCTACAGACTAAGAAAACCAAGAGAAACTGGATCGTAGCGTAACTTCAAAAATCAGTTTCATTTGCGACGAAGTCGCGCAGCAGTCCTGCTACCATGATGCAAAGATTGAACACTTTTTTCATCGCATTTTTGGCCGTTGGAAGGGGGAGGGAGGGCGAAATTGAAACAGGAACCCACCTGATAGCAATAATTAAATCCTACTCTGTTCAATTCTAACACCTTCAGAGTCATACAAAAAGACTGTTTAGATGAGAGAGAGACAATGATTCCCTAACCAGATTTTAAACTGTAAGACGTTTCCAGGGCAGACCTGGAATGACCACAACTTATTGGTTATGAACGATAGATTAAAACTGAAGAAACTGCAGAAAGGTAGAAAACTGAGAAGCAGGACCTGGATAAGTTGGAAGAACCAGAGATTGCTGAGAGTTTCAAGTGGAACCTTAGACAACGTTTAACTGAAATAGTAGGGAACACAGTATAAGCTTTGAGAGAAGAAATAGTGATCATAGTAAATTCAATGACTAATAGAAATCCTTGGATATCGCAGGAAATATTGAATTTCATTTATGAAAGTTTGAAAGTTGGAAATACAAAAATGCAAAAAGTAGGCGAAAGGAGATACAGAGATTTGAAAATTGAGATTGACAAAGTGGAAAAGGGCCAAGATGGAATAGTAGAGAACAAATTCAATCCTGCAGAAGCTTGTATAACTGGGGGAAATACGCATAAAGTCAACAGGAAAATTAAAGAGGCCTTTGGAGGTAAAAAGGCAGCTGTATGAATATTAAGAGGTTAGATGTCAAACTAGTACTAATCAGAGAAGGGGAAGGTAGAATGCGTAAATAGAGGAGCTCTACAACGGAAATGAACATTATGACAATATCAGAAGGGAAGATTAAGTAGATGAAAATGAGGTACGAGATTCGATACTGAGAAAAGAATTTCACATAGCGCTGCAAATCCTAAATGGAAACAGGGACTCCCAACTAGATGACATTCCCTCAGGACTATTCATATGATTGGGAAATCCAACCACAACAAAACTATTCCGTCTGGTGATGCAAGATGTATGAGACAGGAGAGGTACCATCAAACTTCATGAAGAATGTACTGAAGTCTTAAGAGTCTGAAGATACCAAAGGGAAGAAATAACTGAGGAAGCTGAGACACAGGACTGCAGCCTATGTATGACCGATGTTAATCAATCAGTACATTGAGCAAGCAGTGAAGGAAACAAAGGAGAAATTTCCAAAGGGAATTGAAGTTAAGTGTGAAGAAATAAGAACTTTGAAGTTTGCCGACGACATTTTAAATCTTTCAGAGACGGCAAAAGGATTATTAAATGAACATCATGACAAGAAACAGAGGCAGAGTATATAAAAGCAGATTGGCTTTCCATTCTGAAATAGGAGAGTTTGTCAACATCTAACATAATTTAAATGCTAATGGAAATTATGAAGGTACATGTTTGGAGTGTAGTTTTATATGGAAGTGAAACATATGGTAAACAACAGTTCACACCAGGAGAAAATAGAAACACCTAAAATTTCGTGGAATAGAAGAACGCTGAAGATAAAAAGGTAAGCCGAATAACTAATGGACTGTGCGGCTGGTCCCGGCGGAGGGGCGAGTCCTCCCTCGGGCATGGGTGTGTGTGTCCTCAGGATAATATAGGTTAAGTAGTGTGTAAGCTTAGGGACTGATGATCTTAGCAGTTAAGTCCCATGAGATTTCACACACATTTGAACATTTTTGAATAACTAATGAGGTACTGAATCGAAGTGGGGAGAAAGATTTATGGCACGTGTGTGTGTGTGTGTGTGTGTGTGTGTGTGTGTGTGTGTGTGTGTGTGTGTGTGTGTAGGGGGAGCAGAATATCGTAAACAGATTCACGTGGATGCATGCTGCAATAGTTATTCAGAGATGAAGGGGCTTGTACAGGATAAACTAGCCTAGACTGCTGCATCAAACCAGTCTTCTGAGAAAAACTCACTGCGGGGCGATTTAGCACTTTTTCGAAGAAAAAAGGTCCAACTGAGCGAAGGGCTTTACTTTTCAAAGCTAACCTAATACGCCCGTTTGCGCAGTTTTCTGAAGTCTACAAAACTATGTGAAGTTGACAAGCAATGCCTTCTGTTAACAATACGGATCGCTTCTCTGGTACCTCTAGTGTATCCGTCACCGAAACATCGTTCACACTCTGGCACGAACAGCCCCCTTACAACGAAAACCGCTATCTTGCCGAGAATTACGAAGTTCTGAATTAATAGCAATCACGATCTGCACAATTTACGGACAATACATCTATACTGTGGCATCATTCATTTCTCGTCCACCCTCGCAACACAGGTAAAAATCAGAAATTATAGTTTAGTAATCTGTTTAGTTCCTTATCCAGGGTTTAACCGGTGTTAAATGCAGCTGTTTTTAAATGTGTTATCCTAATATGTTCAAATGTGTGTGAAATCTTATGGGACTTAACTGCTATGGTCATCAGTCCCTAAGCTTACACACTACTTAACCTAAATTATCCTAAGAACGCGCGCACGCGCACACACACACACACACACACACACACACACACACACACACACACACACACACACACACACACACACACACACAAGGACTAACCTAATATGCACATACTCCAGTGCGTGAGCTGTGTTTCTCTGTTTTCCCACAAACGTGGGACAAACTTTACAACCGTATGTTTTCTGCACGACTAACTGCACCAGTAGGTGCACTATGCCTGTCAGTACAGATTCATTGTTTTGCGTTCATGCGTCCGCACTTCAACACCCACCTTGCTGTCCAGCGTAAAATAAGCTTAAATGGCTTTCTCTTGCGATATGTACTTTGAGGTACGAACCAACCTAAAAAACATACTACTCCTAATAGCTATAATTATTAGTCTTCAAATGAAGTAAATACTGATGCACAGTTACATTTTTTACAGATATCTTTGATAGCATAAAAGTTTTAACGCTGTAATCACCTTAATACAAATGTTTCGATAACAGTGTCAGCCCCAGAAGTGAGTCATCACAGGAGGAAGATGAGGGCGTATACCTCCAATGCGACCATACCCAGTAAGGTAGCGTTCAACACAGCCTTCAGACTGAGGAGGCCTTTAGTTTCTCCACTCCCCTCCTCCCTCTCCAGGTAAGCAATCTTGCGCGTTACATGACAGTGTGAAGTCACACGAATGCTTTGGTAAGAGTTTGTGCAGAACAACGTGACCGGTAGATGCAAAATCGGCAGGGCATGCATGGAGACGACAGTAGTGGTGGGGGTTATGGACAGGTGCTGTAGGGGAAATGCCGAGTGCTGGAGGGATAGTGCCGTTTTAAAGTGAAATCTACACTCATTTTTTTTGTAAATATTGAGTGGAGGCCTCCACACCTGCACTTAGTCATGACTGAAAAGGATCTACAGTCACCTCTGATATGGTTATTACGTAAGAGTAGAAAGAAAAATTCAGCTGAAAATGCAACAGCAGCAGCAATATACTTTCGCCGAGCTTGTAATCATTTGTAACTTTCGAATAAGCGTCATGAGTGGAGAATTTTGAATAAAAACTACACATTTCTCTTGTTACCATGTTAGAATTTATTTAGCCAAAACAGTGGACTTTACACAGTGCCACCCCCCTAACACATTGTGAAGACTCAGATGCGAGAGAATTCTGTAACAGTGGGTTATTAAGTTTATTAAATGAACTGAGGAAAGGTAAGATAAGTAGGATATGAAGAAGCACGTCCTCGGTACAAAAATCTATAATATCTTCACTTATGTTGTTTCTAAACCATAGCATTTCTTGTTTCGCCAGCTATCTAAGGCCCTTCAAAATTATATTCGTTCATCGAAAGAGTCTGTAGTTAGTGGAACAACACGACAGATAATTAAGTTTTGCATAATAACCGTATGGGAAAATACTCTTCTCTCTGCGTGAGGTTTTCCAAAATTTCATTTCGATACCCGGAACGGCTTAAGAAATGAGGAATGCTGTGCCTTTATCGCTGATTTGGAGCAATCGCAAATGAATGAGCTGCATTAGATCAGTTTCCCCGGGTTTTGTGACCGTAACTTCCACGCATTTCTAAAGCAAAATTCCATATATTAAATTTCATATGCCGCAACGTGTTATGTAACTTGCACCAACTGCAAAATCATACAGACTCCTATTTTTCATTGCAAAGTTTCTCGAATTTCGTGCAGTGTCGTACTTCCACGCAAATGTCACATTAACTGTGACCATTAACGAAACTTAAGGCATATCAAAGCTAACGTATGAAGCTGTAAGTAACCCAAAACTTAATTTTTACAGAATAGTTTCTGTAAAATGGTTTGAGCAACATTTCAAGGTGTGCGTCTCGATTCTGTAATCGCAGAGAAGCCGAAAGTTGGCAAACACTGCTGGCCTTCCCTTCCGAACAAACGAATTCTCCCAGCGCTTTGCACGGAAACTGATAACTGCGTATCAGCCACCGTATCCCTTCCGGACCCTACACAGCGATCACACCTAATTAATCCGTATTAGTTCAGGCCACGTTTCCACGCGACAGGAGCAGTGTGTGTGTGTGTGTGTGTGTGTGTGTGTGTGTGTGTGTGTGTGTGTGTGTGTGTGTGTCAGAGAGAGAGAGAGAGAGAGAGAGAGAGAGAGAGAGAGACGGTAGAATAGCTAGTCTGAGTAGTGGTAGCCTGTCAGCGTGCTGTTTCAGCAACGAAGGTCAGGCGCGAGGTGAGGCGCGAGGTCGGACGCCCTTTAATAGTAGCTGGCCGAAGGTCTGCACGGGTCACGTGAGGACTAGGTGGAGTCTAGTCACGCGAGCAGCCGCTTCATAAAGTTCCCCGGCCGACACTTTCCTCTCGCTGAAAGCCGACAGCCTCTATTCGTACTGAATATTTGCTAGCAGGCACGCTGACGTGATCCCACCACTCACCTTATCTGCTTTATCCTTCATCGAAATTAGGGATGGAAAAAATCGATCCTGTTAAAACCGATACCGGCATTTTAGTTCTGAATAACCGGTATTTTTGATTTTTATTGATAACTGGGTATAAAACTGATACAAAAAATTTAACAAATTTTTCGTTGTCAAATAAACCTTTTATAAAAAGGGAGTAATTTTTATTCGTACAGTTTGCATTCGTTTGAAATATTGCGTTATTACGCGAGGGTCGTTCAATGAGTAATGCGCACTTTTATCTCAGAACATATTTATTGTTAAGAGAGAATTTGGTGAAAATATACATCAACGTGTCTTGTACATGTTCTATTTTTGTACACAGTTTCCAGCAAGATCTATGGCCGTACGCCAACGTTGTGGAGGAGCATGTATTGCTGCTGTAAAAGCTCTCGTCCTGCAGATGTAGTTACGTTTTCACTGCCTGATTGACACTCTTCTAAGTGTGCTCCCCGTGGAGAACCTTTAAGCGGCCCAAAGAGACGGAAGTCCGAGGGTGCCAGGTCTGGGCTGTACTGTGGATGAGGCAACGATGTTCAACCAAATTTTGTGATGTGTTCCAGGGGTTCTCAGACTTTTGTGTGGGGGTGCATTATCGTGTTGGAGCGAGATTCTGCTGGATTATTGTCCGATCGAACAGGTCGGGAACGGTTCTTGAGTTTATTAGAGTCTTCACGTATGCCTCTGAATTGATGGTTGATCCTCTTGGCATCACATCCACGAGAATGACCATCACAATCCCAGACGACTGTCACCATGACCTTTCCGGCAGATGGAATTGTCTTGAATTTCTTCGTTGGTGGTTAATGATGATGATGATGATGGCACTCCAACGACTGCGTTTTTGTTTCCGGCGCAAAGTGGTGCACCCAGCTTTCGTCCCCCATAACGATCTGTGACAAAGACCTCTCCGTCGGTCTCAAAAAGTTACAACAATTCAATGAAATGACTTTTCTTTGAATCTTGTGGCCCGCTCTGAGTATTTTTCGAACCCAGCATGAGCACCTCTTTGAATATCAGAGTCTCTATCACTGCAGACGCACTTCCAATGCTGACCGACAACTGTAGAGCCAAATTAGTTGTGATGCGCCGGTCGGCATGAGTAATGGCATCCGCACGATTCAGCGTGTCTGGAGCAGTGGCTGTGACAGGACGTCCCGAGCTCTGCTGATCGTGGGGCTCTCTGCGTTTGCTGAGGTTGGAACTTTCTTTACCCGTCGCCCAACTGTACTATTAACTGCAGCATCGCCATACACTGCACACATACATTTATGGACGTTCAGCAGGATTTCTTTTTCTGCAGACAAGAATTCAACAACAGCCAGCTGCTTGTAGCGTGAGTCTCTGTACTACGGCTCTGCCATCTGCCAAAATGGTTCGAAACTTCACCGGCGCACAAAACAATCAAATGTGAAGCACCAACAAGGACGTTTGTCAGTGTATATTAATGGATTTAAAAAAATGGAGGACATTACTTACTGAACGCCCCTCTTAGAAAATCGAAAAGCGACCAGTTCTATTTTAATAAAAATTCCGATCTAAACGACCAAGAAACTAAAGGTGCAAGAATTGGTATAGCACTGCTGAGAGAATATTATCTCTGTCGTTGCCGTGTGTTGTGGCTTAAGATACGACTGGTCGTCCAGTATACAAGACTCTCTCCCTTTTTATAAAAGGACGTAGCAGTGAAGTATAGTGCTTCATTTGCTTTATAAGATCAAGGAACTGTCTGCTATTTCTATGAAATAATAATAGAGGCAATTACAGTGACAGTAATAAATTAAAACTTAAGAATTTATTCCTAGCATACAGTTACCAATGTAAACAAAAGAAAAACAAAAGGAAAAGTTCCATTCTAACATTTGGCAGCGCATGTTGCACCTTTTGAATGCTGTCTTCTTGCTGGTAAGTGGTGAGAATGAACGACAAAAAACTTACGACAGGTTAAGCAGAGAGTACTCTTGCTGATATTCTTCCCGCCATAGTAATGGGAAGAGCTGGCTCCATGATTAAGAGTGACGACTTGCCCTGTAACACGATCATCATTCAGCAGGAGGACCTACCAGTAAATGGTGCCTGTGGTGTATCTTTTTGTTGAGTCATTTTCCACTGATTTCGCGTTGTATTCGAGAAGGAGATCAGTAATTTGCTAACTTTTTAGGTAACAAATTTGTGTTGATAAGTTGTAAAGTTTTGTGTATTTTTATTACCCAAACTGATATTTTTTGTATGTTGCTGAGTGCCTCACTCGTTAGTTCATTTCTGCGTATTTTCCGAAATCAATGATCGTATGTATGAATCGTGTTATTTGATGAGTACACCTTTTTAGGCAGGCCAACAGTCACTGTTCATAGACTTCTTTAGCCTATATCACATAGTAGAATAGTATGATTAATCATTTGGTAACAGGGCGGTTAAACTTTCGCTACTTGAGAGCCCCCCATGGAAAAGGGTGATCGTAGGACATAGGAAGAGGAAACCGAATAAACTACTGCATGAAACATTTTTGATTTCCACAGGGGACGATAAGATTTATTAACTGCGCACCGTGTTAGGTTCCAGGTTCCAATCGTTGCTTCAGCGTGACGATTCACTGCATCGACGACAGCGTGGAACCGCCCTAGAGATTCAATTTCTCAACTGTTCGCAGCACTTTTCGAAAAGTGGACTACGGAACCTTCAGCTGCCTGACAGCTCGTGCACTGCTTGCAGATCACATATTGTGCGTAGAATTCTCACCTTTGGCAACAATAACTTCAACAATTTGTGGCGCAATTAGCCGTCGGCCTTTCACAGTAGCAATACCCAAGTCGCCGGTTGATTCGAACTTCCGAAACATGTTCAACCCCGGTGCATAAACAGGACCTCTCCGTATTCCTTTAATGTGCCAATACTCTAAGAGCAGCAGCACTATTGCTGCTTTCGTCCAGACCAGGCTGGCTGACTATCTGTAACGCACAGTGATGCGTGTGTTCCAGACCTACGTCTTTGTACGAATACCGGAGCCTAACAGCGAGTCATGACACTAGCACTACTAAGAACGCAAATCCTGCAGCGCACAGTCTGAACATTCTTACAAAGTTGAGTAGCCGTATGATAGTTTTCCGTCTACATTGGCTCAAGACGCGAACGAACATTTAATTACTACCATCCTGTATAAATCGCAGTTTTCTAACAGTTTTCACTTTTTTCAGAGTACTGGCGCTGATAGATCTAACTTACATCGTAAACCGATTACTAAATGCGCAGGTTTCAATAGTCTACTTGTGGTCCATTCCAGCAAGACATACCCAAACACATCGTGGTTTCAGCATCCCGCCATCCTTTCAAATATATTTTCATCCACTTCTATATCCAGCAAGTCAGAGTGTGGGATGAGTTCACTATTGGTATCATTTCCTCTTCCCACAATCGCATGCTGAACGAGAAGAACGGCTACTGGTAAGTTTCCACATGAGCGAGGATTCTTTAGTTTTTTTCGTCGTTATTTCGTGAAGTGCAGTTACGGTAATATGTTGCCCGATTCTTCTTTGAATACGTGAATTCGAATTTTAACTGCAACCATATCCGTGGAGCATGACGCCTCTTGCAGAGTCTGACTCTAGAGTTTTAAAAACAATTCATAAGTGATTTAGAGTAGCAAACTTGCTCTTACTAAACGAATCAGTGACGAAATGCGGCGCTCTTAGTTGGATATCTCTATCTCCCCCTCCCCCCCCCCTTTTAACCCAAACTGGTAAGGGTTACAAAGTGATTAGGAGTATGCAAGAAGCCATGTGACGAGTGTTTTCTAAGACTTTTTCGTGAATGAATTACATTTCGTTAGCGTTCTTCCAACGAATCTCTGCTTCCTACAATTTGATTTATGTGGTTACTCGTTTTATTGTTTCCACAAATTAACCGAAAATAGCGCCACATGGCAGTAATGTGCCATTCTGCCTATTTACGCGCAACAGGACACGTTTGCAAAATGCCAGCCCCTGTACGAAGAGCAGTACCTCATCTGATGTTCCTGCATTTGCCTACATCTTTTCTGGCGGTGCAACCTCAACCTCCCTGTAAACGACAGCATTGTTCGCTAACAACCTCAGGGAGCTTTAAACGTTATCTACTAAATCGTTTACATTTATCGTTAACACTAACGGCCCAAAAAACATTCTTGGGATAGTCCCAAAATAACATCTGACGATGTCGCCCATTAAGACGGTATTGTTGAATACTGTCTGCTAGGAAGAAAAATCACGAAGTAGGCCGGATATTCTGTTATCTCTTATTGTTCACAGAAGTGCTGAACTGACGAGTACCTTTGTGACAAAACGTTAGTAACTTGGTTGTCATTTTCTACCAAATAAAATCCTCAATCAGTGTGCCCGCCATTTCCGAAGGCACTTGTTTGCTGTTACCTAAAAGATGCCTCTATAAGGAAGATAATCGTCTCCTATACATAAGTTTTATTTTCGCATGGGGAAGAAAGGAACTCTGTCAGCTTTCGCCTGAAATAAATGACGCGAATTCCATGAAATCTAAATTACGATGGCCGAGCAAGTAGTATGAACTAAGAACGTTGGGGATGTCGCACTACGAAGCCCAAATTCCGTCGTTCTATTTCTCCGCGGCGCAAGTAGATCTACGTTAGGAATGTTCTTGTTAATAAGAGGCTCTCTTCAATCGCAGTCATTTATCCTCCTGTTTTATAATTCATCGCGTATCAGAGCTACAGCTCTATTCTCACACTTTTTGAAATGTTACATCCCATTTTATCACCTACCAATAAATACACGAGATAGTTACTTCCGTAAAATATAAGACTATCTACAACAAGGAAACAGTATTTTTAATTACCTTCATTTTGACATGAAATGTTGATGCTCCACATCGGCAAGTACTTATTCGTTCTGGCACATGTGGGGGTACACCTAACTTGTGATTCAGTTGGTCTGAGAAGTGGAACTTACGAAGAGAGACTCCGTTCCGTGTTCCGTCGGAAGCGCTTTTCGAAAGTCTCTGTGGAGTCGAGCGAAAGTAACTACGATCCATGAAAATCGACACTGAGTATACGCGGTATTATCTGGCCTGTAGGTGGTGTCATCGTAAGTCTGTCCCCCTCTGCGCGACGAGGGTACAGAAAATCTGATAGATGTTCCGTATTAGGGTGGTTTGTTAGCGCATTTTTGCGGCTACCTATCTCTGGTAGCTTTACCGAGAGAATGTTTTGTTACTAAATAACTTAGTCTATGTGCCTAATACCAGTAAATGTGTCATAATTTTAAATGTTGGTTTCGTAATTAAAAGAAATAAAACTGAATTTCATTTAGAAATAATAGTAAAAATCAAATTACTTCGTTTTATTGTCTTTTGGTAAGTGACACGCTTCCATAAAAATGTCCAACGTCATCCACTGTTGCAGCAAAAGTTAAGCTGCTTCCAAATTGTTGCAGAGAGAACCACTGCTGTACAGCATTTGCTCATTAATCTAGCAGGTAATCACTGACCACGGTAGCGTTCTCTTATCTGTTTAAATAAGTGTATTCCGATTACGAAGTTACCAATCACCAACCACAATGCCGTTTCATTCACCTTTCCGCGAATAACCAGAATTACTCAATTTCACCGTACGATCTGACTTAACCGACTTTCAACTCTTAATTACACTCTAGCAAATTATTCATACTGTTTGCGCACGACGCGAATCCGCTCGACCGCTCGGTACGTAATGGGAAAAGCTAATCAGTTAAAACAGATACCGGTATTTTAGTTTTGAGTATCCGGTATTTTTCGATATTGTTTGGTCTGTTATAGCAGCTTCCCATTTTTTACTAATTAAATTTACTGAAACAAACAGTGTTAATTTTTTTAAAAATAAAAGTTAGATGAGAGAGTCCTGTTTCCTCTTAAGATTTCCATTCATTTGAAATACTGAGTTGTTACAGAGAATGGGAAATTTAAAAAATTACTAACAGCGCCAATAGCTACAAAAATTGGAAACAAGCACACGATATAAGAATCGGCACAACAATGGTGAGAAAATACTACCTGTTGACGTGAGATATGGCCTACCAGACGGTACACGTATAGGTGCAGTGTGCAAGCTCTGCCCCACTTTTGCTATCCGGTACACAACAACAACAACATAGGATAGAGCTATTAGGTTAGTGCATAAGGTCGTAGCATTTTTTTTTTGCATGTTCGTATTCCGGTTACTATGGGTTTCTTTATCGATTGTCATTTTTATATAGTTCACTGTTGCTGTTTCAGTGTCATTGAACGCTCCATTTGCTCTTCTCGGTATTTAAAGTCTTCGGCTCTCTCAATGACAGATCGCAATAATTTTACCTCAAAATAGTTTAACCAAACATTAACACATTCTGATACGTAAGGTCTAAGGCTTGGCGGTAGTGTTCTTTTTAACGTGATTCATTTGTTGTGGCTCCCCGGTGACTGTCTGCGGCTCTCTTACTCCGAGCCGTCCATGACACCGCCAGCTCGGATTGCCAAAGCGTTACGGTTGTTTATAAAATATCGATATATTCATACACCGGTACATAACTAAGAAATTATCGATTTAGACTGGTGATATTTTCCTCTGCGGTTTATCGATATGTCGACATCAAAATAGCAACATCAGATGTCGATATTTTTATTTCGTATCATTTTTTCTTTTGAAATTAGGTTCTACTACAATTTTACTTTCACTGTGTGGAGGAGAGTCTTACCACGTCAAGTCTCTCTTCGACTGGGCTGTAGTAGTCCGATTGCGAGGGGGGAGGGGGGGGGGAGGGGAGAGGGAGAGAGGGAGGGAGGGAGGGAGGGAGGGAGGGAGAGAGAGAGAGAGAGAGAGAGAGAGAGAGAGAGAGAGAGAGAGAGAGAGAGAGAGAGAGGGGGGGGGGTAGGTGTCATTGGAACAACAATTTCCGATTAGAAAAAATGACACTAGTTGCGTTAACAACTAGCGTGCTACTTCTTCACATCGGCATTCTTTAAAAACAATTACTGAAAATGATGAATCAAAATCTAAATCACAACTTTGGTGTTTGCTGTTGGTGGAGACCTGTGAGGTGAATGCCGACGTAATCTGCGCTCGGCCCTACCAGCAGAAACTGCAGCGTTTAGTTTCAAGACGCAGTTTTCCTACGTCAGGTGAGAAAAGGTTTAGTTCAACATGTAGCCATTGACGAATTAAGAAAATAGGGTATCAGAAGTTAACTGCAATGAAATATTGCATTATGATGCATCACGTAGAGAGTTGTTAAAAACAGTCGACCTAAAAAGTATTGTCATGCAAGCTTTTCATCTGAACAAAAACCCATTATTAACTTACAAATTTTCAAAGTAAGTGTTCTTTCAATTCTTGCTTTAAGGGGGATAGGTAAGCTGATAGCTTGTTTATGTACAGAATATTTAATAATAAATCAATACTTAACTATTCAACTCTGAAACCTGCAGTATATTTACAGCGTACAACCAATTTTTTTTATAGTCCAGTAAGTCGATATTTTTCTTAGATATGTCGATACATTTTGTCGATATATCAGGGGCCGATGATACTTTAAGTATCGTTATATGTGATTCCCAATATTAGCAGTCGTAATACATGTAGCTCCGCACAGCAAGTGAATGCCGCGGATACCACGAGTATTCGCAGCTATCCTTGATACGACTTACGCACCCTCAGTACAAATACACATCGGGGTGCACAGTGTGTGCGCTACCACCTCAGACACTGCTTAAACATCCACCACCACCACCACCACCACCACAATTAAGATGTCGCTTGCCCGTTCCGTTACCTTTTCCCTCAGTACCGTCACTAATTTCTTTTTCTCTTTATCAGTTCATTTAACGGCGTTAACAGTAAGCCGTCATGGCTGCCTTTGAAAGCATTTTTCGCTATCTCTTTCCGTGCTTGCACTGCGAGGAAGAAAACGCGCGCTACTTTAAACTAACGTGGCTATATGGTACGTAGTAACGCGACCGAAGTTAGTTCCCACTACGGGTGAAGTACAGCCGCCTTTGCCAAAGGAATGCGATGTACAATGCAGTAATATACAGGGTGTCCTAGCTATCTTGCCCACCCAAAATATCTCTGGAACAATAACAGCTATTGGAAAACGACTTTCACCGGTATCAATGTAGGGCTGGGGCTCATGAATGTACATATTTGGAAACATTCTAAAACGAAAGCATATGTGTTTTTCAACACAAACTTAGGTTTTTTCAAATGGACCTCCTATATTTTTTCTTCAGCAATCCATAGCATGACAAAGCACCTACACAATGGCGTTGATTACATCGCAATATTCCCATTACATCCCGAGATATTGAGACGCGAAGTTTACGCTTGAAACACCCGACATGCGCTGCTAGCGCACGTCCTGAGGCTCAGGCGTGAACCCCATGCTGCCCGTAATCGCGATGTCCGAAACGAATAATACGGTCTGCTGCCATCCTCTTGATAAGTATGGAGGTGTGATTACACATGTCAATCACATCTCGATTACGGGCAGCATGGGGTTCACGCCTGAGCCTCAGGACGTGCGCTAGCAGCGCATGTCGGGTGTTTCAAGCGTCAGCTTCGCGTCTCAGTATCTCGCGATGTAATGGGAATATTGCGATGCAATCAACGCCATTGTGTATGTGCTTTGTCATGCTATGGATTGCTGAAGAAAAAATATAGGAGGTACATTTAAAAAACCTAAGTTTGTGTAAAAAACATATGCTTTAGTTTTAGAATGTTTCCAAATATGTACATTCATGGGCCCCAGCCCTACATTGATACCGGTGAATGTCGTTTTCTAATAGCTGTTATTGTTCCAGAGATATTTTGGGTGGACAAGATAGCTGGGACACCCTGTATAATGGGAAGTGCTGGATGGAGGAGAGGAACGGGACTAAATCAGAAAATGTAAAGGGAACACCTAGAGTATCCTGATCGAGTGTTACAGAGCCGTTAACGCTTATGTCTGAAGTTCCACGAGGATTTCTTCGGACGATGCTCTTGTCTACAGGAAGATGGTAATGCTAGAAGTCTGTAGCAAAGTGTAGGAAGATCTGCATAGTATCGACTACTGGTGCTGGGAGGGTGGCAGCTGACCCTGAATGTAACAAGTGTGAGGAATTGCGCATTAACAGCGGAAGAGATATTCCTGTTGGTTTGCGCTATTTGTGAAAACTAGCTTCAGGCAGTAACAACCGTAAACTAGGAGTATCCATCCAGAGCGACGTGAAGTGGAATGACCACTAAGCTATTTGTACAAAAAGGCGATGCCAGACTGCAAATCATTCGAACAGTCTTAAGGAAATGAAATTCACCGACGAAGGAAGTAGCTTACACAACGCTTGTTCCATTGTTGAGTATTGTTCATCCAGTTCGCGATCCTTACCAAGTAAGATTTTAACAGAAGACAGAAGATTCCACTGAGGGCAGCACGTTCTATCAAGGGGTTCGGCGCGAAGACGTTACGGATGATGGGTTTGTGGAGCTTTCAACTGCGCGGTCATCAGCGCCTGTACACATTCGAAATCTGTACACAGTCCAATCTAGCTACTTTCATGAATGATGGAATGAGAACACAACACAAACACCCAGCCCCCGATGCAGATAAAATCCCCAACCGGGCCGCGAGTCTAATCAGGAAGACTTTACGGAGATGTTCAACAAATTCCAGTGCTAGTCAGTGCAAGGGAGGTGCTGTCCATCACGAAGTGAGCTAGTTCCTCTTGCAGTTCCGAGAGGGTGCATTCGAAGCAGAGTGACAACATATTACTTCCTCGCACGTCTGTCTCGCGAAATAACCACGACCATAAAATTACAGAAATTGGAGCTCATAGGGAATTATGTTTTTCCCACCCATCCACTCCCTAATGAATCAGGAAGGGGACCAGAAAGTGGTAGCCGAGGTACCCTCCGCCACACACCGTAAGGTGGCTTGAGGAGTATGAATATACAAGGGTATTGCTAACTATCTCTGGGGTTTCAGAATGCAACTGCGCGGAAACTGTAAGACGTACAGAAGTGGTATCAGCGGATAGAGCGTCTTTCCAAATTTCTATTCGTAATGCGCATCGTGGAGTAGCTGTAAAGCGTACCACTAGGGAACAGGCTTGTCAGAGCGTGCTGGCAGATCGTCTGCTCCGTGCCGTCTGATCGAATTACTTCGCGCGGATAGGCAACCCAACTGACAGATTTCCAACGCGGGCTGCAGCTGTTTCGTCTTTCGAGGACATACAAGGGGAGGCCGCCAATTGTGAAATTCAGATTCGATTCATACTGCACATAATAAAAGCTCATGGCCAGAGGTGTAATGTGGCAAAGCACCAAGATGCACTTCTCAGCCGTTGTCGAGAAAATACAGTTAAAAGAAACCGTTGCGGTGAAATACTCTCTACGATTTATAATTTTCTACAGCGTCGTGGCGCAGCGGTAAGCGCTCGGGTTCGTAATCCGAAGGTCGTCGGATCGAATCTCGCGCTATGCAATTTTTTATTAGTTTTTGTAATTCAAATTATATATATATATATATATATATATATATATATATATATATATATACTATTAATGAATTGCTTATGCATGTTGAAGGCGGATCGCTCTCCAATTGTACCGCCTCCATTTTTCCGTTTAACAGGGTGTACCAAAGCTCTCACGTCCGCACTGATTTTCGACGATGTTGTAAGTTGCGCTAGGGACCGCATCTACCTTCTTTCGAAGTTAGCAGGGAACTACGCTGTTATGCGGCAACTCGTTTCGGCCCATTCAACATCTGTCCTTAGGGTGTAACGAGCCAGTAACGGAGTTTATATTTCATACCCGCCGCAGCAAATTTGTGTTCGTGGGGCCTCTATTCTAATTCGAACGTTTGACTTACGCTATACGTATTCGTTTCGGAATACCGTTTCTACGTCTTCCGTTAACTATACGTGGTTAACATTATGAAGACAATAACATTTGTGAAATACAACTTTTTTTTGCGGAAAACATAATGATGCTCGAAGTCGCCAGTTTTTCCACTAGAAACGACTTTCAACAACTTATTATATGCATAATTGTTGCAACTGATTGCCGGGAATAATATATATTTATATGTGTGTGTGTGTACACACATTTTAATTACAAAAAACAAATACTAAAAAGAGGTTGCATGGCGCGAGATTCGATCCGGCGACCTTCGGATTACGAACCCGAGCGCTTACCGCTGCGCCACGACGCTGTAAAAAATTATTAATCGTAGAGAGTATTTCACTGCAACGGTTTCTTTTAACTGTATTTTCTCGACAACGGCTGAGAAGTGCATCTTGGTGCTTTGCCACATTACACCTCTGGCCATGAGCTTTTATTATGCGCAGTATGAATCTAATCTGAATTTCACAATTGGCGGCCTCCCCTTGTTAGATGAACTATATACACGTTCTCTTCCGCCCGTATTTACGTTTACTGCCTCACATACTGCACCCATACTGAGTTCCTATATGAGAGTTAAAAACTTTGAGAGATGTTCTGTCGCCTGATGTACATTTTCTGCATTTTCGCTTACTCTTCCTAAATCGCGAAGGTACCAATCAGTAAGCTATAGATATACGGGATGGGCCCGTAAATCAGTTGTCACCAGCAGTCAGACTGTTTTACCTAGAACAGTGGTAGCTGTTAACACGAGTAGCGCGTATTATCCCTAAGTCAATTGGGGTAACACGTATCTCACAAGACTTCATACAAACATGTCATTTTGACGTCACATGTAATAATCGATGCTGCAGGTGCCATATACATTTTGGCATATTTAGCTATTTCGTATTTTAACTTTCAGTACGATGTTTCAAGGCAACGGCACACAAGATTCATCACAAAGACGTCGCCCTTTCCTTTAAATGTTAGTTAATAACGTCTCTACGATGCGAGCCTTCAAGAAATACTAAGACACGAGACAAAAATCATGACTGAGCCCTAGCATAGTGGATAATGCCGTGCTTTACACGGTTTAAGCAAGTAGGTTCGCATCCCGCTACATGCTAAAATTTCTTTCATCTTAGCGTTGTTAATACACTGCGACTTCCCTATAAATGCAATACAAGTATGTCCAGTAATATTCGATGTTATTTAATATTTGATTAGAGAACTAAGGATGAAATAACTATTTGGATGTTTATTTCCGAATATGTGACGATTTCTGAGTGTGTGGTTGGGCAGGAACTTAGCAGTACAGCTTAAATTGCTGAGAGTGAAAGATGAGATGTAACGTTTACATTCTTCCTTGTCACAAATATTTCGCGGGTAATATCCGTCTCACAAGTTTTTCTGCAAACCAATAGTACTTCTGGTTGGTACGTTTGTGCCGCTAACTACATGTATGAGCTGTTACCCATGCGACGGTGGCCCACATCGATTGCTAACTGAAGTCGATAGCATTTTCTGTTAGTGTAATTTGACGTCACGTTTGAAGGAAATCTTGTGAAATCAGTGTTGCGCGGGTCAGTTGACACTAGAAGTTTGAGGTTATGTTTATTGCTATTCGAGAAAGAATAGAAAGTTAACTACAATAATTCGCAATTGTTCTGCAAACATGGTGGAAACGTGACCATAATTACAGTAATGTTTGAAGTGTTTGTAGAACATTTTCCAATCATCAGTTTTCCATCTCGTCAAGGTATTCGCGTATTAATTTTAAGATATGAAAAATGAAATGATCGTATCATTTCATTTCTTCCTATGGGAATTAGTATGGACAGGTGCACGTACCCTGTCGTCGGCCATTTGCACGTGACAATGTCACGGTACAGCGTGCCTGAGCGTATAGCGCTTGCGAAGGCCTATTATGCGAGCATTAACAGCCCAACTGCGGCTCAAAGTAAGTCTGCGACCGATTTCAGGCTGAAGACAACCAGTCCGAATGTGCTAACAAGAATTTGTTTCTGAAGTTTGAGAGAACTGGTAGTATTCGCGATGAAAGCGTTGACAATGTCAGTCGAAAAGAAATAAAAAAGAAAAATCGTAGAGAGACGCGCGCGTTTCAGACCAGCCCCAGGTAATCGATCGGACGAGTTGCACGAGAGATGGGAATCAACCGGGAGACACTGCGACAAACTATTCTTTAAGGCCAGCATCTCTGCCCATACAAAATTCAAACCCATCAACCGTAAACCCCAGGGCCATAGAGCAGCGGCAAAACTTTTTGTGGAGCTACATGAAAGACAAGGTGTACAGAAATAACCCCAAAACCATTCCAGAGTTGGGAACAGCCATTCAGGAGGTCATCGACAGCATCTATGTTCAGACACTTTAGCGGGTTATGCAGAATTTCGCTATTCGTCTGCGCCATATCATCGCCAATGATGGTCACGTCATAACCTAAATCTGAAAGTATGTAGTCACGTTTACATGTTGACTAAAGTGTTACAAGCCGCAGCTTTTTTTTCATGTAGTTCAATAATTGTCACCGTGTATGTGGCAGGGCTATTAAGCAAGTGTGTGGATGCCTGGCTGGAGACTGCTCGCCCGCTGCCTCTGAGCACGCTGTCCCTTGGCCCAGCACTTTCTCTGAGAACGTCACATAGTAGCCTGGCAGCGATCCCTGTGGGAAGCGAGTAGGCCTGCTGCTGTCTCCTCCCTAGCGGGCCCTTGCAGGGCAGCCTACTGCTGTGCCTTACTTGTGATTCCTCTGGGGATCCGCCCGCCAGTCTCAGCAAAACCGTGCCGTTGCTTCCGCAGGGTTCCCCGAAACTAACTCCCCAATTTCACTGCACGCTAACCCAGTCAATCAGAATCCAACGGTCGGGGATTTACAGGCTGAACTCTTAATTCTAACAAAAATTTGCACAGGCATATTTTATGTGTAATTTCTTATAAAGTTCCGTACTGATTGCTGGTTACGATGTATTTGCATTTCGATATCCCATCCTCATTTTTGTTTCTGTATTGCACTTAGATGCTGTGGTATACAGGGAAGTCGCAGCATTAGAAAATTACAGCGAAATGCAGGAAGATCTGCAGCGGATAGGCACTTGGTGCAGGGAGTGGCAACTGACCCTTAACATAGACAAATGTAATGTATTGCGAATACATAGAAGGAAGGATCCTTTATTGTATGATTATATGATAGCGGAACAAACACTGATAGTTACTTCTGGAAAATATCAGGGAGTATGCGTACGGAACGATTTGAAGTGGAATGATCATATAAAATTAATTGTTGGTAAGGCGGGTGCCAGGTTGAGATTCATTGGGAGAGTCCTTAGAAAATGTAGTCCATCAACAAAGGAGGTGGCTTACAAAACACTCGTTCGACCTATACTTTAGTATTGCTAATCAGTGTGGGATCTTTACCAGGTCGGGTTGACAAGGGGGAGAGGGAAGATCCAAAGAAGAGCGGCGCGTTTCGTCACAGGGTTATTTGGTAAGCGTGATAGCTTTACGGAGATGTTTAACAAACTCAAGTGGCAGACTCTGCAAGAGGCGCTCTGCATCGCGGTGTAGCTTGCTGTCCAGGTTTCGAGAGGGTGCGTTTCTGGATGAGGTATCAAATATATTGCTTACCCAACTTACTTATACCTCCCGAGGAGATAACGAATGTAAAATTAGAGAGATTCGAGCGCGCACGGAGGCTTTCCGGCAGTCGTTCTTCCCGCGAACCATACGCGACTGGAACAGGAAAGGGAGGTAATGACAGTGGCACGTGAAGTGCCCTCCGCCACACACCGTTGGGTGGGTTGCGGAGTATAGATGTAGACATCAGCACAATAGTGCAAATTTCGACGGTGTTTAAGGTTTGTAGTGTTTACAGCGATGCCCACTTTATTCTTCGTCCCCAAGCCTGCATGCAGTACTGCTCGGTTCTGTCACGAATTTTTTTCCGGCATTGAGTTTGAAAGGCTTCGCTCGAATTTTGGGCAGAGTCGTTTCCTAAGCCTAGAGCTATTAAACCTCTATTTCCTGAAATCGGGTAAAATACTATATAATGAGGAAAAGACATCTGTAGGCAGATGGCATGATTATTCCGCTCCTTTCTGACATTAGTAGCTGAGGGTATTGTAGCAATCTACTAGCAGCTTCCACAGTCCAGCCGGTTTGCATGTCAAGTTTATTTTCGGGACTACCGGAGGTCGAGGTATAAATACGCCAGATACTGCCGTCGACCTGGCCATAATAGTGGTAAAAGTCGATACCGTGGAGACAGGATGTTAACCACCGTATCTGTTTCGAGGTTCAAAGTATAAGGCCATTCAGTTCCTGTATTGTGCGTTTCTTAAGTAGGGAAGCACACTTCGGGGATCGCAGTTGCCACAGATACAATAGGTGGTGAATTTTCGCTAAGTGATTGACAAAAGTTTCCATAACTCCGGTCGTACATCGTGAGGATGTATCTGAAGCACTTGCGCTTAAAGCATCGCAAAGGGGACGGGAAATGTGATTTCACATCGCTGCGATAAGCCATTATTTTGGACTTCCCTGGGAGCAGAGTCCCCTTAAAGGCAAGGCTGGATGCTTTGATGTTACTCTTGTTCTCCGGTGGGGCTCTGTGTACACGATGTACAAAGTGGATCCCTCGTTTCTCGAAGTGTTAGGTCGCGGTAAAATATTAAATACTACGCCGTGTGTTCTTACTGGGTTTTACGTAGCAGGTATGTCAGCAAGTTGTGTAAGGTGATAATGATTTGGGCCGGGTAGGATTTACTGCCTTCAGATGGACTATGGTGTTCTGCTAATGGAAAACAGTTCGCAAATAAGTTTTCGATAGTGTCCACAAAAACACATTGCCTTAGGAGACAAAGGACCCTTAATTTGTTCGGATGCGAACGAGGAACAGGGCAGAATAAATATCTGCTAGTTGTCTTGGGTAGCTCAGTGGTAGATCACTTGCCCGCGAAAGGCAAAGGTCCCGAGTTCGAGTCTCGGTTCGGCACACAGTTTTAATCTGCCAGGAAGTTTCATCTGCTAGTTAGTTTTGCTTTCAGCCCATGACGCAGCCAAGAAGGGGGAATTTCCTATGGTCTTAATCTGAATTGTGGTCTGTCTGAAAATACTTCCGGGCCCTCGCAGCCACGACATAGCTTTCGCCCTTTCATGATGCCAAATATCCTCCCCGATTCTGCCTATTCCGGACGAAAGCCGGCCCCCGGAAGCCCCTACCCAGCCAGAGCAGTGGCCATCTACTAGCCCGGAGTGACGGGGTGCCCAGACAGGCATCTGAAGTTCAGCAAACACTGACAGGTAACAGTTCGTGCATAAATAGTGCGATTGCTGTGTGGTCAGGAAGATACTACCTTTCGGGTGCCAGGCCACCTTCCACAAGGACTGGCTACAATGCTCGATATTGGGCGACCTTAGCAAAAATTTGAGAAAGCGGTCAAATCCAGAGATGATGGCTGAACGTAAGCTAATTGAAATACGTGGCGTAAAAAAGGAACGAAGTGGGAGAAACCACAGTTTACGCCCTATGAGTGAGCTAGGTTGTCAGCAGGGAATCTATCCTACAGAGCGAGTCTGAGAAAATACATTGTAAAATTGCTGCGTCGTAAAGCAAGAAGTATTGTAGTAGCTTACGGCCTCATGCTCGTCACACTTTTAGTGACAGTTTTAAGCACCTGAGATTAGGGAGGACGGGAGAGGTGGAGGGGGGGGGATTAAAGGAAAGAAGTAAGGTACAGCAGACTTTGCGGCATTTGGTAAATGCATTTCCCAATGCTCTAGAACAGCAATGTAATCGTTTGCGATGGAAACTTTAACTCCCAAATGAAGCATGCTGAAATTACTGTGAAAGAGTAACGAAGCTTGTCAGCAGGTTGAACAAAATGTGCTCTTTAAAACTCTTATCTGTTTTAAATACCTCTGCCACTTCCTGTTTACCCACGCCAACCGGTGCCACAAGACGTGAGGTACGCAGATGAGCAAATAACTGAAGACTCCCCGCGATAATTTTTATCTCGCTTATACTCTGCTTTGTGTCATAAAGTCTTCCTCGTGTGGAAGGAAAAAAGTGTGGCTTAGTGCTATCGGTTACCGTCAACTTCCCTGTAACGAAAGCGGCCTTGCCCCGCCCCCCCCCCTCCTCCTCTCCTCACTCCCTCCCTCCCGGGGAAGTAGCAATAGCTCAAACGAAAAAAAGATGGGGAGAATGCGATTGTGGCTGCGCGAAGAGTAGACGAAGTTTTAATTAGCATCTCGAAAAAAAAAATGAAGCTACGTCATTAATTTTCTTGTTGCAGGTTAATGTCTTCAGGCCTAGCATACATTGAAATCTTCGTGGTGTTGTGCTGTAGACTATGGATGAGCCAAAATAAAACGGCCCAGTCCGCCTTCAGTTTATCAACGGACCTCGCCATTTTATTTTGGCCCCTCTAGCGGCTTTCTACGGTACTGAGGCAAGAGGGATTCAGTATATGCTAGGCCTGAAGACATCAACCTGGACAAAACTTATATAGCTTTATTTTTTAGAGGTGATAATTGAAACTTTATGACTTCACACGTTCAACGGAAACAACCCGACATTTGCCTTTGCTCATTTATAAAAACCGATCTGTATGGCCGGTTGAGTGCTTCATCTCCACTACCAACGAATGCAAGTATATTCATTTTTCTTCAATTTTAGTTTCAAAGTGACTAAAGTAAAGTCTTTGACCTGAAGGATTAATCTTCATAATGAAATTTTCTGTAAACAATGTATTTACGTAAGCACAGTGGTAACCTACAGAACACAAACACATCTTTTAAAAGATGAAACTTTTTGTGATAGCAGTACCGTGTTTTGTGAATGGAGGATGTCCCTTTCGGAAATATAATACCATAGACCCAAATATTTACTACAAATCATAAGCCAGAAGTAGGCGAACTAGTTTTCCATTATTGTTTTTTGAAATTGTGAAACATTTATTCATGTATGTATCCTTTCACGGCATTCTAAAGCTCTTAAGCGAGCAAAATTTGAATTAACATTGTCGCTTCCTGCGAAGAATTTAAGAAAAAGTGTTAAAGTGACGGCCACGGGTATCCACCGTCGTAAAGTTTTACGACTATTCGTACGTAAACATCGTTTAACGGTATTTAAAGTAATGGCAGAAGCTACCTTTTTTTACTTTTGTTAAGAGTGTCATTTAAAACAATTATTTCCTCTCATGTCAAAAGCTCTCAGTGAAAGTTTACTACAGATCTCCCTCACTTGAAACAAAGACTAGGTTAACAACAGCCATCATGAGTGTTGATGGGTAGTTAAAATGGAGTGACAGTTTATTCTCAGTAGCCAACATTTTAACGGTAGCATTATGTCCTTTACATCGCAGAAACACACAAGTTTGTAACTTAAAGCAATTCTGGTCAGACTGAGTACGTACTGTAATTTCGAGGGAATTTATGTCCTTTCCTCGAGGCAATTAAAAATATCACTTTTCAGTTCGTCACCACAACCAAGCATTAAAAACTGTTTCAACAGAAATATGTGAATCGGTTCTGTATACCTAAATACAAACGTCAATAGTCGACAGAACCAGTAAGCGCAGAAATAACCACTTACCGCATTCAAGCAGTTCCTACGTTTATTTGACCACTGGCTAGCGGTCAAAGTTTAGCAGATTTACGTGACCGTTACTGACTATTTCAACCAAAACGAGTGAGCATTCCTGGAGATTTCCCAAGCTTATTAAACGAGGAAAACTAAGAACTAGTAAGTGTTAAAGGAACACCAGAACGCCTTCGTTTCCCTCCCGCTTAGTATTTGCCTAGTTGAATGGTTTCTAAGCCTGTGGATTCCTCGCCGTGTGTCCCCAGCAAATACCTTTTCTACCATGACGCAAATATAAGATCTTGTACACAGTAGATAAATTCTTCCATTCATTGTTCACGTGTGAGAGCAGGTTCAAAAATATACTGAAAACTGAAGAAACTTAATATATCGAAAACAACTTTCATTTTTAATAGTTCTTCGCAGGATAAAACCTGTTTCCTCAGCGCACCCTGAGGTTTTCACTCCATCTTTTCCTTGGACGGCCAATATTTCCTTTACCAGCTAGTGATTTCTTACGATTTTCACTACCTTTCTTTCATCCATCCCGTTTGTGTGTTTTTTCATGCTTTCTCTTATGTACCTAATCATTAATGAAGTCCACTGTGTATCATTTTCTAATGCTTTCACTTCTCTGCGTCTTCCCTGTAATTCTTCACAGAATTTTATTTCCATGGTTACCAAAAGTCTGTTTTTCATGTTTCTGATCTCGTCTCAGTTGTGTATGTCATAACTGTACAGTCTGTTTTGGGTATTCTTGCCTTTGCATCTTTTGCTGTATGCTTATTTTTCCAAATATTATTTAAACACCCTGCCACTATTTGCTTTTGCTACTTTTTCTCTGTCTCCCTTTTCGACATTTTCACTGCTGTGCAGTTCAGTAGCAAGATATTTACATGTTATTACCTGTCGACTAATTTTTCCATCATTTCCAGCTTGCCTTTAATTGATTCCACAGCTGTAGTCATACATTTAGTTTTCTGAGTGGATATGAACAGATTTAGTTTTTTTGGCTGCCACGTTAAATAGATGAAGTTTCTGTAAGTTATCTCTTGTTTGCTAGCAGAACTGAATGAGCATAATAAATTGCTTTTCATTTCTCCACCCCCCGTTCTGTAACCACTACCGGCCAATACCTTCTTTATCTCATCCATGAGTGCATTAAAACTTACACGGCTCAAAGAGTCACCCTGTCTAATACCATTATTAACTGCTATGCGGCTGTTAACCTGGAACCAATTTTCGCCTCTATGTGGTTGCTGAAATAAATGTCTTCCGTTGTTTTTATTAACTTTGAAGTAATCCTCCGATTGTGGAGCAGATTTACCACATCTGTTAACTGAATTCTACCGAAAGCCTCCTGTAAATCAACAAACCAAAGTTAAGCTGGTCTGTCTTATTCAATGGATTTCTCTACAACCTTTCACAGAATGAATACTGCCCCAGTGCATGACCTAACTGATCTAAAACCATAGTGTTACTCTCCAACGATCGTAATGCTTTGTTTTATTTCCTATTGTATTATATTTCCTATTATTAGTTGTTAATTCATAAAAACAGATTAACAGTGTGTGCTTACAGCAAGACAAATGCAGGGTTTAACGTCACGTCTATGACGTCATTAGAGACCCAGAGTAAGCTCTGGTTGTGGAAGGAATTGGGCAGCGTCCTTTCCAAAGGAATCCTGGAATTCGCCTTAACACGTTGACAGCCATGAGGACACCGGCAGAACGCAGGAAAAACCTCATACCTGGGACCGTGTGACCGCTGCCGACCACAAGCTGCACTGTGTTTAGTACAGCCTACAGTGACGTATTTGTAGCACATTCACAGTCACATGCAGCTTGATGAAACATTTACTGTGGATGAACGTGGCCTAAAAATGCCTGCTTGCGTTAGCGAAGTATCAGTGTCTCCTTGGCCGCAATAGTGGCTTCTTACAGTTATACTTTCTGTATATTTTTTAGTCCCTTTCCTTCATTATTGTAAATACTCGCTGTCATCGCTGCTGTCCCCCTCCCCCTCGGCTTCTCCTACCCCCACCTTCTTTCCCCCATCTCCCGTCTCCCGTCTCTTCTGCCACTGGCATCTACACCCTCCCCTCTCCCTCGTCCCCCACCTTTTCCCCCTTTGGCAGGTCCCCGGACTCTTAACACGTCACGTGAACATTCGCGCGCCGGAGATGATAGCCATCTACTTTGTTGGTACCGTCGTGTTAGTGCTTTAGTGTTTCACCGCCCACACTATCGTTCACGTGCGTTATTTCAGCAATCAGTGTTCGTGTACAAGTGCTGAAGGTTTTTTATTTTACTACACCTGTCAACGGCTCCATGTTTTTCACTCATGTGTGTACTGTTTTTTGTACATCATTATGTTTTGTTTTTCTATGTCTTCCTTGTTGCTCTTTGTACTATCTGTGGCCGAAGAGCGGCGTAATATTGCCACTGCTGGCCCACCTTTGTATAAGGTGTTAAAAAAGAAAAACTAAATCGCTGCTTTATCAGTCTAATCCATAAACAGGTCTTCGTCAGAAACCGGAATACTGGGTCCCCGACTTCAAAATCAGATCCTTTCAACAACCTCCAATATTCATCAACGAAACCAGCCGTTTCTTTACATTTACAATGTCGTGCCGTTCCAAGTTTTGACGGTATGGATCCATTTGCGCAAAAACCATTTATGGTCGTCATCGTGTCGCAGTTTACCAGGAGCCTTTTCCTACTTTTCCTATCCTTTTCTTCATGTCTCCTATCCCAGAGAAGAGTACTTTAGCGATATCCTTAACTATGTATGTCAATTTCCTCCTTATCTGTGCAACATGTCTTCGCATTTTTGTTAATTTAAAGGAATTTCTCGACTATACTGGTTTTTTCCAACCGTTCCAAGTGACCATACCATCTTAATCTATTACATTGGTACGTCAGTTCGTAGCGTTTTTTATACTTTCCATGAACTAATAAATAACATACACATAACAGAGACCTAAGTCATCAATATGTTCACTATATACAACAGTCTGCCAACTCTGTGGTAGCTTCTAGATTCTGCGACTGTATAAATGTGGTTTTCAGCCGAAGAATTCGTCGACTCATGTTCGGGGTGCATTTTCATTTGGAAAGGAAGTTTCTTGAAGCTTGTTCTATAGAATGCGAAAAAGATGAAAGGAAAGTGCAACAATATGTGAATAAGGTGGGTGCGGAATGACTTCCCAACGCAGCTAATGTATAGCGTTTTTTGTCCGTCTACCAGAATGTGGGTGGGCGTTATCTTTGAGTAGCATCACTTCACGCAGTCATTCTGATCGTCGTTCTTGGATTGCATCTCCAAGACGTCTCAGTTATTGAAGAACGTAAGCAGTAGTTGTTACTCCGCAGGGTAGCAATTAGCAGTACAGCACACCGTCGCTGTTCCACCAGATGCTTAACATGTTATGTGGATGCACACAGGTATTCGTACGAGGAGTTGCCGTTTAATTTGGGCTCAAGCATTACTTTTCCTTGTTTTAGCATAAAATCATTATTTCCCGTCACCATTAACGATACAGGATAGGAATGGTCGACGATGTTCACTAGCCAGTTGATGAGCAAGTAGAGATGCACATATGGCCACCCGTAGATTTTTCTCACTGGCTTTGAAGAGGCGATATCCACACACCTATTCTGCAAGCAGATGTCACATGATTGTGGAATAATCGCATTTCATCACATTTGCCTGTTCTGGAGTACAATGATGTGGATCATTGGGGATTAATGCGTTTAAACGATCTTCGTTAAACCTCGAAGGTATTCCTGTGCGTGGAGAGTCACTAACAAGGGGAGGCCGCCAATTGTGAAATTCAGATTCGATTCATACTGCGCATTATAAAAGATCATGGCCAGAGGTGTAATGTGGCAAAGCACGAAGATGCACTTCTCAGCCGTTGCCGAGAAAAATCGACAGTTAAAAGAAACCGTTGCCGTGAAATACTCTACGATTAATAATTTTCTACAGCGTCGTGGCGCAGCGGTAAGCGCACGGGTTCGCAATCCGAAGGTCGCCGGATCGAATCTCGCGCCATGCAACATTTTTTATTATTAGCTTTTTGTAATATATATATATATATATATATATATATATATATATATATATATATATATATATAACAGGGTGTACCAAAGCTCTCACGTCCGCACTGATTTTCGACGATGTTATAAGTTGCGCTAGGGACCGCATCTGCCTTCTTTCGAAGTTAACAGGCAACTACGCTGTTATGCGGCGGCTCGTTTCGGCCCATTCAACATGTCCTTCAAGTGTAACGAGCGAGTAACGGAGTTTATATTTCATACCTGCCACAGCAAATTTGTTTGTTTGTTTGTTTGTTTGTTTTTGGTTTTAGGGCGCAAAACTTCTATGGTCATTAGCGCCCAGCCCGTGACTTAGGAAACAGTAAAAAACCGAAATTGAAAACCAGCAGCAATGGGAACAAAGTCATAAAATTGGAGAAACTAAAAGCAGAAGGAATGCGTAAAAATCCACTACAGAAAGGGGGTTGGTTGTCCCCAAAAAGAGCTTCAAATGACTGACGTCATTTCACTGTCACTAATAAACTGGAGAACGTGGTCGGCTGAGCGCGTGTCATCTGCTAAAATAGACGATAGATCAGGCGATAGCTGTAGACGGGCGCGTAACGGATTAAAATAGGGGCATTCAATTAAAAGGTGTCTTACCGTCCACAGCTGAGAGCAGTGGGGACAGAGTGGGGGAGGATCGCCGCTTAAAAGATGTCGATGGCTAAAAAGACCGTGCCCTATCCGGAGTCTAGCTAAAATTACCTCCTCCCGACGACGCGTTCGGGAGGAAGAGGTCCAAGCGCAAGGAAGGGCTTTCACTTCCCGCAATTTATTATGGGGAAGCGTTGACCAATGCGCATGCCATAAATGAGCAACTTTACGACATAAACCGCTCCGTAGATCGGTGAACGGAAGCGACTGAATAGCTGGTCGAGGAAGAGAGACTGCAGCCTTGGCCGCTATATCGGCCGCCTCATTTCCACAGATACCAGCGTGTCCCGGGAGCCAGAGGAACGCCACCGAGACGCCCCCCAGGTGGAGCAAGCGCAGACAGTCCTGAATCCGGTGGACCAGAGGGTGCACAGGGTAAAGAGCTTGGAGACTGAGGAGAGAGCTGAGAGAATCGGAGCAGATAACGTACTGTATCCGCCGATGGCGGCGGCTGTAGTGGACAGCCTGGAGAACAGCGTAAAGCTCCGCAGTATAAACCGAACACTGGTCGGGAAGCCGAAAGTGATTTGGGATGTCGCCAACAATATAGGCACTCCCTACACCTAACGATGTTTTCGAGCCGTCGGTGTAAATAAATGTGGCGTCCGTCATTTGTGCACATAGAGCAGCAAATGCCCGACGATAAACAAGTGAAGGGGTACCATCCTTGGGAAATCGACAAAGGTCACGGAGCAGGCAGATCCGGGGACGGAGCCAAGGCGGTGCTGTACCCCAAGTTGTCAAGAAGGTTTTAGGAAAGCGGAAGGAAAGAGAATGGAGTAGTTGAGGGAAGCGGACTCCCGGTGGTAGTAGGGAGGAGGAGCGGCCTGCATACCCTACATCAAAGGAGGCGTCGAAAAGAAGGTCATGGGCTGGATTAGCAGGCATGGAAGACAGATGGCTAGCATAACGACTCAGAAGAACTGCTCGCCGATTGGACAGCGGAGGTTCAGCAGTCTCAGCATAAAGGCTTTCCACAGGGCTAGTGTAAAAAGCTCCAGACACTAAACGTAATCCACGGTGGTGGATAGAGTCGAGACGCCGAAGAATAGACGGCCGAGCAGAGGAGTAGACTATGCTTCCATAATCCAATTTCGAGCGCACTAAGGCGCGATAGAGGCGGAGAAGGACCACTCGGTCTGCTCCCCAAGAGGTACCATTCAGGACACTGAGGGTGTTAAGCGATCGCAGACAGCGAGCCGAAAGATAGGAAACGTGGGAGGACCAGCACAGTTTTCTGTCAAACCTAAGACCCAAGAATTTAGCGACGTCTGAAAACGGAAGGTTGACAGGTCCTAGATGTAAGGAGGGCGGAAGAAACTCCTTACGTCGCCAAAAATTAACACAAACGGTCTTACTGGGAGAGAAACGGAAGCCTGTTTCGATGCTCCAAGAGTGGAGGCGATCGAGACATCCTTGAAGACGTCGTTCAAGAAGGCTGGTCCGTTGAGAGCTGTAGTAGATCGCAAAATCATCCACAAAGAGGGAGCCCGAGACATCAGGAAGGAGACAATCCATAATTGGATTTATAGCGATGGCAAACAGTACAACACTCAGCACGGAGCCCTGGGGTACCCCGTTTTCTTGGGAGAAAGTACGGGAGAGAGTAGTGTTCACCTGCACCCTAAATGTGCGCTCTGCCATAAATTCGCGAAGAAAAGGGGCAGCCGACCTCAAAAGCCCCAAGAGAACAGTGTGCGGAGGATGCCTGTCCTCCAACAGGTATCGTATGCTCTCTCCAGATCAAAAAATATTGCTACCGTTTGGCGTTTCCGGAGAAAATTGTTCATGATATAAGTGGAGAGAGCAACAACATGGTCAACTGCAGAACGATGCTTTCGGAATCCGCATTGGGCAGGTGTTAAAAGACTGCGGGATTCCAGCCACCACGCTAAACGGTAATTCACCATACGCTCCAAAACCTTACAGACACTACTCGTGAGAGAAATGGGGCGATAGCTAGAGGGAAGATGTTTGTCCTTTCCAGGTTTCGGAACAGGAACGACGATAGCTTCCCGCCATCGTCTGGGAAAAGTACTGTCGGTCTAAATTCGATTATAAAGGCGAAGGAGGTAATGCAGACTATGGGTTGATAAATGCAGCAACATTTGGACGTGGATACCATCCGGTCCTGGGGCGGAGGAGCGAGAAGAAGAGAGTGCATGTTGGAGTTCCCGCAAGGAGAAAACAGTATTGTAGCTTTCGCGATTTTGAGAGGAGAAAGCAAGACGTCGCACTTCCGCTGCACGTTTCTTCGGGAGAAACGCTGGCGGGTAATTTGAAGAGCTCGAAATCTCGGCAAAGTGCTGACCCAACGAGTTAGAAATTGCGACGGGGTCCACTAATGTGTCATGCGCGACAGTGAGCCCAGAGGCCGGGGAGAAACCAGGCGCGCCTGAGAACCGTCGAAGCCGACTCCAAACTTCCGAGGAGGGAGTGAAGGTGTTAAATGAGCTAATAAAGAATTTCCAGCTTGCCTTCTTGCTATCGCGGATGACACGACGGCATCGCGCTCGGAGCTGCTTATAGCGGATACAGTTGGCCAAAGTAGGATGGTGGCGGAAAACGCGGAGAGCAGGTCGCCGCTCACGTAGTGCATCACGGCATGCCTCGTTCCACCAAGGAACTGGGGGGCGCCGGGGCAATTTGGAGGTGCGTGGTATTGAATGTTCCGCAGCTGTAAGAATAACGTCGGTAATATGTGCGACCTCATCGTCGACGCTGGGAAAGTGACGGTCATCGAATGTCGCTAGAGACGAAAAAAGTGTCCAATCGGCTTGGCCAAACTTCCAGCGTCGCGGGCGCATATATGGCTGTTGAGGCTGCAGTCTAAGGACACATGGAAAGTGGTCACTCGAGTGTGTATCATCAAGGGCGAACCATTCGAAGCGCCGAGCTAGCGGAACAGTACCGACCGCAAGGTCCAAATGAGATAAATTTGTCGTGGAGGCAGACAAAAATGTAGGGACCCCAGTGTTGAGGCAAACTAGATCTGCTTGGTGGAAGACGTCTAGCAATAGTGAGCCACGTGGGCAAGGATGTGGAGATCCCCAAGGGGGTGGTGGGCATCGAAGTCCCCAACCAGCAAATATGGGGGTGGAAGCTGACCAAGAAGATGAAGGAGATCAGCTCGTGCCATTGGTGTGGACGATGGAATGTATACAGTACAAAGAGAGAACGTGTATCCGGAAAGGGAAAGACGGACGGCGACAGCTTGGAAGGAAGTGTTTAAATGGATTGGATGATAATGGAGAGTTTCATGGAGAAGAATCATGAGTCCATGTGCTGGAGTGCCTTCAACGGAGGGGAGATCATATCGGACGGACTGAAAATGAGGGAGAACGAAGCGGTCATGGGGACGCAGCTTTGTTTCCTGAAGACAGAAGATGACCGGCGAGTAGGATTGTAAGAGGATCGACAATTCATCCCGATTGGCTCGAATACCGCGGATATTCCAGTGGATAATGGACATAGGGTGAACAGAAAGTGGAGGAATGTGACCAAGGTCGCTGTCAACTCAACGACTGCCCTGAGCTTGCGACCGACAGCATGGAATGGCATTCAGCCGAAGGCAGAAGATCCTGATCCATAGGTTGGTCAGGAGCAGCTCCTGCCACCAGCGACCGGCCGGTTGATCGGCTGCCAGCAGTCCGCCTCGGCGACACAGAAGACGGCCGAGGGCGACTTCCGCCAGGTTGCGCTGTAGATGGGACACGCCTTGGCGGAGAAGGAGAGGAACTGGGTTTCTTTGTAGCCTTCTTGGAAGTATGATGTTTAGAGGAAGGAGGAACCGATGGTTGGGAAGTTGCCGTATGTAAAAACTCTTCACGAGTATGCTCTTTTTTCGAAGTCTTTGTGTCTGACTTTTGGGCTCGAGATTTAGCAGAACTCTACGGAGGGTGAGCCAGAGAGTGGGCAGGCGAAAGTGGTGAGGTTGAACGGGCGATCTTTGCGCTGGCCGATCTGACGACCGTGGCACTAAAGGTGAGGTCGCAAGTCTGCGTGGCCGCCTCCTTTTGTTGGCCGAGGAGAAGCAAGGACAGTGCTGTATTTTCCTTTCTGAGGCACGGTGGGCTGTCGACTGGCGAATAATTTTCGAGCAGCAAAGGTCGACACCTTTTCCTTTACTCTAATTTCCTGGATGAGCTTTTCGTCCTTAAAAACGGGACAATCTCGAGAGGAAGCGGCGTGGTCACCCATACAGTTGATGCAGCGAGGGGATGGAGGTGGACAAGCACCCTCATGGGCATCCCTGCCACACGTAACACATTTGGCCGGATTGGAACAGGACTGGCTGGTGTGATTGAACCGCTGGCACCGATAGCAACGCGTAGGGTTTGGGACGTAAGGGCGAACGGAAATTATCTCATAGCCTGCTTTGATTTTCGATGGGAGTTGAACTTTGTAAAATGTCAAGAAGACAGTGCGGGTTGGAATGATGTTCGTGTCAACCCTTTTCATAACCCTATGAACAGCCGTTACGCCCTGGTCAGACAGGTAGTGCTGAATTTCTTCGTCAGACAGTCCATCGAGGGAGCGTGTATAAACGACTCCACGCGAGGAATTTAAGGTACGGTGTGGTTCCACCCGGACAGGGAAGGTGTGTAGTAGTGAGGTACGCAGCAATTTTTGTGCCTGGAGGGCATTGACTGTTTCTAACAACAGGGTGCCATTCCGTAAAATGGAACAAGACTTTACAGGACCTGCAATTGCGTCGACACCTTTCTGAATAATGAAAGGGTTGACCGTGGAGAAGTCGTGACCTTCGTCAGACCGAGAAACAACAAGGAACTGTGGCAACGATGGAAGAACCGTCTGTGGCTGAGACTCAGTGAACTTACGTTTGTGAGCAGACATAGTGGAAGGTGAGGAAACCATTGCGGAAGAATCCCCCATGATTACCGGCGTCTCTGATGGCGCGCTCCTCCGTTGTGTGGGCCCTCTCTGAGGGCACTCCCGCCTTAGGTGATTGTTCACACCTCAGGTCACACCTCCCGACAAACGGACGGAGGGACCAATCGGCACTTTCGGAAGGTATCAGCTCGGGTAATCACCCCTCCCTGGGCCTGGCCGTTACCAGGGGGTACGTACGTGTCCTACCTGTCTACCCGGGGCGGGGAATTACGCGTTACCCCGTCACCGGCTACGCATGGAAGTGCGTGGGTTGGCCTTCAGACACGCACAGGGAGGAAGAAAGGGAAAGGAAAGAAGAGGTCTCAAACGCCGCAGCGGAGAAAAGGGTAGAGAGAAGAGGTAAGGAAAAGAGAAGGACAAAGGAAGGATGAAGACTTACAAGCAAGGAAGGCGAAGAATGTGGTACATTTACAAGCGTCCGTCTCCGGACGTAGGCACAAACCATACCCCCAGAGGGGGAGAAAGGGAAGGAAAGAGCCAGAGGTGAGGGGGGGGGGGCGAAGATGGGGGATGGGGAAGGATGCGGAAAGGGAAGGTATGCAGCCCGGAAAGGAAGGAAGGCCACATCAGCTTGGGGTCCCGTGCTCGCTAAGCACGTATCCACAAAAGAGGTGTGGATCCCCTGGGGGGACAGCAAATTTGTGTTCGTGGGGTTTCTATTCTAATTCGAACGTTTGACTTACGCTACACGTATTCGTTTCGGAATATCGTTTCTACGTCTTCCGTTAACTATGCATGGTTAACATTATGAAGACAATAACATTTGTGAAACACAACTTTGTTTGCGGAAAACATGATGTTCGAAGTCGCCAGTTTTTCCACTGGAAACGACTTTCAACAACTTATTATATGCATAATTGTTGCAACTGATTGCCGGGAATAATATATATTTATGTGTGTGTGTGTGTGTGTGTGTGTGTGTGTGTGTGTGTGTGTGTGTGTGTATATATACACACACACACATTTGAATTACAAAAAACAAACACTAAAAAAAAGGTTGCATGGCGCGAGATTCGATCCGGCGACCTTCCGATTACGAACCCGAGCGCTTACCGCTGCGCCACGACGCTGTAGAAAATTATAAAATTATTAATCATAGAGAGTATTTCACAGCAACGGTTTATTTTAACTGTCGATTTTCTCGACAACGGCAGAGAAGTGCATCTTGGTGCTTTGCCACATTACACCTCTGCCCATGAGCTTTTATTATGCGCAGTATGAATTGAATCTGAATTTCACAATTGGCGGCCTCCCCTTGTAAGACCAAAACGATTCTCCTTAAAACGAGAAACCATTTTCTTTCCGTATTCTGTCCAGCAGCATTATCCTTATAGATGGCCCAAGTGTTTCCTTCGGGGTCCCCGCAGCTGTCATCCCTCTACTGCACTTGAACAGAAGAATGTCTGAAATTTTCCGATTTCTCCATTTTGCACTCCATTTTCTAGTGTCCATAGCTCTATCTCCAATTTACAATGACATTGCACTGAAATAGGAAAAGTGAACTACAAATAAAGGACAATCGATAAATAAATCAATAGCAACCGAAATAACATGCAAAACAAAAACGCTACGAACCTACGCAGCAATCTAATAAATTGGCGCAGTTTTTCTAGTTGCAAAAGCACAAAATTCTAAACTAACAAGATATATCACCTTATTTCCTGCGCACCAGCGTCGACTTATTCAAGGAATACGTATTTATGCAGAACACTGATTTACAAAATCAGTGTCCGCCGACGGCCTGGTCTCAGTCAACGTGTTAGATTCAGGAAAACCACCGAAACGTCTTTGTTACGGGACGTAGGTTTGAAGCGCCGTACTTCAGGATGAGGGTCCACTGCTGTAATTACCGTGCCAGTTATCTCTGTTCATCCACGACAGCTTCCACGATTACCTAGTTAGAGGTTAAACACAAATGACACGTTGATACAATACGACAAACATACGCGAATTTGAAACCACTGGTGACATCCATTACATAAGCTGTGTGTGCATGTTACTGCAATCTGAAAATCTTTCGGATGCAAAGAAACGATGTTCTCAGCAGTCATTAGGCTGAATACGGACTATCCTATGAATTAACCATTACGGAGCCCTCTCGTTAATCTAGCAGTAAACTGGTGAGATTCTATTCACACACAACACTTGCCGGCTTCGTCAGCTCTCAACTTTCAACCTGATCTATACGTCGCATTACACAACAGACCAGCGCATTACCAAAACCTCTTCACAATAAATATTAGCTAAATGAACATTGTCATTGCTTCCTATCTCTTTTCGCTCTCTAACATCCAATCTCAGCGTAAATTAAATGGATATTGCTAGTTTGTACAATTTTCCCGAATATGCGCTATCGAAGTCACTGCATAGATTTGCCAACTACGTCCGTCTAGGCTACGTCTATCCACACCCTGGTATCCACGATTACAAATGGATGACAACCAAGATGTATACAGGGTGTTACAAACAGGTACGGCCAAACTTTCAGGAAACATTCCTCACACACAAAGAAAGGAAAGATGTATGTGGACATGTGTCCGGAAACGCTTAATTTCCATGTTAGAGCTCATTTTAGTTTCGTCAGTATGTTCTTCCACCTACGCTCAATGGAGCACGTTATTATGATTCCATACGGGATACTCTACCTGTGCTGCTAGAACATTTGCCTTTACAAGTACGACACAACATGTGGTTCATGCACGATGGAGCTCCTGCACATTTCAGTCTAACAAGGGAACCTCCCCATCGCACCCCCCTCAGATTTAGTTATAAGTTGGCACAGGGATAGCCCATGAAAAACTGAACACAGATCAATCGAGAAAACAGGAAGAAGTTATATGGAACTATGAAAAAAATAAGCAAAATATACAAACTGAGTAGTCCGTGTGTCACATAAGCCACATCAAGATTCATGTACACTGAGGAGCACCGTGGTCCTGTGGTTACCGTGAGCAGCTACGGAACGGAAGGTCCCTCGTTCAATACTCCCTCGAGTGAAAAATTTTAATTTTTTATTTTCAGACAATTATCAAAGTTCATGCACTCAGACATGATCAATTTCGCTCTCCAAAATTCCAGGACATGTTCAGATTTGCTAGGACATATGCAGGATTTGACGGTCTACACACGGAAAAACTTGAAAACGTTAAAAACGTATGTTTTGAGAGAGCACAGGGAAAACTGTGCGACTGTGAAACTGTTGCATTCATTTGTTGCCGTTTATGTGACAAACTCTTATGTTTTCATCACTTTTTTGGGAGTGATTATCACATCCACAAGAAAACCTAAATCGAGCAAGGTAGAAGAATCTTTTTACCCATTCGCCAAGTGTGCAAGTTAGGGGGGTCGACAACATATTACTGTCATGTGACGCACATGCCGTCAACAGTATCGTGTTTTCCTGTGGAGGAATCGGTTGACCTATGAATTTGCGATCAAATGTTTTCGGTTCCTATTGGAGAGGCACGTCCTTTCGTCTACTAATCGCACGGTTTTGCGGTGCGGTCGCAAAACACAGACACTAAACTTATTACAGTGAACAGAGACAATGAAGGAACGGTCAGATCGTAACTTTGCGAAAATAAAGTAAGTAAAATTTTTAATCAAGGGAGGAGTCGAACCAAGGACCTCTCGTTCTGCAGTTACTCACTCTAGCCACGGGACCACGGCGCTCTACAGCTTACATACTCCTTGATGTTGCATATCTTACACTTGGACTACTCAGTTTGTATATTTTGCTTATTTTTCCATAGTTCCACACAACTTCTTCCTGTTTTCTCGATTGATCTGTGTTCAGTTTTTCAAGGCCTATCCACTGTGTCAATTTATAACAATCTGAGGGGGGTGCGATGGGGAGGTTCCCTTTTAAGTGTTCGTACGCTTCTCAACAACAGATTCGGTGACCGATGGATTCGTAGAGGCGGACCAATTCCATTGCCTCCACGCTCTCCTGACCTTAACCCTCTTGACTTTCATTTATGGGGGCATTTGAAAGCTCTTGTCTACGCAACCCCGGTACCAAATGTAGAGACTCTTCGTGCTATTATTGTGGACGGCTGTGATACAATACGCCATTCTCCAGGACTGCATCAGCGCACCAGGGATTCCGTGCCTCGGAGGGTGGATGCATGTATCCTCGCTAACGGAGGACATTTTGAACATTTCCTGTAACAAAGTGTTTGAAGTCACGCTGGTACGTTCTGTTGCTGTGTGTTTCCATTCCATGATTAATGTGATTTGAAGAGAAGTAATAAAATGAGCTCTAAGATGGAAAGTAAGCGTTTCCGGACATGTCCACATAACATATTTTCTTTCTTTGTGTGAGGAATGTTTCCTGAAAGTTTGGCCGTACCTTTTTGTAACACCCTGTATAAGCAGACTGAAGCGACGGATGAAAATTTGTACCGGGCTAGGATTCGAGCCCAGGTACCAGAAACCACAATGTAATTTCATTAAATGACCGACGCCTAGGCTTCAGGCAGAATCTCCCGACTTGTTCCATGCTGAGGTGTTATTCCAATACTGTTGGATGGTCTGTGCAATGCTGTTCGAGTTCAGGGTGAATACAATGTGGGCTGAGGCGTGAATGCGAATTTGGAGTGAGGCGTGCCAGAGTAGTCCGCGCAGTTGTGCAAAGCCACTGTGCCAGGGTGGCGTAGTGGTTAGCGCATCCACCTGGTGAGCAGGGGACCTGGGTTCGAATCCTGGCCCGGTACAAATTTTCATTTGTCGCTTTACTCTGTACATACACATCACACGTTTGAGATTTAAAACGTCTCTAGAACCAGCGCCGAGCAGAAAATCCAAGAATATGCTCGTCATTCCACAGAAATGCACGAGGGTCGTTGGGTAAGTAATGCCCCACTTTTTTTTTTAGAATGCCATTAATAGATTTCGACAAACGACCTCGACGGTGCTGCACGTTTGATGTTCTGTGCGCCGGTAGGGTTTCGAACCGTTCTGGCAGACGATAGAGCTGTAGTACAGCGTCAAAATGGGTTCTATATACAACTCACGTTAAAAGCAGCGTGCTGTTATTAGATTCTTGTGTGCAGAAAAAGAAACCGTGGTGAACATCCATAAACGTTTGTGTGCAGTGTATGGCGATGCTGCAGTTGACTGTATAGTTGAGCGATGGGGGAAAGTTACAGCCTCAGAAAATGCAGAAACAGAGCTCCATGATCAGCCACGCTCGGGACGTCCTGTCACAGCCACTGCTTCAGACATGCCGGATCGTGCGGATGCCATTATTCGTGCCGACCGGCCGATCACAGCTCGACAATTGCCTCTACAGTTGTCTGTCAGCATTGAAAGTGCGTCTGCGACGATGGAGACACTGATATACGGCCACGCGGTCTAGGGCGTTTTGTCACGGTCAGTGCGGCTCCCCCCTTGTCGGAGGTTCGAGTACTCCATCGGGCGTTGCGTGGGCGCGCGTGCGTGTTTCTTGTCCTTAGCGTAAGTTAGTTTACGTTAGATTAAGTAGTGCGTAAACTTAGAGACCGATTACCTCAGCAGTTTGGTTCCATAAGACCTTACAACTGACATTCAAAGAGGTGGTCACGATGAGTTCCACGAATGCTCACAGCGTACCACAAAATTCAAAGAATAACCATTTCATCTGAATTGTTGGAGCGTTTTGAGACAGACGGAGAGACCCTTCTGTCACGGAACGTTATGGGGAACGAAAGCTGGGTGCACCACTTTTCTCTGGAAACAAAAAGGCAGTTCATCGATTGGCATCCTCTTTCACCACGAAAGAAGAAATTCAAGGCAACCCCCTCTGCCGGAAAAGTCATGGTGACAGTCGTCTGGGATTGTGATGGCGTCATTGTCGTGGATGTAATGCCAAGAGGGTCAACCATCAATCCAGAGACATACGAGAAGACGCTGACTAAACTCAAGAACCGTTTCCGAAGTGTTAGATCGGACAAGAATCCAGCAGAAATTTTATTCCAACACGACAATGCACGCCCATACACAAGTCTGAGAACCCGGGAATACATTGCCAAATTGGGTTGGACATCATTGCCTCATCTACTCTACAACCCGGACTTGACACCCTCAGACTTCCATCTCTTTGGGCCGTTTGAAGATTCTCTACGGGCAACACACTTTGAAGATGACGAGAGTGACAGTTATGCAGTGAAAACATGGCTATGTCTACAAGACGAGAGCTTTTACCAGCAGCGAATACTTGTTCTTCCACAACGTTGACGTACGGGCATAAAACGTGGAGACTGTGTAGAAAATTAGGACATGGACCAGACATGTTTATGTATATTGTCACCAAATTCTGACTCTTAACAATAAATATGTTCTGAGAAAAAATGTGGGGCATTAGTTACTGAACAACCCTCTTACTTTAGCGTTCTTAGGAACCTTTTACTGCCGTACAACGGAATGGAACATTACAGGATAAATACGCCACTAAATGTGACATTACTCCTAACAAAATGAAAATATGAATTCCGGGATTGGGGTGGTCTGATGCCTACAAAAGAAATCAACTAAACGTTTCCTGAGGGTCATGTCTTGCAGCCAACCACTGAGTTTTGGTTCGGCTGTTGTCCAGAGAGTTACATATAGCTACCAGTTTCGAAAATGTGCACATGTTGGTGATGCCGTAGTCTTCACTCCGAAGACTAGTTTGATGCAGCTCACTAAGCTAGTCTATTCTGTGCAAGCCTCCGTCTCTGCATTACTACTGCATCCTACATCTATTTAAACCTGCTTACTGTAGTTGAGCTTCAGTTTTCTACAATATTTACCATCCTCCTCAACCTCCACTGCCAAATTGACTAATCCTTGATGCCTCGGGATGTGTCCTGTCAACCGGTCTTTTAGTCAGGTTGTGAAATATGTTTCTTTTTGAACAAGTCAAATCAGTACCACATTACTTATTGGACCTGCTCATCTAATCTGCAGCATACTTCTGTAGCACCACAAAGTAAAATCCAATCGCGTCTTGTCTGAGTTGCTCAGCATTCACGTTTTACTTCCGTACAAAGTTACAGTCCGGGCAAATGTTTTCAGAAAAGACGTCCTAAAACTTAGATTTTTTAATTTTATTGCGTCATCAGTCTTCTGATTAGCTCTCCTCTGACAGCCTTTTCATCTCAGAGAGGCAACTGCAGCGTATGCCCTCTATTTCCTGGATGTATTCCAATCTCTGTCATCTACAATTGTTAACCTATACATCTCCCTTTAGTACCATGGAATGGATGTCTTAACAGATGTCCTGTCATCCTGTCCCTTCTTCCTGTCAATGTTTTCCATACCTTCCTTTCGTGTTTCAGACAATTGTAAATGATATTCGAAAATACTGTAACTTTAAATGTGCTGTAGGCCTATATCAATAACAAGAACGTCAATATGCGGCAAACAGCAGACTTAAGGGAAGACAACGCAAAAAACGCCAGTAATTAGTATATTACCAACATAAAATCTTACCTGTTAACAGCTGTTCATTATCTACCACATACTAATTTCCTATTGGCTGCCTCCACGTGACACGTAGACGCGTTACCAACAGACTACACCGTGAGGAAGCGTAGCGCATGGGCTGTCTTACGTGCAGTTCAAAGCACAAGATTATACACTTCAGTCACGGTATGGAGAAAGACCATAAGAAATTTTAATTAGTACACTCTCTCCCCCCCTCAAAGGCTTAATCACAGCGACGTCTCGCTCGGATTAGTTTACGATGTACTCTAAATGTCAAACGGTGAAGAATGCCATGCAACCCGCCTGCTTTAACGAGTAACTATGAAGCAGAAAGGCGCGTATTTTAACTCTCAAAGCAGCCTTTCTTCTCTTCAAACACATTAAGGACCTGAAAATATCAGAACAAGATAAAGCCTTACACTGGAAACAAATACGACATACCACATGATTTTTTTTAAAGATGAGCATAACGAGTTTTTTTGTTGTGTACCACATTAGACCAGAACGTACAATTAAAAGCAATAAACATTCGTGATATCTGGTCACCACTGTTTTCTGAATGAGTGGGTTAATTGTTCAGTAACTGAGCTTTTCATGATTTAGCCTTCCTTCGGCAACTCTCAACCTATCTTAGACCTTGTTCTCTATTACAGATCAATGTCATCCAAAATTTTTTAAGAAAGCTGCATCGGTGGCTGAAGCTAGACGGCAGTGTCGCGAAATCCACTACATCTGCAGTTTACTATGAAATAGTATTGTCATGGATAACCTGGTGCTACTTTTGACAAGAACAAAAAATCTGCTGAACATTTTACATTTACCTACTTTCCAAACATTTCTTTTGTAGAATCTTCGGACTGCTGGCAGCTGACTATTGTGTGGCATGTCATCGGGTGAATACGGCACTGAATATGAGATAGTCAAATTTTATCCCAAAAAACAAAGTAAAGACTTTGGAACTGTAGCTACTCTGATAAAGCTCCATCAGGAAACTTTCATTTAACCAGTAGATCAAGCATGTGATGCTCATTACGTCGCATGCTATATACCGCAAGCAAATACATCCATAATTACTGAATACGGAAACATTACCCATTTCTTAGCCTTGCAAATAGTTCTGGAACGATAGCCACATTTGATGCACAGCAGAGGAGGGGTAAAGTTCAATGTCTTATTTACGTAGTGGTCATCAGACTTGCCACTAAATCTAACCGAAAGATTCGGCCATAGACTTGTTGACAGCCAGAGTTGCCTAGGAACACCATCTTCCTTCTCTAGGATTTACCACAATTTATGTACAGTATATGCACCAACATAATTTTCGAAGCTTTTTATGTTACACAATACAGCGCTTCTGAATTCCGTTTACAGTTTTAATTAGAGAAAAGTGCGTTACATTTGGAGTGAATTTTTACTACGATGGAATTTCATAGAAATTAAACACTGAACCAAACTCCAGGCAAGTTTGACAAGATTTAAATTTGGAGCAAATTTTGTCGAAAACAAACGCTATGGATCAAACTGTCACCAAAAAATTCGTTTCTTACACCCATTCAGTCGATTCGCGAAGTCTCAGACGAGCCATAACCTTGCTACCTAATCCCGACGTCGGGTGAGATTACAGAAGTGGCATTACATTCACCATTTTACATATATAAATAAACTGCTAATTTCACTCCACTCGCACAAACAATAGCGGAAAATGCCGCCCTCCTCGTAGATTTAACATTTTTTACGTTAAGGCCGCATTTCATATACCGCGAAGTATGAGGTGATTTACTTTTTACGCCCTGTTGACACCGTGGTCGCTAGAGACTTAGCATAAACTAATGGACCAGGTCGGTCATGGATTTGTTAACTGCGCAATTCCGACAGTCCCTTCAAATTATTTAGGGAAACCACATGCAACGTAATTCATAATACCCTTATCTACCGACAAGCGTTTTGTGTATCGAACACTCACTGCTCGATTCCAGCTTTGCTGAGTGCATGAATGGAAGGAATTGAGAAGGGGCTGCTGTCCAGAAACTAGTCGCGGAAAACATTAAGTATAACTGAATAAAATACTCAGAATGTCAAAGTAGTTACTCAAATCTCCTTAAAAAAGGCAGCGAACAGAACCGGTCTCAGAATTTCACCTGAAAGAACAGTATTCACCAAAATGCACCAAAATGCACCAAAATGCATAGGAACAAATACGGTACGTAAAATAGACCGCATTAGGAAATTTGAATATCCTGGAAGAATCATGCAGCAGAATGGACTAGAGAAAGTTATAATAGATGTCGGAGTTACTGAAATGGAAAGAACATGGTTTGAAAAATTATGTACAACAGGAAATATCTGGAAAAATAAAACCAAAAGGTACGACAATATTAGGACCAGAACGTTTATATTCATTGCTGAACAATAAGCTATAAGCTGAACAGATTAGGGGTACGCTAACGGCTAATCATTAGAAATATAAGGAGTACAATACAAATTACAGATGGTTGGAAAGTGACAAGTAAGGAGGGTATGTACGAAAAATAGAAAATATCTAAAGTAATAAAGCTAAGATAAATCTATTCTTGAAATCTCTACCGATTGTATGAGAAGAGGGAAACAAAACAAACAGCCGTGTATTATTGCAAAAAGAAATCGACAATAGCACGGATTACAGAAATCCAAGAATAAAGAAACATGGAAGAATGAACAGTAAGAAAAAAACCTTAAGAGTAACATACTAAATTTAGGGGGGTTTCAAAAGAGAACTTAGTAATCGGAAACAAGATAGACAAAAAAGACAAAAGGACATGGGAAGATGGAGTACTGGAAATATCGGAAACAGCGAAAGTGATGATAGTTATATTAGATTTACTGTCATTCCAATTGATCCGTAGTGAGGAGGTCCTCCAGGATGTAGAACATGTCAGAAAAACAACAATACATGACAAATATTTACAACTCAAAGATATAAGCTAATGTAAACATTCCACAGGTCCTAAGTTGCATGGTCGTCATTTTTTAATGAACGCTATATGAAAGAGTCATTTTACAAATACTAATGCACTGAATTTAAAATAATTTTATTTATTTATTTATTTATAAGGCAACAAACGTGTAATACAACTACTAAATACTTATTTACAATGAACACATTACTGCACTGAACTGGTGCAGAAGTTAGTATATATATATATATATATATATATATATATATATATATATATATAGGGTGTTACAAAAAGGTACGGCCAAACTTTCAGGAAACATTCCTCACACACAAAGAAAGAAAATATGTGGACATGTGTCCGGAAACGCTTACTTTCCATGTTAGAGCTCATTTTATTGCTTCTCTTCAAATCACATTAATCATGGAATGGAAACACACAGCAACAGAACGTACCAGCGTGACTTCAAACACTTTGTTACAGGAAATGTTCAAAATGTCCTCCGTTAGCGAGGATACATGCATCCACCCTCCGTCACACGGAATCTCTGATGCGCTGATGCAGCCCTGGAGAATGGCGTATTGTATCACAGCCGCCCACAATAAGAGCACGAAGAGTCTACATTTGGTACCGGGGTTGCGTAGACAAGAGCTTTCAAATGTCCCCATAAATGAAAGTCAAGCGGGTTAAGGTCAGGAGAGCGTGGAGGCCGTGGAATTGGTCAGCCTCTACCAATCCATCGGTCATCGAATCTGTTGTTGAGAAGCGTACGAACACTTCGACTAAAATGTGCAGGAGCTCCATCGTGCATGAACCACATGTTTTGTCGTACTTGTAAAGGCACATGTTCTAGCAGCACAGGTGGAGTACCCCGTATGAAATCATGATAACGTGCTCCATTGAGCGTAGGTGGAAGAACATGGGGCCAAATCAAGACATCAGCAATGCCTGCCCAAACGTTCACAGAAAATCTGTGTTGATGACGTGATTGCACAATTGCGTGCGGATTCTCGTCAGCCCACACATGTGGCGGTGAATCGAGGTAGTACAGTACATACTGACGAAACTAAAATGAGCTCTAACATGGAAATTAAGAGTTTCCCGACACATGTCAACATAACATCTTTTCTTTATTTGTATGTGAGGAATGTTTCCTGAAAGTTTGGCCGTACCTTTTTGTAACACCCTGTATTTATACAAAAGTCAGTAGGTACTACTGAGAAATTCATCAATGGAGTAGGACGAGTTGGACAGCAATAAATCCTTTAGGCTTCTCTTAAGCTGAATTTCATTGGTTGTTAAGCTTTTTATATCTGCTGGCAAGTTATTGAAAATGTGTGTTCCTGAATAATGCACACCTTTCTGTACAATACTAAGTGACTTTAAATCGTTGTGAAGATTATACTTATTTCTAGTCAATACGGAGACAAAGTAAATGAATAGATCAGATATTAGCTGCGGAATGTAGTTTCTAAATCATTAAGCCAAGCCGTGGACAAAAAAATTTCGAGGGGAAGAAATCTTGAGAACTGCTGACAGTTAATTCGGCAGTGAATGACAGTTTGAACGTGACTGACTCACCAGGTACGGCGTCGGGGACGCTGCCTGCCGGGCTGCGACAGCGCGAACAGCTGGGTGTACCTGCGGGCGGCGGCAGACAGTGTTAGGCACCGGGGGCCGGTGGCAGAAGAAGGCAGCGACGGGCCGCTTATCTGGTGATAAGGTCCGGGCTAGCAGCTCGGCTCGACTGACGGCGGCGGAACCAGAAAGAGCGCGACTGCCGTGTGACGGACCGCGCACCGGCCATTACACAACGCCGCACGCTCCAGCGCCGCGCCACGGCCTCCGCCGTACGTAGGAAGACTACCGGCACCCGGCCACAACAGCCGCCAGCCACTGCTGATAACGACGTTCCGAGGACGAAAGAGTTCTTCACAGCCAGAATAGTAGTGGGATTAGCACGTACTTGCTGTTCTGACAGATGGTACACGGATATCGAATTCGTCCTGAGCGCCATTTGCTTGAATGGATGAAGCGAGTGTAAGGATCGCAGTTTCACCTTAAATGCCCCAACACACGCACCAATTTATCGGCCGACCGACCGACCAATTTTGTGGCAGCCCACACAAGACCCGACCAGCTGCGCAGGCCTCAGACACGGCCAACCGATTCGGATGAAATTTGGCAGGTCGCTTGTGTACAACCCAAAACGAAGGACTCTAAGATATTTTGGGTCAACACACCCGCAATTTTGAGAAAATCACCCCTAAAGGTTATGACGAGCCATCGACTCGAAATTGGAGGGATCGATAGGTAAATGTAAATAGAGAATTTTTCATCATCAGGTATCGGGTCGGAAAACGCAAAATTTTCCAGAAATCGAGGAAAGAAACTTTTACAACTGCCGCTTCTGTACCCAAATTGAAAACACCTTTCGCCGACAGCGCCGATACCGCAATGGCCAAGGTAATTGGCTGGAAATCGGAAAACCCGGGTTCTGATCTCGAAGAAATTTAGCGGATGTTATTCTTTTCGTTTGTATTTTTCCATATCTCAATTGATAGGGATAGGAGGGTTAATAAGGTAAGTAAATCAATAAGGAATGATAATAATAGTTACCTTATTAACCCTCCTATCCCTATTAATTGATATATGGAAAAATACAAACGAAAAAAACAACATCCGCTAGGTTTCTTCGAGATTCTAAACCGGGTTCTCCACGTCCCAGCCAGTTACCTTGGCCGTTGCGCTATCGGTGCCGTCGGCGTTAAGCGTCTACCATGTGGGTACAGAAGCGGCAGTTGTAAAAGTTTCTTACCTCGATTTCTGGAAAAGTATGCATTTTCAGACCCTATACCTGATGATGAAAAATGCTCTATTTACAATTATCTATCGATCCCGCCAATTTTGAGTCGATTGCTCGTCATAAACTTTAGGGGTGATTCTCTCAAAATTGCGGGGGTGTTGACCCAAAATATCTTATATTCTTTCGTTTTAAGTTGTGCACAAGCGACCTGCCAAATTTTAGCTGAATGGGTTGGCCGTGTCTGAGGCCTTCTCCTTGTCAGTGATTACAGCGCCGCCCTGTTCTAGCGATTCGTTCATCGTAAGTTCACTGAGTTTACGATGTACAAGATCCTTTTAGGTTTTACACAGAACCAAAAACTGGAGTTTGCGTAGGCTGTTTCAGAGGTAACAAGGCCAAAAAAGCCGAGAGAAAGCTGTCGACTAATGGAAGGTTAATTCACCCACATTCTGTTATTTAAGCGGATGGCCGGCCAGGGTGGCCGAGCGGTTCTAGGTGCTACATTCTGGAACCGCGCGACCGCTATGGTCGCAGGTTCGAATCCTGCCTCGGGCATGTATGTGTGTAATGTCCTTAGGTTAGTTAGGTTTAAGCAGTTCTAAGTTCTAGGCGACTGATGACCTCAGAAATTAAGTCCCATAGTGCTCAGAGCCATTTGAACCATTTTTTTAAGCCGCTGGGAGCCGACAATTTTCGTTACTACCTAAGGACAGATGAATCATACTGTTCGGAACAGCTGAATATCATCAAAACATTCCTAACGAAAAACAATATAGTTCAAATGGCTCTGAGCACTATGGGACTTAACATCTGAGGTCATCAGTCCCCTAGACTCAGAACTACTTAAACCTAACTAACCTAAGGACATCACACCCATCCATACCCGAGGCAGGATTTGAACCTGCGACCGTATCAGCAGCGTGTTTCCGGACTGAAGCGCCTAGAACTGCTCCGCCACAACGGCCGGTAACAATATAGTCACGAGAGAGGTTGTAAGTTGCGAGGAGAGGCTGTTAACTATATCACTATTTGCAGTCACCGGCAGAAGTTAAGAGAACCTCGTATTCAGTGCTGTTGTATCCGCACAGTCATTCTTTAAAATGATTCCTGAAACCTGCAACGCCATTTATAGTAGACTGAGGAAATAAATCACGGTAAAGTAAAATTAATAAAACAATAGACTTTCTTGTAAATGTCATTAATTTATTTAATTATGTAGCATAAATGATGACCTGTAAGGTTAAGAAACTCATTTCAGATTCGCAGTAGAAAGGCTACACATTTTGGTGGTGCACATGGTCTAATAAATACAACGACATATACGAAAGAAATGTAGCATTTAGCAACTGTTAGGACTGTAAAAAAATTCCACTCGTTGCCCTTCATAATAGAGGACCTGGATATAGACTGGACACTTGTTAAAACTTATAACAACGAAGCAAGTATATTTTATGAATTAACGTCCATTGAACGTCGATATTTCGGTTTTTAGACCTCATTTTCGATAAGTATCGGAACTAAACCCTTAAAAGAGAAACACAGAAGATCGACGCACTTTTATTGCGTGCACCACACGAAACCATTACAGATTCGTTAAATAATGAAAAAAGTGCTTCATTTGCTGCATCTATATTGCTATCCTCCTCGCATGACATGTCCCACCTGCAGTCCTTAAATTTCTCCAGAAACTCTGTGCTTTATGTTTCGCCTGTTTCGAACCCTGTCATGTATATTACAACAGCATCTAATCACGCGCGCAGTGAATAAAGACGAACTTTTGTCGGGCGGTTGGTACATAGCAAAATTTGTTGGGTGTAGTGGTGGGGAAGTTGGCTGTCGGGTGATCCTGCTCACCCTACATCCCGAAAAGGAAAGTTCGTTGGACGGTCAAAACGCCTACACACGTCCAATTTGTGGTCCGGTCTGTCGATCTGTTGGTTTGTGTAGGACCCTCAGCGTTGAGTCGACGTTGAGGCTATTAAACCAGGCTGTAACTGTAGCAAGAGAAACTAAAAGATTCTGTCTCGTGAATCTTTCCTGCTCATTTATAACTGGAATGAATCTGTCACTCAGCAGTAAGCATCAACAACACCCACTCTCCAGTTTTCCATTCAGCAGTAGGAGCACCCTAGGGATCTGCACTATGCCTTCCTTGCAGTTCATCCTACCCTCCATTTGTCCCAACGATCCATCACACTTCATTTCTTGATGCCTTTCCACCAATCCGCAAAACTCCACGAAATAATTTTAGAAAAAAATCGGGTGAGCATTCTGTGCCTTAGACCTTCATCTGACAGTCCACAGATTTCCACACACCTAGGAAACACATTAAAATTTATTGGATTAAACCTCTCCGAAACTAGCGAGGAACTCTCACTGTAAACTGTCCAAAACAAAGCCCACAACAGATTAAAACTACCAACTGCCTGAACATGGGATTAAATCCCATGAGTACCACCAATACATGTAAAACCACCATCTGTCCTGTTTTTACTCACGCCATTGTATCGTGATCTCCGATGCTCCCAAGTTTTTTCGCTCTCTTCAAATTCTGTAACGACATAAACACTGACTCACTTCCCGTTCCCAACTAACTGCCCCCATTAGTTACCGGTACCAGATAATAAAGTTCTTAAAATGTCTCATACATGTAGAACACCATCGCCTCTACCAAATCTCCAGTAAACTTGAGTTCCAACGCCCTATGGCATCCTTAACCTTCTACTTCACCTACATCAATACATCACGCTTTCCCTTCATCTCCATACCATGTTCTTTCCAATCACCTTACCCTCTCAAACCATGAAATCATCCCTGATACCCAGCCATTTTTCCAAATATAACCAACCCAAACCATCCCATCCCGAATGAAGGCTCTCTTAACATCTTCGCCCCACCTATTAGTTACTTCTCACGTAGACATCTCACACCTTCTTCCGGATAACATAAAACTAAAAACACGTATCTCCGCTATCAAACCCAAAGGACCGCCCCCTACGGACAGACTGCCATGTCATCCACTGCCATATAGCGTCTTTCGGATACGGAATGGAGGTGCATGGGAGCAGCATACCGCTCTTCTGGCCGTTGTCTGCCATCCAGACCCTGTAGCCGCTACTTCTCGTTCAAGCAGCTCCTCAACTGGCATCACGAGGGTGAGTCGATCCTGTTGCATTCCTCCCAATGAGGAAAAATCTGTGATAGTATGTGACACTGAAGCTGGGTCTGCCACATGGCAGTTAGCCGACTAACTACTAAACTAGGGAGGTCGACTCTTCCATATACCATCCTTTCCAATTGCTTTCCAGTCCTAACACACAGTACCAGGAACCTCAGTTTTAACAACCTCTTAATGAGGATACAGTGGATCATATCATTATCATTGTGAGCTAGACGTCACATACTTTACCGTATTTACTTTTTATATTAAAATTTTATAATTCAATGACTGTAGATCAAGAAATTGTCCGCTGCCAACCAATTTGCCACCCCCTCCCCTCCACTCAAGCAGGGGAGATATAAATAACTGCTAACTAAACATATAAATCACTCAGTAGCGGAGTGTTCGATGTATGACAACTTTCTGGCTGGTCAAAACTAACTGCCTGTTTTGGAAACAACCTCTAAGCTAAAGCTAAGTTATTTCTCTGTGATACCCATTCTTCCAGGAATGATACTCCCGCGAAGTATGTGGAGAACTTTTGTGAAGTTTTGGAAGTACACCGAAACTGGTATAGGCATGCGTATTCAAATACAGAGATACGTTAACAGGCAGAATACGGTGCTGCGGTCGGCAACGCCTATATATGACAACAAATGTCTGGTGCGTTTGTTAGATCGGTTACTGCTGCTACAATGGCAGGTTATCAAGATTTAAGTGAGTTTGAACGTGGTGTTACAGTCGGCGCACGAGCGATGGGACACAGCATCTCCGAGGTAGCGATGAAGTGGGGATTTTCCCGTACGACTATTTCACGAGTGTACCGTGAGTATCGGGAATCCGGTAAAACAACAAATCTCCTACATCATTGCGGCAGGAAAAAGATCTTGCAAGAACGGGACCAACGACGACTGAAGAGAATTGTTCAACGTGACAGAAGTGCAACCCTTCCGCAAATTGCAGCAGATTTCAATGGTGGGCCATCAACAAGTGACAGCGTGCGAACCATTCAACGAAACATCATCGATATGGGGTTTCGGAGCCGAAGGCCCACCTTGTACCCTTGATGATTGCGCTACAAGAAGCTTTACGCCCCGCCTGAGTCCGTCAATACCGAAATTGGACTGTTAATGACTGGAAACATGTTGTCTGGTCGGACGAGTCTCGTTTGAAATTGTATCGAGCGGATGGACGTGTACGTGTTGGAGACAACCTCATGAATCCATGGACCCTGCATGTCAGCAGGGGACTGTTCAGGCTGATGGAGGCTCTGTAATGGTGTGGGGCTATGCAGTTTGAGTGACACGTCTAGATGGGACTCTGACAGGTGACACGTACGTAAGCATCCTGTCTGATCACCACCATCCATTCGTATCCTTTATGCATTCCGACGGACTTGGCCAATTCCAGCAGGACAATGCGACACCCCGCACGTCAAGATTTGCGACAGAGTGGCTCCAGGAACAATCTTCTGAGTTTAAAATTTCGCAGCCCAACAAACTCCCCAAACATGAACATTATTGGCAAATCTGGGATGTCTTGCAACGTGCTGTTCAGAAGACATCTCCACTACCTCGTATCTTACGGATTTACGGGCAGCGATGCAGGATAAATCGTGTCAGTTCCCTCCATCACTACTTCAGAAATTAGTCGAGTCCATGTCATGTCGTGTTGTGGGACTTCAGCGTGCTCGCGGGGGCCCTATACGATATTAGGCAGGTGTACCAATTTCTTTTGCTCTTCATTGTAGAAGAGATGTATTGAGACAAACGAATCTGTGAGAATGAGTCGGCAGTCATGAATGGCTCTCTAAGGTGGTAGAGCACTTCCCATGAAAGGCAGTGTTCCGAAGTTCTGGATTCGATTTCCTGCCAGGCACTCGCTTTTAATCTGCTAAGAACCTTTTATGCTGTCCGTTTCAACGAACTACTGCACTTCACCTCAGCCAGAGTACGTCCTTGTGCAGCCAACGGTTCCTCAAGATCAATCGCTCCAAAACTGGCAATTATTATAGGACGAATCACCTATAACTCCCACCTCCATGACTTCAGTCTCATAATTTACAACAGTCACGTCAAATAACTGACAATAAAATACCTTGAACTAACCGTCGGCTGTGATCTAACACGGAAACCCCACCTACTAACCACAAGACAGGAAGTCCACAATACACTAACACAATGGAAAATACTCGTACAAGGAGATAGCGTCTTTTCACCATACTCTACACTTATAAAGCCTTCATTCGACCGATCCTCTCATATGCTAATGCTGCCTGTATTTCCGATCTACCAAGACCTTATCACTCTCTCCAAAACTGCTAACGCTACACACACTTCTTCGCCTTCCATACTGATCTACTCTGTTCCGCTCCAATCCTGTATGAATTTATTAATTCCCCTATCCCCTCTCCTCTCCCACACTTAGTACATAATGATTTCCTGCGTTTCCTACAAACTTAACACCAAGCACGAACCATTACATTCCCCATATCTTCCATAGTATCCTGCCACAGCTATACCGTGGCTTTCTGTCAACCTACTCACTCTCCAATCCCGATGTCTCTTTAACCATCTTATACCTGACCATGTAATACGTCATGATATTTCGCCAATTTTCCAGCTTTAACAATTTCTTGCTCTCTACTATTCGGGAGAACGGCGATTCAGAGACGCGTCTGACCATATATATTACGTCTTCCACCATTTTTAACTCCCTACGGCCAGACATTATGCTAGCTGGGCTGCATGTAGCACTTCGGAAGTCACGAGAGATTCCTTCCTTTCACGCTACTTTTCACAATCACCTCCCACAATGCTCAGTGGTTCCTGCCCATCAGTACAGGCTGTCTGCCAGATCTTGGTTTAGCTGTGGCTGTTTCTTCACGTTTCCATTTCACACTCACATGGCCAACAGTCGGCTTGGGTTGAAATGGATTTGACTAGTCGACGTTCGAAGTCACTAAGCTCTTTCTACCGATCCAGTCTGCTGTTACTGTTCTCTGTTCACACCAAAGCACTGCCCGCCTCCTTTTATTAGGTCAGCCTCTCCGGACATCAAGTGGTCAATTCCGCATTACATAGAAGTGTCTTGATGCTTTCGAGCAGATAGGGTAATCACTCTTAGTGGTCCATTCAATAATTTAAGATGTGTTGCTACTTTATACTCGCTAAATGTTTCACGTCAGTCTTTGCACTTAAAAATCGTAAACGCTGTAAGTAGGCTGTTTAGGTTTTTATGTTGGTAACACCACGTAGCGCTCTGTATGAAAATCACTGACTGTGCTGTGTGCAGCCTGTGGCTGGTTGGAATTGTTGGAATATTCGCTTGTGTAGTATTGGGCGGTTGGATGTGAAGAGCGAACGATCTGGACGTGAGCCCGTCAGCAAGAGGAAATTTGTAAGACTGGATGTCATGAACTGATATGTATATATTATGACTTTTGACCACTATTAAGGTAAATACGTTGTTTGTTCTGTATCAAAATCTTTCATTTGTTAACTATGCCTATCAGTAACTAGTGCCTTCAGTAGTTACAATCTTTTATTTAGCTGGCAGTATTGGCGTTCGCTGTATTGTAGTTCGAATAAAGAAGATTTTTGTGAAGTAAGTGATTAATGAAAGGTATAGGTTATTGTTAGTCAGGGCCATTCTTTTTTAGGGATTATTGAAAGTCAGATTGCGTTGCGCTAAAAATATTGTGTGTCAGTTTAGTGATGATCAGAATAAGTAAAGAGAAATCTGTTTGAGTACGTTGAGTTTTACTCAGCTGTCTTTGTATCAAATAACGTAAGAGGTTTACCAGCACAGTCATTTATAATTTTTCTGAGGAGAAGTTTCATAAGGCTGAAGGGTCGCACTTTGAATCATACCAGTCCTTTCTACGTAATGTTAAAAGGATATATTCCATGAATTTTCGGGATTGCAGCCGGATGGCATTGACTTCTTGCCACGATGTTTGGCTGATAACAATTCAATAGTCTTCAGGTGAGTGTTTACCACTGGTGACTGCTTAGCTCAAAAATTTGAAGCGGAGGCGGAGGCGCATGGGCTACATGAACGACCTTTGTCGACTTACGTGCCTCTTCGAATATTGCTCCATCTATGGCGCGCAGGCGCATGCGTAACGGTCATAGTACATGCTCGTTTCCTGTCGAAATGCGATGTTGCGGAGCTAAAATTCAGATGTCAAAGTAATAAAGTTATTTCTCATTAGACAAGTAACTAATCATAAAATTCCGTTCTGTATATATTAAAAATATCAGCGGATCCCATGCCTTATCCAATTGAAAGCCACCATCACGATTAATAATCCACCTATTCCTTAATAACTGAATCCCAAAAGGAGCTCGTCGAGGCCAAAATTTTCGTGGCAGAATAATTTATGGAATGTCCTGTGGAGATACAATCCTCGGCTATCGCTGACTTACTGGGATGCGAAAGGCGAGCGTGCCGATCGTGTTCAACGTACCTTCCACGCACTGAGCGGGGGAGAAAAATGGTTCAAATGGCTCTGAGCACTATGGGACTTAACATCTGAGGTCATCAGTCCCCTAGACTTAGAACTCCTTTAACCTAACTAACCTAAGGACATCACACACATCCAAGCTCGAGGCAGGATTCGAACCTGCGACCGTAGCGGTCGCGCGGTTCCAGACTGAAGTGCCTAGAACCTCTCGGCCACAACGGCCGGCTACTGTGGGGGGATGTCTGACCAATGTTAGCAAGGTATTGTGTAGATTTCAGCCCTCCGCAACTCCAGATAGTTCTTTGCCAAACCGAGAAGACCACAAGTCTTTGAAAGTGGGCGGAAGATTACTTTGACCTTATGTTTCCTTAAGGTTCTGCCTAATTTCGACGAAATATTGCCAGCTTATGGGAGGAAGCCCTGGGCTTAAACAACTGCTTCTTCTGCTCTTGACCTTGTGGGTGGACACCTTTCTTCCTCCTTAAACCGAGGGGGTAGCGCAGTAGTTAGCAAACTGGACTCGCATTCGGAAAGACGACTGTTCAAAACCGCGTCCGACCATCTTCGGATTCGATACGGGGCCGGTGCGCCTACCCGAGTCCAGAAAGCAGCGCATTAGCGCTCTCGGCTAACCTGGCGGGTCTTGATTACGGTTTTCCGTGATTTCCCTAAATGCCGCGATGGTTCCTTCGAAAGTGCACGGCCGCTTATCTTCTCCATCCTTCTCTAATCCGAGCTTGTGCTCTGTCTCTAATTATCTTGTTGTCGATGGGACGTTAAACTTAACACTCCTCTTCCTCCTTAAAGCTGTGCATATCTGATGTGGAGAGTATCCATTACCTTTGAACGCAGATTGTAGGTATTCCAGCTCTTCTGCAAGGCTGTCTGCATCAGAAACAACATGTGTCCGGCCGGCGCACCTACGTTCGAAGGACACTAATAGTTTGTGATATGTGATGGCAGCTAGACGCCTGGAGATTTAAATCTGTTCAAAAAAATGGTTCAAATGGCTCTGAGCACTATGGGACTCAACTGCTGTGGTCATAAGTCCCCTAGAACTTAGAACTACTTAAACCTAAATAACCTAAGGACAGCACACAACACCCAACCATCACGAGGCAGAGAAAATCCCTGACCCCGCCGGGAATCGAACCCGGGAACCCGGGCGTGGGAAGCGAGAACGCTACCGCACGACCACGAGATGCGGGCTTTAAATATGTATGCGTGGGCTTACGGTATACGGAGTTTCCCAAGGTTCCTTCTATTTTCCGACTGACCAAGACATCCAGAAACGGCGGACAACCGCCTTCTCTGGTTCCATCGAAACTCGATAGAAGTCGCTCATGTAGGGGCTGTCGTTGCGTGTGCGTCTCCCAGTAAATTATTTTGGTATAAATTCAGCGACGTGAATTAGCAATCTGCAGTGCTAAACACTCACCTGAAGATTTCTGAATGATTGTCAGCCGAAATATCGTGGCAAGAAGTCCGGTCATCCTACTGCAACCCTGAAACTTCATGGAATACTGTACGCCTGGCAAAATTCAAGTATCATTTGAAAGGATGTGTTGCTATAGAAACTACGTCCAATGGAAAAGTAGGTTTGGTTTAGAACTGCGGAGTAAATGGGTCATGTCATATAGAAACGATATTAGAATGCCGCTGAAGTAATTTAGGGAAACGATGGAAAACTCAAATCTAGATCGCAGGTCAGCAACTTGAGCCCTGCCTCCTCGTGTGTATGAGTCTAATGATGTAACTACTGCACCACCTGGAAGAGTGTTAAACTCATCGAAAATTTCGTAAGAGATGGCTCCTCCCTTCGAGATAAGAGACTTCTGGTCGGCGCGGCAAATGGAATAGTCCGATGTGTCACGGGAGCAGGTTTCGTCAGATGTTATGCCTGCCGTCGGCTAGACAGTCGAGCGTAAGGTATTCGAGGCACGCGTTATCAGCGTTCTTGATCACTGGTGTCTCACACACGGGACACTACATCGCCGGCGTCCTGCAGGTTCTGGGGTTATGTCGTGGCACGGAGCCAAGAGTAAACTGCGATTCACTCGCTTCGAAGAGAATTATCGCTGCAGCAGTCAAATACCGTGGACACCAAGTGTTGATGGCAGGGGTCGTATCACGGATGTATGTCTTTCATTGCAGCAAATCGCCTGTCTGCTGACTAATGAACATCTGGCGCGCACTCTGAGTTTGTGACAGTGTTGTGGAGATGTTGCGTGTTGATTTTTCTGCGGAGCCCAAGACACTTAAAGCAGTATTTTGCTTTCACATTCTTAACCAACTCACAAACGAACTGTCACAAACCAGGCGAACCTAGACCTTGCGCAACAGACAAGTCACTACAACCAGGCTTTTTTGCTTTCAGATTCGTTGGCTTTTCCAACTCAGAAAAAAACTGTCTCATTCCAAACTAACATAGACCTCGTTTGAAGATAGGAAAACCAGCGTGAAACTGGTAAAGGCAAAGTACATTATCGTAGGAAACTGACTGGTCGAAGTTTTTTCAATCTCTAGACATATATTAAAAGTAATCCCCTAATAACAAGCATTGTAGACTACAGCATATCGTGCTACGCAGATAGCCAGGTAACAATTTCTCAGTCTGCCTGTACGCTATCGTCCGCAGCTCGTGGTCGTTCGGTAGCGTTCTCGCTTCCCGCGCCGGGTTCCCGGGTTCGATTCCCGGCGGGGTCAGAGATTTTCTCTGCCTCGTGATGACTAGGTGTTGTGTGATGTCCTTAGGTTAGTTAGGTTTAAGTAGTTCTAAGTTCTAGGGGACTGATGACCATATATGTTAGGTCCCATAGTGCTCAGAGCCATTTGAACAATTTTTTTTTGTACGCTACCTGCGAACGCCGTTTATCCCAACAAGAGCCTTAGGCTCCGCAGCAGTGTCTCCACTTTATATTGTCCCGTGCAAATCTCTTTATCTCTGTTTACATTCACTTCAACCTGCGTACTGTAGGCAAGCCTTCGTTTCCCACTACAAATTCTACCCCCTCAAACTACCCTCCGTTACCGAATTGGCAGTTCCTGGATGCCTCAAAGAAAATGGCTCTGAGCACTAAGGGACTTAACATCTGAGGTCATCAGTCCCGTAGACTTAGAACTACTTAAACCTAACTAACCTAAGGACATCACACACAGCCATGCCCGAGGCAGGATTCGAACCTGCGACCGTAGCAGTCGCGCGGTTCCGGACTGAAGCGCCTAGAACCGCTCGGCCACCGCGGCCGGCGGATGCCTCAAGATATGCTGTCAGCTGATCCCTTCTTTTTCTCAAATTGTGCCACAGATTTCTTCTTATCATCAAATCCTAGTTATTCGCTCTACCTGGCTAACCTTCAACATTCTCCTGTAGTACCAAATTTCGAAAGCTCATATTCTATTTTTGTCTCAGCTTCTTGTAGTCCACCTTTAACTTCCCTATAAGGCTACAGTCCACAAAAATATTTTCAGAAAAGAATTCCCAACACTTAAAATATATACATTTAAAAGAACTTAACTCACGCCGTCTACAGACCGCAAGCTGTCCATCGGTACCATCCGGCCGCCGCGTCAACCTCAAAATAATGGTTCAAATGGCTCTGAGCACTATGGGACTTCACATCTGAGGTCATCAGTCCCCTAGAACTTAGAACTACTTAAACCTAACTAACCTAAGAACATCACACACATCCATGCCCAAGGCAGGATTCGAACCTGCGATCGTTGCGGTCGTGCGGTTCCAGACTGAAGCGCCTAGAACCTCTCGGCCACTGCGGCCGGCTCGTGTCATCCTCAGCTTGGTATGGCCGCATGGAGTGGCCGTGTGGTTTGAGGCGCAATGTCGCGGAATGCGCGGCTGCTCCCACCGGAGGTTCGAGTCCTCCCTCGGGCATGGGTGTGTGTGTGCTGTTTAATAGTGTGTAAATGACCTGAGCAGTTTGGTCCCTTAGGAATTCAACACAGCTGAGGACGCGGATAGGGGGGGCGTGTGGTCAGCATACCGCTCTCCCGACCGTTATGATGGTTTTTGTTGACCGGAGCTGCTACTATTCTGTCTAGTAGCTCCTCAATTGGCATCACGAGGCTGAGTGCACCCCGAAAAATGGCAACAGCGCATGGCGGCCCGGATGGTCACCCATCCAAGTGCCGGCCACGCCCGACAGCGCATAACTTCGGTAATCTGACAGGAACAGGTGTATTCACTGCGGCAAAGTCGTTGCCTTTAAAATATATAAGATATTAAAACATTTCTCAATTTGAGAAACTCTCTTCTTACTATTTCTAGTCTGACTTCCATCTCCACACTACTTCGACCATCGCTAATAGTTTTCCATCCCAAACAGCCTTCTCCTCTATTTCTTTTAGTGTCTCATTCCTTGACCTGCTTCCCTAAGCAACACATGACTTAATTATACTACGCCCTGTTACTACTGATTTACTTTTGTTGATGTTCACCTTTTAAACTCTTTTAAAGACACTTCCTATTCTATGCAACTGCTCTCCAAGTACTTTGCCGGGTCTGACAGAATGACAATTTCATCAGCAAACTTCAAAGTTTTTCAGTACAACGAAAAACCAATCGAAGTTGCAAATTCCACTTTTATTATTCACTCGATGACTAGTTTCGGGGCCGGCCACTGCGATCGAGCGGTTCTAGGCGCTTCAGTCCGGAACCACGCGGCTGCTACGGTCGCAGGTTCGAATCCTGCCTCGGCATGGATGTGTGTGATGTCCTTAGGTTAGTTCGGTTTAAGTAGTTCTAAGTTCTAGGGGACTGATGACCTCAGATGTTAAGTCCCATAGTGCTGAGAGCCATTTGAACCATTTTGAACTAGTTTCGGGCCGGGACCTATTTTCAAATCATTATAACAGATGGTCCAATTGGGATTTCTGAAAATGCAAAAACGATATCAAAAATGCGCAGACGAACAACTTTGGCTGGCTTTTTGTTGTACTGATTAACTGATTATTCAATGAACAGTCTACAACCCCGTCTCACTGCCTTATCAACCCCTGCTTCTCTTTCATGCCCCTCGGCTGCAAGAACTACGGTCGGCTTTCTGTACAAGGTGTAAATAACCTCTGTTCCCTGCATTTTATCTCTGATACTTTCTGAATTTCAAAAGTGCATTCTGGTCAATCTTGTCAAAAGCTGACTCTCTAAATCTACAAATACCAAAAAATTTGGTTTGACTTGCTTAATTCTTTCTTCTAACTGATACGGTCACTACGGCCTCGCGTGTGCCTACACTTCTCCAAAGTTGAAACTAATCTTCCCGGCGCGGAAGCAGAGACGATGCTGAGGGCTGACGAAACTAGGAGAGATATTGTTACATGAAGTAAACCGTAAGGGGAGAGCCTTGCGAAAATGCAGACGCCCCCAGACGCGGTCCCAAGGCGCTAGTTACTCTTCAAGGAATTAACATGTTACTTCGTAATTATGTCGTCTAGACGCTGTGTTAGGTTGCCACCGTAGAACTTTGTAACCAACAGGCACGTACTAGTGTATAAAGCCAGCTTGATACCAGCCCTGAGAACAGCAACGTCAGTAGGCTCACAAGGATTAGAAAGAGAGCGAAAACGCCAAAAACTGTTGACCCAGCAGTCCCTACTCCAGGGAGCCCGAAGGGCGGGGCTAAATGACGTACAGTATAATAATAATGTTGCAAGCCTTATTTAGCAGAGCAGTTACGTTTAGCTTTCAGCTGAACAATGTTGATGCCAAATACGGACTTAGTTAGTGCAACTGCATTAACATCCCCGAATTAGGGGCAGTAGAGGGGACCTAACTGAACCATGATTGGCAGGCACCTGCAAGAGACCAACGGGATTGCCTGGATGGCTTTAAGTGGGAAAAACAGTGCCTCCACGCGACTCTTTGAAACATCTACATTTCGCATTTTGGCGGAGTTCTCAGTCAGACGATCTGGGCGCAGAATCCGCGTCCGTCGACTCCAGCCACGGTCCAGCTCCGCGTAAGTCTGCTCTCTCTCTCTCACTTGGAGTGCCTCAGTGAACAGTGTCACATTCATTATGTTTTGCTTTGCAACTAAGTTGTTGCCTTAAGATGCTGCTAGTGTTTGCTACTGTGGCTAGCATCCACTCCTGGGACTTCTGCACTGGCTTCTGTTGTAACAGTGTTATTCATGCTTTTTCTAACCGTAGAACTAGCCTCCAGTGTATTAGTTAGTCCCGTCCGGAATAAACAACTATTTCAAAACCCTGTTTGTCCGAGACTCTCCACAACGAGTTCCCTACCGAGTCTCACCACCTGAATTTCTAGTAAATTCCTGTACCGGTGTTGGCTCAGATAGAAGAAAACAATTAAATGCCTTCACTGTGAATTGTCCTTCTGCCTTCTGCTCTGTACCGCTCCGGAGCGCAGACTGACCAGCAACCGCTTTTTCCCTCTCCCACCTATGTCAGGACACGAGAATGTTATGGAATTAACAAATATTACCCTCTCATGTGGAACTTAAAATGTGTTTATTTCGGTGGTTTATTCGTTATTTCTCTGCAGCTCGTCCTTGCAAACATATCCACAAAGTTTCACTGTCCTGCGATCACTCATTTTTCAGAGTCACCCTCAAGTGGCAAAAGTTTAGTTATAACCAGCCTATATTTTATTTAACTTTGCCGTCGGATAGCCTTCGTATCGCCGCAGCCGTCAGTTACACAAGGAAGGGAAGTTGTGTCCGCCACTTGTCTGTAAATTGCATAAACATCGTTCTGTATGTGATCGCATTTTAACTGTTTGTGAAATGCATTTCTTGGGGCGGAAATTGGAGACCAGCTCAGCATTTGCCTAAACGAGCGTGGGTAACAGCCCAAAAGACACACGCAGGTTGGCTGGTGTATCAGCTTCGTGGATTCAATCCGGATCTGGCTTACCTCCCGGTCTCGCAAGCTAGCGCGCTGCGCTTTACGTCACTGGGCACTGATATTAGGCTCTCTGTAAATGGACGCTCGGAGCATAGGAAAAGTTCGCCACGGTAATGAGATAAGGTGCATAATGATAAACTGGCTACGTGTGCGTCGAAAGCCGTGTGCGGTGATTCACTCTGATTGTAAACAAGGCGAGATATTCTCGTGTAGATGCTCATGGTGTACGTTTCAGTGATTGTATATTACAGGCTTTCTCATCGTTACAAATGTAGTTTCACAGAATCAAAGGTAATTTGGGTAACAACCCGAATAAAGCATAATTACATTATTAGTCTATAACGAGCCACTGGAGACCACGGGTCGCTATATCAAAATACTTAGAAAAATCCCTGAAAAACTACTGAAATTTTGTCGGTGGAGATTAGGTTCACCCTTTACTCATTACTACTAGCTGACAAACCCGGCATTTCCCCGGTATTCATTTTTCCAATTTTCTATTAGAAACGAAAATATAAAAAATGAACCGTGTTTGCAGTGTAATATCGAAAACATTGCATTTCCACGTTTTCGTGAAAACACCTTTGAAATAACGAAACAGTCTTACAAAGAAATATGCGTAATGTCCAAATTTATAAGTGCATTATCCCGAACAGCTGCTTCGTGTGTCTATAAAGCGATTTTGTAAACGTCTGTATTGCAACGTCTCTTCACCGCTTTACAGATGGCTGTTGTTTTCGCGCCGCCCTTGTGGCCGAGCGGTTCTAGGCGCTTCAGTCCGGAACCGTGCAACTGCTACGGTCGCAGGTTCGAATCCTGCCTCGGGCATGGATGTGTGTGATGTCATTAGGTTAGTTAGGTTTAAGTAGTTCTAGGTTCTAGGGGACTGATGACCTCAGATGTTAAGTCCCATAGTGCTCAGAGCCATTTGCACCATTTTTTGTTGATTTCGCCCACAGGCGTTTGAGCTTCGCAACTGAATGTTGCCAAAAGCGTTGCCAGGTGTCAAGGATTTCCTTAAGTTGACTCAATTGTGGAAATGTCTTAATGGCAAAGAATAATTGTATTAGAACTTCTTGCATCATGCGGCATTTTTTTCATGCATCCCAGTGTTTATCACTCAATATCTCGTGATCTATGTGTCATTCAATAATATAATTCTTTAGATACATTATGCGGCATATGTGGATAGCATCTGCTGTATTTCTTGTGAATAGAGTTAGTTGAAAATAAGTAATAGATTTAAATGTCATGCACAGTCCGGTAGTTTTCCACTCATCTCAGTGTTAATGACGTCATATCTCCTGAAATACATGTGGTACCATGATATAATTTTGTAGGCTCATTTAGCGACATATGCAAATATTGTCTGCGAAATTTATTGCGAACATAGTTAGTAGCACACCATCAATAAATTTAAATGTCATAGATTATGCGCCAGTTTTTCACAAATCTGGGTTTATTACGTCATTACCCCCAGAACTATGATATATAGGTGGTTCTTACCACACAGCGATTGTTGTCTGACTCTAAGGGATATGAGTACCAAATTTGGTTTAAATCGGTCCAGTGGTTTAGGAGATGTGGAACATACACACGTACACACATACATACTCGTATATCCATTTTTGTAATACGTCTGGATATGGATACCAGTAGCTCTTATTGTTTAATCATAGCTCATGTACAGCGCGAATTGCAGAATTAACTCTGTTTGGTTACGCGTAATACTAAAATGTGAAATGAATGTACAATTAAATAAATATAATTTTGCGACTATAGTCGTCATAGGCTACGCGCATTGGCCTTCTAGTAAACAGGCGCATTGCGATTGAAATCTCTGTATTAATGCTTTCATTTACATCTGTTGTCAGATGATAGGTGTAGTGGCGAATAAATGCATTCTATTTGTGTATAGATTAAATGCATCGTCTTATCGCACAGATACGGAGCGCGCGTTACCATAGAAAAACAGACTGTGAATATTAAATGCTGCAGTTGAGTGGCCGATGCGAGCTTCTATGACACAGTAAAACAGCCTAGATCATTCGAAACCAGAGAGACACCTTCAGCGGGAAACACACTTGACACTAAAGGCCGAAATACCGGATCGGACAACGATCAGTCATAACGGTTTAACTGCCAGGAAGAGGTCTTTACTGTTTACGTTGCACATTAATGGCTTAGATTGTAGTACTAAATGCAATCTCAGGTTTTCGCGGTTGGTGCAGGTATCTTTGTAGAGTTTCTGTCGATAACCGAAACAGATTATCTTGTTTCAGTCACTTGTTAATATTTATTAGACTGAAGCTGCCGTCATCAGGTGCAGACAGTTACATGAACATTAATCCGAAGTATGATGAGAGGTATTTTCAGGGTGTGCCAGTGAGTTTATGTACCGAAATTTAACCCTGTACGGAAAGATTTATTTATTTCTGTGTGTATCTTAAGTGAGTTGTATCTTTAAATGTTTTCATTGATACCTTTACTTATATTTTTGCTGGAAATTTATTTGTCTCACACACAAGGCGCAGGAATAAACACACTGTCAGTTAACGATTTCAAATTCAGATGTTTACAGTTCAAAGACTCTCCGTTCCTAAGATAAGCTTATTTCAGTTGCTAAAATAGTACAAACAATGAAAATATGATATTTTTTGTATAAGCATATTTATATCATGGCACATTTAAACATAGTGATTACTTGGTATTTCTTGTTTATTCAGCAATGTTAAGACAATTGATTTCAAGAGTTAAGTAAAAAAGAAATAGTCTTAACATTACTAAATAATGCGATGCCACATGTTAAAACTTTATAATTATTTGGTATTTGTTTGTTAATCAGTAAGGTTAAGACAATTTTTAGTTATATAATTAGTTAACTGAAAAATAAACAGTCTTAACATTACTGCATAACCAAGAAATACCAAATAATCATAATATTTAATATGTAGCATGGCATAAATGTGCTTGTAAATATTGTATTTCCACTATTTGCATTATTTTCACTATTTTACCAATTGAAAAAAGTTTATCTTAGGAGTTAAATGGCTTCATGCATTAAAGATCTGAGTATGAAACTGTTAAGTGATGGTATATTTATTGCTGAGATCTGTGTGGCAGAAAAATAAATTTCCATCAAAAATGTAAGTACAGGTAACAATGAAATGATTTAAAGGCACAACTCAGCTAAGCTATATTCTGAAACATACGAATCATTCTGTGAAAGGTTAAATTTCAGTACATAACCTCACTGGCACACCCAGCGAAAAATCCACACCACACTTCAAAGTAACAAACATGTACTGTACCGCACCTGATGAAGACTAGTGTTGACAAAATGCGTCATGTTAATAATTTTTAGGAAAAACGTGGGTGAAACAGCAAAAATTATTTCGTACTCTGAGGTTTGGGATGCCTCCTAATACCGTGTCGGACCTCCTTCCCCTCGGTCTAGTGCAGCAACTCGACGTGGCACGGACTCAACAAGTCGTTAGAGGTCCCCTACAGAAAAACTGACCCATGCTGCCTCTATAACAGTCCATTATTGCCAAACTGTTATCGGTGCAAGAGGTTCTGCACGAACTGACCTCTCATGACTATGTCAGATACATGTTCGACGAGATTCATGTCGGGCGATCTGTGTGGGGAAATCATTCGCTCGTATTGTCCAGAACGTTCTTCAGTCCAATCACAAACAATTGTAGCCTGGTGACAAGGCGTATTATCATCCACAAAAATTCCATCGTTGTTGGGGAACGTGAAGTTGGCGAATGGCTGAATATGGTCTCCAAGTAGCCGAACATAATCATTTCCATTCAGTGGTCGGTTCAGTTGGACCAGAGGACCCAGTACATTCCACGTAGAAACAAGCCACACCATTATGGAGCCACCACCAGCCTGCACAGTGATTTGTTGGTAATCTGGGTGCACGGCTTCGTGAGGTCTGCGCCACACTCGAACAATACTATCAGATCTGACCAACTGAAATCGGGACTCGTCTGAGCAGGCCACAGGTTACCAGTCGTCGAGGGTCCAACCGATATGGTCACGAGCGCAGGAGGGGCACTGCAGGAGATGACGCGCTATTAATGTTCGTCGTCTGCTGCTATAGCCCATCAACGGCAAATTTCGCAGCACTGTCCTACCGGATACGTTCGTCGTACGTCTCACATTGATTTCTGCGGTTATTTCACTCAGTGTTCCTTGTGTGTTAGCACTGACAATTCTTCGCGAACACCGCTTTTAGTGACGGCCATCGGCCATTGCTTTGTCCGTGGTAAGAGGTAATGCATGAAATATAGTATTATCAGCACACTGGATCTCTGAATATTGAATTTCCTAACGTTTCTGAAATGGGGTATCCCACCCATCTATCTCCAACTACCATTCCGCTCTCAAAGTATGTTAGTTTCCGTCGCACGGCCAAAATTGCGTCGGACACCTTTTCGCATGTATCAACTGACTAAAAATACACCACTGGCCATTAAAATTGCTACACCAAGAAGAAATGCAGATGATAAACGGGTACTCATTGGACAAATATATTATACTAGAACTGACATCTGATTACATTTTCACGCAATTTGGGTGCATAGATCCTGAGAAATCAGTACCCAGAACAACCACCTCTGGCCGTAATAACGGCCTTGATACGCCTGGGCATTGAGTCAAACAGAGCTTGGATGGCGTGTACAGGTACAGCTGCCCATGCAGCTTCAACACGATACATCAGTTCATCAAGAGTAGTGACTGGCGTATTGTCACGAGCCAGTTGCTCGGCCACCATTGGCCAGACGTTTTCAATTGGTGAGAGATCTGCAGAATGTGCTGGCCAGGGCAGCAGTCGAACATTTTCTGTGTCCGAAAGGTCCGTACAGGACCTCCAACATGGGGTCGTGCATTATCCTGCAGAAATTATAGTTTCGCAGGAATCGAATGAAGGGTAGAGCCACGGGTCGTAACACATCTGAAATGTAACGTCCACTGTTCAAAGTGAAGTCAATGCAAACAAGACTTGACCGAGACGTGTAACCAGTGGCACCCCATACAATCACGCTGGGTGATACGCCAGAATGGCGATGACGAATACACGCTTCCAATGTACGTTCACCGCGATGTCGCCAAACACGGATGCGACCATCAAGATGCTGTAAACAGAACCTGGATTCGTCCGAAAAAATGACGTTTTGCCATTCGTGCACCCAGGTTCGTCGTTGAGTACACCATCGCAGGCGCTCCTGTCTGTGATGCAGCGTCAAGGGTAACCGCAGCCATGGTCTCCGAGCTGATAGTCCATGCTGCTGCAAACGTCGTCGAACTGTTCGTGCAGATGGTTGTTGTCTTGCAAACGTCCCCATCTGTTGACTCAGGGATCGAGGCGTGGCTGCACGATCCGTTACAGCCATGCGGATAAGATGCCTGTCATCTCGACTGCTAGTGATACGAGGCCGTTGGGATCCAGCACGGCGTACCGTTTTACCCTCCTGAAGCAACCGATTCCATATTCTGCTAACAGTCATTGGATCTCGACCAACGCGAGCAGCAATGTCACGATACGATAAACCGCAATCGCGATAGACTAAAATCCGACCTTTCCCAAAGTCGGTTAACGTGATGGTACGCATTTCTCCTCCTTACACGAAGCATCACAACAACGTTTCACCAGGCAACGGCGGTCAACTGCTGTTAGTGTATGAAAAATCGGTTGGAAACTTTCCTCATGTCAGGACGTTGTAGGTGTCGCCACCGTCGCCAACCTTGTGTGAATGCTCTGAAAAGCTAATCATTTGCATATCACAGCATCTTCTTCCTGTCGGTTATATTTCGCGTCTGTAGCACGTCATCTTCGTGGTGTAGCTATTTTAATGGCCAATAGTGTAAAGTGTTCCGCCAATGCACTGCCCTCTTATATCTTGAGTACGCGATTCTACCGCCGTCCCTACATGTGCATATCGCCATATCATTAATTTTGTCAGCTCACTGTCAATTTATTATACAGTCGATGACTTCAATCAATTCCATTCAGCGTGGATAAATTAAAATTATGTCGGACTAAAATGATAGTATTGCAGAGTTAGATCCCAGCAAAACATCGGCGTGCTATATAAACTAGCAAGTAGATGTTAATGTTTAGAACTGCAAAGCTGTGACGTAACGCAACGTCGAAGCTTGATATCCTTCGACTGCCTGAATGGCGAGTCAAAATGATGGAAGATAAGAGCTGCTTCACTACCCAGTCCACCCAAATGCAGCAAAGTTCAGCGCGACTGCAGTCACTTGCTGATCACGTGACTCTGACGTCTCTCCGGCGTGAGCTACATTTCCTATGTGACGTCTTCTGCGTTTCCGTTGACACAGCTTTAACATTAACTATGTACAAAAAAAAAAAATCTCTTCTTACCAGCTTAACATCTGACACACCTTGCATTGCAGATCGTTTAGAACAGGGCTGGTTACGGCGTACCAAGCTTCATGCGTGCGGGGTGTTCTGTCCTTCTCGGAAGTACCCGATAAGTGCGATGTTTTATTTAGTACTGCGAGTTCTGTCCTTCTCGGAAGTACCCGATAAGTGCGATGTTTTATTTAGTACTGCGATGGGGTATTTTTGGCCGGCACAGCTCTCTGCAGTTCGAGAAAATCGTGGTGTCAGCGCTGTTTAGCCTTCGCTATTTGTTCTTGGTATAAAGGAGATTCCCATGTCCTGTGGCTGTTTGCACAAACAGAGGCAGTCTCTCGATCATCGTCACAGGCCTTTAAAAATAAATGGGAATGGCAGAAGAGAAGGATGAAAAATCTCAATTCGCATAAGCAACGGGTACTGCATATTTGCTACGTAACGACATTACAGTACAAGCAGGAAGCATTTAAAGATTTAGATGACAATGAAAGTGCAAAAAATTACAACGATCAATATACGGCATTTATTGTTCTTAACATCAGAAACCACTTCGTTCTAAATTTGCAGGCTTAGAGCACGTGAAGAAATTGGTGGTACGGATAGTAAAATTTCTGAAGTCGCACGCATTATTCCGTTGTCAGTTGCAACAGTGTTGATGGAACTGAACGAAGAGGGTGGAAGCTTTACATATTACCGGAAAGTACGTTGGTTAAGTGAAGGCGCATGCTTGGAACGATTTTTCGATTTAAAAATCGCCGTTGTTAATTTATGAATGAAAAGAGAGTGCAGGAATGAAAATTTGAATATCCAGAATGGATAGCAGCCCTCATATTTGCCAACTTCTTTCTCGTTTGCCGGGGATGCATTAAAAAAAAAACGTTGTGGTGGGGGCAAATTCTGACGAACACAGTTCACATTCATTGCGGACTTGAAAGAATCACAAGGATAGTTTCCTAAACGTGTTGAGGATACTGTGAAGGTTACATCTATTTTCGAGACCTTTTACTGTTTCTGTTGAAAGAGTCCTGTGCATATGAAGATGCAACTTACTGATGTGCAAGATATTTCCACTTTCAAAGACAAATCCCTTTAACTTTAAAACCATGGAAGATATCTACGTTCCTTCCTCAGGTAGAGTTTCCACGTCTCCATAATGACCTTCAAAGTACTACAATATTTCGACCATCATATGTGTGTGAACGACATTTTTTCGCTTATGGAACTAAATAAGTCACGATTACATGGAAACTTGAGTACGGAAATCTGTGAAACTGCGTGTGTCCCTGAACCAAGAGGTTGTACCAGACAAAAGTATATTATATCTTCGGCGCACAAAAATGACAGAGAATACTAAAAATTTATTTTTTTTGTTTTTGATCTGTGTTGTTGAAAAATGTGAAATATAAAACTAACAAAGGAAACTCCCCATCGCACCTCCCCCCCCCCTTCCCCTCAGACTTATGGTAAGATTGCCCAGCGGATAGCCCGTCAAAAACTGAACACAGATCAAACATGAAAACAGGAATAAGGTGTACTGAACTGTGAAGAAAAAGCAAAATAGAGACAGTGAACGTCCAAGTTCAACAAGTGGAATATCGAGAGAAACTGAACAGTTGTAGTTAAGTGGTCACTGTGTTGAACTGCAAACCGGACGATACGCGTTCAAAACTCCATCGTACTATTTATTTTACTCTTTTTTTTTTTTTTTTTTTTTTTACAACATTATGAACTGTCCGTCCGGTCACTGAAATGTTTCTTCTGTTTCTCTAGTCTTGGCGGTTGTTATATTATACATTGCTTACAGAATATGAGTCATGTGGTAAGAATACGTTACCGTCGCTTGTAAATGTGATGAATAATGAGAGCAGGGGAGATACCACACAGACGTTTCAGAGAAAGGAGAACAAATAAACGGGTGTGAACTGTTGCAACAAAGGAATTGAGGAGTCAAAACTTCCAAAACGGAACGCAACTTCAAAAACGTTGAAAACATTTGTTTTGACAGACTACACAGAAACTGTGTGATTGTGAAACCGTTGTGTTCATTTGTTGCAGCTTATGTGACAAACTATTATTTTTTCATCTTTTCCTTAAAAAATGGTTCAAATGGCTCTAAGCACTATGGGACTTAACATCTGAGGTCATCAGTCCCCAAGACTTAGAACTACTTAAACCTAACTACGCTAAGGACACCACACACATCCATGCCCGAGGTAGGATTCGAACCTGCGACCGTAGCACCAGCGCGGTTTCGGACTGAAGCGCCTAGAACCGCTCCGCCACAACGGCCGGCGTCATTTCCTTGGGAGCGATCACATTCACATACGAAGACCTAGACAGGGCAAGCAAGCATATCTCACTTACATACCCGGTGCACAAATTAGGTGCATCGATGAAAGATTCCTATCGTGTGACATACGTACTGTCACCGATAACTTGTATGACACACCAGACATGTTTTCCGGTGGAGGATTCGGTTGACTTGTCGCCTTGTTATCAAACGTTTGCGGTTCCCTTTCGAAAGCCACTTCCTTCCGGCTCCTAATAAAGTAGTTGTGCAGAATCAATTGACATTAAAGGTTCCTAACTTACACCTCGCTGTTGCAAACGAACGTTACTCCACGACGAGACGCAAATTTGAATACAGCAAACAGCGAGAAAGAAGAAAAAAAATCATATATATTCACGAGAGAGGTTTGAACACGGATCGCCCACTTGGCAGTCCTATACCGTGACCGCTTATCCACACGGGGCTGCTGCTGTATCAGGCTGCTGTGTACTGCACTTCTTGTCCTTGGACCGTCCCATTTCTATTTTGCTTTCTTTTTCCACAATTCAGTACACCTCCTTGTTGTTTTGATGTTTGATCTGTGTTCAGTTTTTGACAGGCTGCGCACTGGGCCCTCTTACCACAAAATCTGAGGAGGATTGCGATGGGGAGTTTCCGTGGTAAGTAGTATGGAATGTCACTGCATTCCATTTACATGTGGCACGTTTTCGGTTTCCCCTCCTTCCCTCACTACGTGGTCAGACGGCTTCGAGTGACGGTGAGGGAAATGTGCCAGCCAGGTTGAGCGTTCTGTCACTCATGTCAGGGAACAGCCTGCTTGAGTTCTTCGCCACTCCTGGTTTACAATGTCGGCAGTAACTCACACTGCCCCTTGGTAGAAACAGCTCGCACTAGTCTGGTGCTGCAGCTGGGCCGTCCTATGCCAACCTCCTACGTCCACAAACTTTCCTCACAAATCAGTCTATCTATTATTGAACACCGTATCAAAATCCTTATTGTAGCTACTGAGATTAGCTGTAACATTCACAGAGAAAATTGTGATTATGGGCTTTCAATTTATTTATTGAATCTGTGCACTGAGCAAGCACTAAAGGAAACCAAAAAAATTTTTTGAGAAGGAATTAAAGTTGAGGGAGAAAAAATAAAAAAAACTTAGAGGTTTGCCGATGACACTAATTCTGTCATATACAGCAAATGACTTCGAAGAGCAGTAGGACAGAATGAAGAAGGTTACAGAATCTGTAAGACGAATCTCCAGAAAAGTAAAACAATGGTAATGGAATGTAGTCGAATTAAATCAGGTGATGCTGAGAGAATTAAATTAGTAAATGAGACACTAAAAGTAAAAGACGAGTTTTACTGTATGGATAACAAAATAATGGATGATGGCCGAAGTAGAGAGGATATAAAATGCAGACTGGCTGTAGCACGAAAAATATTTTTGAGTATAGTTTTTTGAGTATAAGTTTTAGAAAGTGACTTCTGAAAATAGTTGTCTGGAATGTAGCCTTGTATGGAAGTGGAATGTGGACCACAAGCACTGCAGACAAGAAGAGGTTGGAGCCTTTAAAATGTGGTGCTACAGAAGAATGCTCAAGATTTGATGAGTAGATCGCGTAACTAATGAGGGGGAACTGAACAGAACAGGGGCGAAAAGAAAACTGTGGGACAACTAACAGAGTGGATCAGTTGGTAGGACACATTCAGAGACGTAAGGGAATTACCAGTTTAATGCTAGAGGGAAGTGTGAGGGAGATGGGGGGTGGGGGGTTAAAATTGTAAAGAGAGACAAAGACATTAATACAGGAAGTAGATTCAAATGGATGTAGGTTAAGGTAATTGTACGGAGATGAAGAGGCTTGCATGGACGGCTGCATCAAACCAGTCTTTGGACTGAAGATCACAACAACAGTATAGAAAGTAAATGGGTAAACATGCTTCTTCTTGCACAATCACTCAAACAATGATAGCAGGTTGTTAGGATTTACTCCTGCAGTTTATATCGCGTAGCCCCAGATGCAACTTCATATACGCGACAACTAGTGGTGTTAGAGTATTTAGATGCAGTTATGTCTCTCTGCAGAAAGATTCCCTGTGTCGATCTTTGCCAACAGAATATCTGGGGAACTGGGGAACCGCTACAGCATGTTTAGAAAACATGTTTAGAAAATTTCAAGAACTATCTTTTAGAGCAGAAACATTCCATACTCTACGTCTTTCTACGTACGAGAGGTGGTAAAAAATATGGAAACAAGGCGCGAAATGCACGCTTTAATATACACCACTGGCCATTAAAGCTGCTACACCACGAAGATGACGTGCTACAGACACGAAATTTAACCGACAGGAAGAAGATGCTGTGATATGCAAACGATTAGCTTTTCAGAGCATTCACACAAGGTTGGCGACGGTGGCGACACCTACAACGTGCTGACATGATGAAAGTTTCCAACTGATTTCTCATACACAAACAGCAGTTGACCGGCGTTGCCTGGTGAAATATTGTTGTGATGCCTCGTGTAAGGAGGAGAAATGCGTACCATCACGTTTCAGACTTTGATAAAGGTCGGATTGTAGCCTATCGCGATTGTGGTTTATCGTATCGAGACATTGCTGCTCGCGTTGGTCGTGATCCAATGACTGTTAGCAGAATATGGAATCGGTAGGTTTAGGAGGGTAATACGGAACGCCGTGTTGGATCCCGACGGCCTCGTATCACTAGCAGTCGAGATGACAAGCATCTTATCCGCATGGCTGTAACGGATCGTGCAGCCACGTCTCGATCCCCGAGGCAACAGATTGGGACGTTTGCAAGACTACAACCATCTGCACGAACAGTTCGACGACGTCTGCAGCAGCATGGACTATCAGCTCGGAGACCATGGCTGCGGTTACCCTTGAGGCTGCATCACAGGCAGGAGCACCTGCGATGGTGTACTCAACGACGAACCTGGGTTTCAGATGTGTTAAGACCCGTGGCTCTACCCTTCATTCGATCCCTGCGAAACCCTACATTTCAGCAGGATATTGACGACCGCATGTTGCAGGTCCTGTACGGGCCTTTCTGGACACAATGTTCGACTGCTGCCCTGGCCAGCACCTTCCCCAGATCTCTCACCAATTGAAAACGTCTGGTCAATGGTGCCCGAGCAACTGGCTCGTGACAATACGCCAGTCACTACTGTTGATGAACTGTTGTATCGTGTTGAAGCTGCATGGGCAGCTGTACCTGTACACGCCATCCAAGCTCTGTTTGACTCAATGCCCAGGCGTATCAAGGCCGTTATTACGGCCAGATGTGGTTGTTCTGGGTACTGATTTCTCAGGATCTATGCACCCAAATTGCGTGAAAATCTAATCACACGTCAGTTCTAGTATAATATTTTTGTCCAATGAATACCCGTTTATCATCTGCATTTCTTCTTGGTGTAGCAATTTTAATGGCCAGTAGTGTAGATGTTAGCTCAGCGTGCTGGATGTGGGGCTGTATTTGGCCACGAAGGCACCTGTGCAGTGTCCTCAATACGTTGCAAGTGTCAGTCATAGTTAGAATAGTGTTCTGCGTAGTTGTGAGTGCATTAGTCGAGCTAAGTGAATTGAAATGTCTTCAAAATGTTGGTGCTCGTTTGTCGGGTGCATCCGTAACGAAGGCAGCTAAAGTGTTTGGTGTTTCGAGAGGCAGCTTATCGAAGATTTACACCGCGCGCAGGAAAAGCGGAGAAACATTATCCGGTAAGTCACAACGTGGACGAAGGTGTGTGCTGAGCGATCGTGACGGACGGTCATTAAGCAGTATTGTGATGAAAAATAAGATGACGACAGCTGCAGTGGTCATTGTACATCTACATCTACTTCTACATGGATACTCTGCAAATCACATTTAAGTGCCTGGCAGAGGGTTCATCGAACCACCTTCACAATTCTTTATTATTCCAATCTCGTATAGCGCGCGGAAAGAATGAACACTTATATCTTTCCGTACGAGCTCTGATTTCCCTTATTTTATCTTGGTGATCGTTCCGCTCTATGTACGTCGGTGTCAACAAAATATTTTCGCATTCGGATGAGAACTTTGGTGATTGGAATTTCGTGAGAAGATTCCGTCGCAACGAAAAACGCCTTTCTTTTAATGATCTCCAGCCCAAATCCTGTATCATTTCAGTGACACTCTCTCCCATATTTCGCGATAATACAAAACGTGCTGCCTTTTTTTGAACTTTTTCGATGTACTCCGTCAGTCCTACCTGGTAAGGATCCCACACCGCGCAGCAGTATTCTAAAAGAGGACGGACAAGCAGTACGGACGTAGTGCTAGCAATCTCCTTAGTAGGTCTGTCACTTTTCACTTTTCTAAGTGCCCTACCAATAAAACGCAGCCTTTGGTTAGCCTTCCCCACAACATTTTCTATGTGTTCTTTCCAATTTAAGTTGTTCGTAATTGTAATATCTAGGTATTTAGTTGCATTTACGGCTTTTAGATTAGATTGATTTATCGTGTAACCGAAGTTTAACGAGTTCCTTTCAGGACTCATGTGAATGACATCACACTTTTCGTTATTAGGGTCAACTGCGACCTTTCGCATCATTCAGATATTTTTTTAAAATCGTTTTGCAGTTTCTTTTGATCTTCTGATGACTATTAGTCGATGAACGACAGCGTCATCTGCAAACAACCGAAGACGGCTGCTCAGATTGCCTCCCAAATCGTTTATATAGATAAGGAACAGCAAAGGGCCTATAACACTACCTTGGGGAACGCCAGAAATCACTTCTGTTTCGCTCGATGACTTTCCGTCCATTACTACGAACTGTGACCTCTCTGACAGGAAATCGCAAATCCAGTCACATAACTGAGACGATATTCCATAACCACGCAATTTTACTACGAGCCGCTTATGTGGTATAGTGTCAAAAACCTTCCGGAAATCCAGGAATACGGAATCGATCTGAAATCCCTTGTCAATAGCACTCAGCACTTCATGTGAATAAAGAGCTAATTGTGTTTCACAGTAACGATGTTTTCTAGACCCATGTTGACTGTGTGTCAATAGACGGTTTCCTTCGAGGTAATTCATAATGTTTGAACACAATATATGTTCTAAAATCCTGGTGCATATCAACGTTAACGATATGGACCTGTAATTTAGTGGATTACGCTACTACCTTTCTTGAATACTGTAGAACTGAACGCCGCACTCGTGAACCCTGTCAGCACCAAAACAACACAAAGGAAGCCCCGTAAGCTGGAAACTGTAGGGCGAGCTGGAATTCGAAAATCACTCATCAGTGATGCAAGTGCCCCTAACAGGAAAACCTGAAGCTGAAGCCATAAAACCTGGACAATGGAACAATAGAGGAAAGTCGTATGTGCCATGTTCCACACTGTTTGCAACTTCTGGCCGGGTTTACGTCCCAAGATTGAAAGATGGCGGAGGTTCGGTGATGGTTTGGGTAGCCATATCGTGGTATTCCATGGGTACCATGGATACTCTGTAAGGACACAAGCTGCCAAGGATTATGGGATCATTTTGGTAGATGAGATCTGTCCCATGGTACAGTATTTGTTCCCCAATGTTGATGCTGGGCCCCTGTTCACATAGCTCACATCGTCCAGGACTGATTTTGTGAGCACGAGGATGAGTCCTCGCATCTGCCCTGGCCACCACAGTCATCTGACCTCAGTATTACTGTATTACTGAGCCTTTGTGCTCTACTTTCGACAGAAGGGAGCACGATCGCAATCTTCCTCCGTCATTGTTACCTGAACAAGTCACAGTTTTGCAGGAAGAATGGCATAAGATTCCCTTTAAAACATACAGGACTGGTATTTACCCATACCGAGAGGACTGGAAGCTATTTTGAATGCCAAAATGTTTCCTAGGCCATATTAGGCATGGGAGTTAGTTGTGTTTTTGATTTTTTCATGCTTCTGTCCACCCCTGTACTTTTTTCACAAAGGTCGCACAAATAATACAACAGCTCACCAAGATGAGCAATAGCAGTCGTTCTTCCTACGCTCTGTACGTCATTGTAACGGCAGTGAACACCAATAAGAGGTAAAATAAGCAGTAACTTTTCCGTGCAGTTCACAGGACCCACGGAGTACAGATGTGAGTTACTCTTTTAACAAAATACGCTGTTCCGTGATGTAGATTTTCCTCTCGTACGATAACACTAGAAAATGAAAAACTGTAAATGTTACATGGAACACAGGAAAAGCATTCTTTCAAGTGAGCTAAAAACGAGCTTTTACATCAATGTTTCCAAGGATTTTACTTCTGGACAAATTACAATATTTATCACAGATCCTTGTTACTGGAGAAATAACCGAGTCCAAATGAATTAACGGAACTGCACGGCGATTATTATGGAACAGGTCATCATAGCACTGAAAACACGTTGGACTTAAAGGAAAAAAGAATGTGGTGAGTTCCTATGGGACCAAACTACAGGGTGGCGCAGATGGATCGGGTGGTTTTAAAATACTTGTCAAACTGTCAATTGTAAAGGTATTGGATTGAAATAAAGTGCAAAACGTGTAGTTACAATGGAAGTTTATTAACAAAAAAATAGTAATGTTAGTTTTTAAAAATTACATCCATCAAATGCCCTCCTTCTCGAGCGACGCATTCTTGGAGTCGGTCCTTAACGTTCCGCATTGCCCGCTCAAGCACATCACCAGGAATTGATGTGATTTCGGTGTGAATTGCTGCCTTCAACTCCTGAATGGTCCGGGGTTTGTTCATGTAGACCCTTGCTTTTAAATAGCCCCATAAGAAAAAGTCACATACCGTGAGGTCCGGCGAGCGAGGGGGCCAATGGACATCTCCATTACGGGAAATCAAACGGCCAGGGAACAGAGCGCGTACAGCTTGCATTGATATCCTAGCGGTATGTGCAGTTGCCCCGTCTTGTTGGAACCACATATTGCCCATGTCGTAATTGTTCTCTTCAAGTTGTGGGAGAAGAAAATCTTCAATCATGTTCACATAACGCTGCGAATTAACAGTAACCGCCTGCTCCCTTTCATTTTCAAAAAAGTAAGGACCAATTATCCCTACCTTAGAAACCCCACACCAAACCGTCACTTTGTCACTATGGAGAGGCCGTTGGTGTAGATCTCTTGGGTTAGTGTCGGCCCAGTAACGGCAATTTTGCTTGTTTACGTATCCGTTAATGTGAAAGTGAGCCTCGTCAGACATCATGATAATCAGGTTTACATCTTCCAATAACTCCAACATCTGTTGGCTAAACTGAAGCCTTTGAAGATGGTCTGTTGGGAGAATCTTCTGTACCAACAGGATTTTATAGGGGTGGAATTTCAGTTCTTCGTTAAGAATCCTTTGAAGGCTCCGACGTGACATTCCAAGAGCTTGAGCACGACGTCTCGTTGATCGACGTGGGCTCGCAGTGACATCGCGTCTCACACGCTCCACGTTCTCAGGCGTTGTTATTGTTGGCGGTCTAGGCGTCCATTTTGGAGCACATGAACCAGTAGTGCGGAAATTATGCACCCAACTCAATATCGTATCTCGCTTAGGAACACTACCGCGAGGTGGGATGTTGAAACGCCGGCGAAAGGCACGCGTCACAGCAACAATTGACTCGTTATTGCGTATGAACTCTTCCACTGCGAAAACACGATGCTCAACGGACCACGTAGCCATCGCGACTGACTGCCAGCCTGCAACTGAAACTTCCCGTCCCCCCCCACCACAGGACGAAGTCGCCGAACACCTGGCTCCCCCCCTCCAGACGTACAGTCCACTTCAAAACCACCCGATCCATCTGCGCCACCCTGTACTGACGTCCACTAGTTAATCTAACGCAAACTAACTTATGCAAAGTACAACACACACACACACACACACACACACACACACACGTGCCGAAGGAAGTCTACTTGAGTATTGCTCATCAGTGTGGGATCCGTAGCAGGTCGGGTTGACAGAGGAGATAGAGAAGATCCAAAGAAGAGTGGCGCGTTTCGTCACAGGGTTATTTGGTAAGCGTGGTAGCGTTACGGAGATGTTTAGTAAACTCAAGTGGCAGACTCTGCTAGAGAGGCGCTGTGCATCGCGGTGTAGCTTGCTGTCCAGGTTTCGAGAGGGTGCGTTTCTCGATGAGGTATAGAATATATTGCTTCCACCTACTTATACCTCCCGAGGAGATCACGAATGTAAAATTAGAGAGATTCGAGCGCGCACGGAGTCTTTCCGGCAGTCGTTCTTCCCGCGAACGATACGCGACTGGAACAGGAAAGGGAGGTAATGACAGTGGCACTTAAAGTGACCTCTGCCACACACCGTTGGGTGGCTTGCGGAGTATAAATGTAGATGTAGATGTAGATGTAGATGAAGGAGTCGAACCTCCGACGGGGGGAGCCTTGCGAATCGTGGTAAGACGCCCGAGACCGTGCGGCTACCCCGCGCGACGTTTGACTTGTTACTGGGGAATGATTTAGTAGTAGAGTGGGGGTTCTACTGCCCAGCCCTCACATTATATTTTTCTTCCTTTTCATGGTTACACGTTAAATCCCTAGATTTATTTCCTTGCGCTGACCACGTGTGAGGTGCCGCAGTGGTAAGGCGATGGGCTTGTATTCGGGAGGTTCGCGGTTGAGTTTTAGGTCGTACATTATTTTCATTTTCGGACCGCAATCGGTGGTGAGTGCTGGTCGCTATTGCGAGCGACAGCGTCAGTTTCTCGGCCTCCGGGACACGGGAAGCGTCAAGCGCCTGGAGCGGACTGTCTGCTTAAGGGGCTCCGGAAAGGCTCAAAATCATGAAAAGTTCAATTTTTAGTTTTTTGCGTTTTCTGAATCTGCAGACTATTACCTTTTAATAGATATATAATTTATTCAATTTCGAAGACTACAACTATTTTTAAATTTTTTTGAAATGTGTTCTACATGGGCGTGACCCACTGTGGCGCTGTTAAACTGCTGTCAAATGGTGTTATTATTAACGTCCGTGTTCATCAGGTACATTTTAGTGATGTGAGATAAGTATGTGTTGTGGCTAACCTGTGATGGTTCAATATATATCGCTGATGTGATTGTCGATTGTTTCATGTTTATTTACTCTGTCGTTATCTCGAAAATATTCGTAATTAATTCTGTTTCTTGAGTCTCTGTTTTGTTGAAGCATAATAATGAGTAAAAGTAAAGTTATTAGAAATCCTCTGAAGGCTTTTAAGAAAAGGAGAAATGTTGGAAAGCCAAAGGTATGTGTTATTACTGTAAACAATAAAGACGATGAAAATCCCCAACATAGGTTGTGTCCCAAAGAAGAAGACAGTTGGTGTAAATATAACAAAGGATTGCTAACTGGTGAAGTGTACACTCATAAGCATAGTCTGCCTCATGCAATAATGGAGGTGATAAAACCTATTTTCAGAGACTTACCAGCACCTGAACTGTTGAAAAAGTGTATTCACGGAAAAACTCAAAACCCCAATGAAAGTGTAAATAGTGTTATATGGTCGAGAATCCCCAAGACTGTATTTGTTGAAATAGAAACACTTCACTTTGGTGTGTATGATGCTGTTGCGACTTTCAATGATGGCAACATTGTAAGGTGCAAGGTATTTAGAAATATGGGAATGAAGATAGGTTCTAACATGGTACGAGCGATGCTTGCTTTAGACAAGGAACGCCTTCGGGCTGCAGACAGGGCTGTAAAGAGTCTAGAAATACAAGCAAGAGTAAACAGGAGGAGGAACAAGAGGAAGCTGGAGGAGGAGTTTGCAGAGGATGAAGATAATCCATCCTATGGACCTGGAATGCACTAAAAAGTTAATCCAATCTTTGTCGCTCGATTCCCAAAACTTTTATTTTCTCATACTAATTACATGTTTTCTAAGGATCTTCCAAACATATTTGTTTCAAACTTTCAGTAAATGTTACACAGTACCTTCTGCATAATTTAACACAGCCTTTTTCCAAAAAACTGTATATTTTTGAATATATAAATAAAAAATTGCAAAAAAATGTTGTGAATTTTCATTACAATTGAAAAAAAATCATCTTTAATAACTGAACTAAAATTTTGTAAAATCCCTGTGTTAAGTTGTAGCCCATATTCCAATAAATAATCTGTAAAAATTTCAACTTCCTACCTCAAATACTTTGTGAGGAAAGATGTAATTTATAAGCGTTATTTTAACATTGCAAGTATAGGGCGTTCCGGAGCCCCTTAATCCTTTTAACGGGTGGTGGTCTGGCCCGACAGGGCGATTTTCAAAGGCGAGTGTTTCCCACAGAGAGGCCGCCGTTTGCTGGTACCCTTTGGGAACAAAAGTACTAATAATGCCGGCAGGCAGCAGCACTTTGGAGTGGTACTCTGAGCGTTAGCGGGAAATGGCCAGTCGCAGTGCCGACTTTGTGCTCAGGAGGCTGATTAGCCGAAACGCCTGCATGTGAAAAGCACGTATGTTACACGTGTTATGTGATGCCAACAATTTGTCGATTCAGTGGAAAGAAATTTCTTCTGAAACCATGATCGCTAAATATTATTTATTTAAAAAAAATGGCAAATGGCTCTGAGCAATATGGGACTCGAGGTCATCAGTACCCTAGAACTTAGAAGTACTTCAACCTATTTTTATAGTCCTGTCTTCCTCAGTTGCGTGTAATATTACGGTATATTAATAATTTTTACTTATGGACCGTCTGACAGCAACTGAATAAAACACAATTTTAGTGCCATACGCGTTTCGCCTTTATTTTCTGCAAGGCATCATCAGTGGCCTGGAATATGTACATATGTTAGCCACAGACACAATAATACATTCCACATCCAACCACCCCCACAGCCAGAAACTTGCAGCACTAAGACACATGTTACATAGAGTAAACAGAATCCCACTCAGCAAGAGAAACTATGAACAAGAAATGAGTACAATCATACAAATAGCTAGGAACAACGGGTATGACACACATGTGGTACACAAGCTCAATCAAAAAATAAAAACACAAATAAAAAACAAACACAACAGTTCCACAATACAAAAGAACTCACAAGCTGAAAACTTACAAACACACTCAACAAACACACACAATGACAACACCACACAGAAAAGAACCAGATGGTACACCATGACCTACACACATAAACTAACACACAGAGTTGCAAACATCCTAAAGAGACAGGGCTTCAAAATAGCATATAAGCCTGGGCAAACCCTTCAATCACACCTAAGCCAGCCAGCTACCAAGAGAGACAAATTCCAACAATCAGGAATATATAAACTTGAATGTCAAAGTTGTGATGCAGTATACATAGGCATGACATGCAGGAATTTTCAAACAAGATACAAAGAACATATCAGATGTTGGAAGTATGAAACAAACCATTCCACATTTGCAGAGCATTTAAAACACTACAACCATCATCCTACAAACATAGAACAAGAAATGAAAATAATGAGACTAAGCAACCACGACAAACATCTTATACAAATGCAAGAAAACTTCCACATCCAGAAAGCCATAGCAGAAAACAAACATGTGATAAATGAACAAACACACATCAGCACAGGCTCCCTACTACACTTAGTAAAGGAAATGATAACATAGAAAAAAAAAAAAAAGAAAACTCTTCCCCACATCATCTGGAGACACACACACACACACAGCACAAAAAAATATATATAACACCAAAAAAAACACACACACACACACACACACACACACACACACACACACACACATACATACACAAACGCACACACACATGCATACACGAACAGACCACAGATACTTCAATAGTTACGCTCATAAGTTTGGCAATAACATTCGATCTTTGGCAAAAACATTTGACAGTCGGCAACAGAAACCAAAACATTGCTTTAAAACAAGCGTTCAGTGCATAGTGTTGTGGAATGGGGAAAAAAACCGCAAATTGGCGTTCATAAGAAGAAGAACAACACCAGAAACGCAACAGGAGCGTAATATGTAGGAAATTGTCCACGCAGCCTGTAAGTACAGTTCAAAACATTACTACTTAATAGGAAATACCAACCACCAGAACTGTTTCTAACCTATAGGCACAATGACAAAAATGTAAATAAAATAGCTAACATATGCACATATTCCAGGCCACTGATGATGCCTTGCAGAAAATAAAGGATAAACGCGTATGGCACTAAAATTGTGTTTTATTCAGTTGCTGTCAGACGGTCCATAAGTAAAAATTATTAATATACCGTAATACTTCAACCTAACTTAACCTAAGGATACCACACACATCCATGCCCGAGGCAGGATTCGAACCTGAGACCGTAGCAGCAGTGCGGTTCCAGACTGAAGCTCCTAGAACCGCTCGGCCAGTAATAGCCAGCTGGCATTTATTTCACGACGACCGGTTTCGACAGAAGCTTGCTGTCATCATCTGATCTACAAACATAACAAAAGATAAATAACATTAAAAGCAGAATTTTATAATACTATAAAAGAACAATTTTTCAGACTTTGGGTAATATGTAATAAATAAATTACAGACCTCTGAAAATTTCAAGTGCATGCACATCAGTCACACTGCGGGAATACATTCCATTCGTAATACAGCAAATCGGTTTTTCAAGTAATAAGAAGATGAAAATATAAAATAAACACAGCGCTGAACACGTTCATTGAATTGAAATGGTGTAGGTTTGAAGTGTAACCTCGTGAACTGACAACATCAAGGTAGGAACTAAACGGACCTGAAGCTCAGTACAGAGCATTTAACTTACGCAAAAATTTTTAACATTTAACAGTCTCTCCGAATCATGAATTCACAGAAGAAATTTTTGTGTCACAAAGAGAAATTTACTAACATCTACGTGTCGAATGTTAGAAATAAGAAATTCAGTGTTGGTTCTAATCTGAATGCTGTTTTATGAATGAAATGTGTTCCCGCTATGTGTCTCATAAGTATTCGCTTTATATTTCCGAAGGTATGTAGTTTATTTATTACACATTATCCAACGTCTGGAGAATTGTTGTTTTACAGCATTACAAAATTGTCCTTTTAATGTTATTTATCTTTTGTTACGTTTTTGAATCAGATGATGACAGCAAGCTTCTGATGAAACCGGTGATCGTGAAACAAATAATATTTAGTGGTCTTGCCTTCAGAAGATATTTCTTTCCATGGAAAGCATGTCGAGGAGCCATGAACAGCTGGAAAAATGGAGATGTAGGTCGGAAGCCCTAATAGGGTGCAGGAGATTAGGAGGGAGGTTGAAGACTTCTAGAGCGGAGGTGGTGTGGCATTGTGTATTTCAGAAGTCTGAAGTCAGGGATCAGTAACGTTGTGGTTTCAGACCGGAACGTTTAGGAAGTGTCTGGAGGGGGGTTACTGTGTGCGGGCTTGGTAACCGTTTTAGTCCACTACCTATTTTCAAAGCGCGTGTTGCTGCTTGCAAGTGTAAGCGGATGGTTTACGAAGCGGTTGCCTAACAGAGCGCGGAGCATTTAGCTAGCTGGAGATGTTGTCTAGTTAACGAAGCAGACTTGACAAGCGTTATTAGAAGATGTTAATCTGCATTTTCCTCGAATACAAATTTGAAATTGTACTTCTTGCGTGTATCCTTACTCAACTTTAGACTGTTTTCCTACGTAGCTTACAGATGAGATGGCAGAAACCGGATGCTGATAGTGTAGTGACTGACTGTACTGGCTATAGCACAATTCAGTGGTCGAACATGGGACGTTTTGGTAAGCAGTCGGATTGCTACAGCGCACTGAATACTGGTACAGCAGAAGTAACCATTTTAACCGCATCTCGCGGGTCAAATCGAGGCTCGTGATCCTGAATTAGCTTGAAGCGTATCTAAAGCAGTGATTTGGAATTTTCCAGGTCTGCTAATATATGTTTCGGAGGAATATACGGAGCTATACGACGCTTGATTTGTCACGCGCACCGCACGGTGCTAAGTATTCGCGGGCTCTGGTCACGGCCGCGAGGGACTTCATCGGCCGCTACAAAAGCTCCGAGACCATGGACGAGGAGGAACGTGTCGACAGGTGTCAAACAGGGAGACTGCACTGAGAAATGCCATTTGTGAGCTTGTCATTCTTGCATTAACTAGACCAGCTTAGAGGCAGATCGCTCCCTGAAATCCAAGTTCCTAATAAATTTACGCAACGGAATTGACAAATTTGACGCAGTTTGATTATGAAGTGGCTCTAGCATTGAATTCCAAGCACCGACACTTCAATAATCTCAAGAGAAGGAGCTACTGATTAAGAAATTAAATACATGGGCCAGGTAAATCCCCATTTACTGCAAGATATTGTGTGTGTACTGATTAAAATCTTCATCTACGTGGATACTCTACAAATCACATTTACGTGCCTGGCAGAGGGTTCATCGAACCACCTTCACAATTCTTTATTATTCCAATCTCGTATAGCGGGCTGAAAGAATAAACACCTATATATTTCCGTGCGAGCTGTGATTTCCCTTATTTTATCGTGGTGATCGTTTCCCCCTACGTAGGTCGTTGTCAACAAAATATTTTCGTATTCGGAGGAGAAGGTTGGTGATTGGAATTTCGTGAGAAGATTCCGTCGCAACGAAAAACGCCTTTGTTTCAATTGTGTCCATCACAAATTCTGTATCATTTCAGTGACAATCTCTCCCCTATTTCGCGATAATACAAAACGTGCTGCTGTTCTTTGCACTTTTTCGATGTACTTTGTCAATCTTACCTGGTAAGGATCCCACACCGCGCAGCAGTAATCTAAAATAGGACGGACAAGCGTAGTGCTAGCAATCTCCTTAGTAGGTCTGATACATTTTCTAAGTGCCCTGCCAATAAAACGCAGTCTTTGGTTAGCCTTCCCCACAACATTTTCTGTGTGTTCCTTCCAATTTAAGTTGTTCGTAATTGTAATTTCTAGGTATTTAGTTGAATTTACGGCCTTTGAATTGACTGATTTATCGTGAAACCAAAGTTTAGCACTCACGTGGATGACCTCACACTTTTCGTTATTTAGGGTCATAAACATCATAACATTTAATTACCCACTTCAGGAGCATTTAACTGCTACATGAAATCGAGTGAAAGAAAAAGAACACTAACGCTATCTGATGAGTGTGTGTACAATGAAACATCCCCTTAGAAAAAATTTATAAATGACAGTGCTGGTAAACCTCTACGTTATTTGATTTTCAAACAGCTGAGTAAAACTGAACGTACTCAGACATTTCTCTCTTTACTTATTCTGATCAACACTAAATTGACACAATATTAAACATTCTTGACACAATATTTTTAGCTCAACGCAATATGACTTTCGATAATCACTACAAAAGAATGGCTCTAAGTGTTGTTGTTGTGGTCTTCAGTCCTGAGACTTGTTTGATGCAGCTCTCCATGCTAATCTATCCTGTGCAAGCTCCTTCATCTCCCAGTACCTACTGCAACCTACATCCTTCTGAATCTGCTTAGTGTATTCATCTCTTGGTCTCCCTCTACGATTTTTACCCTCCACGCTGCCCTCCAATGCTAAATTTGTGATCCCTTGATGCCTCAGGACATGTACTACCAACCGATCCCTTCTTCTAGTCAAGTTGTGCCACAAACTTCTCTTCTCCCCAATCCTATTCAATACCTCCTTATTAGTTACGTGATCTACCCACCTAATCTTCAACATTCTTCTGTAGCACCACATTTCGAAAGCTTCTATTCTCTTCTTGTCCAAACTATTTATTGTCCATGTTTCATTTCCATACATGGCTACACTCCATACAAATACTTTCAGAAACGACTTCCTGACACTTAAATCAATACTCGATGTTAATAACAAATTTCTCTTCTTCAGAAACGCTTTCCTTGCCATTGCCAGTCTACATTTTATATCCTCTCTACTTCAACCATCATCAGTTATTTTGCTCCCCAAATAGCAAAACTTCTTTACTACCTTAAGTGTGTCATTTCCTAATCTAATTCCCTCAGCATCACCCGACTTAATTCGACTACATTCCATTATCCTCGTTTTGCTTTTGTTGATGTTCATCGTATATCCTCCTTTCAAGACACCGTCCATTCCATTCAACTGCTCTTCCAAATCCTTTGCTGTCTCTGACAGAATTACAATGTCATTGGCGAACCTCAAAGTTTTTATTTATTCTCCATGGATTTTAATACCTACTCCAAATTTTGCTTTTGTTTCCTTTACTGCTTGCTCAATATACAGATTAAATAACATCGGGGAGAGGCTACAACCCTCTCTCACTCCCTTCCCAACCACTGCTTCCCTTTCATGTCCCTCGACTCTTATAACTGCCATCTGGTTTCTGTACAAATTTTAAATAGCCTTTCGATCCCTGTATTTTACCCCTGCCAGCTTTAGAATTTGAAAGAGAGTATTCCAGTCAACATTGTCAAAAGCTTTCTCTAAGTCTACAAATGCTAGAAACGTAGGTTTGCCTTTCCTTAATCTTTCTTCTAAGATAAGTCGTAAGGTCAGTATTGCCTCGCGTGTTCCAACATTTCTACGGAATCCAAACTGATCTTCCCCGAGGTCGGCTTCTACCAGTTTTTCCATTCGTCTGTAAATAATTCGTGTTAGTATTTTGCAGCTGTAACTTATTAAACTGATAGTTCGGTAATTTCACATCTGTCAACATCTGCTTTCTTTGGGATTGGAATTATTATATTCTTCTTGAAGTCTGAGGGTATTTCGCCTGCCTCGTACATCTTGCTCACCCGATGGTAGAGTTTTGTCAGGACTGGCTCTCCCAAGGCCGTCAGTAGTTCTAATGGAATGTTGTCTACTCCTGGGGCCTTGTTTCGACTCAGGTCTTTCAGTGCTCTGTCAAACTCTTCACGCTGTATCGTATCTCCCATTTCATCTTCATCTACATCCTCTTCCATTTCCATAATATTGTCCTCAGGTACATCGCCCTTGTATAGACCCTCTATATACTCCTTCCACCTTTCTGGTTCAAATGGCTCTGAGCACTGTGGGACTCAACTGATGTGGTCATAAGTCCCCTAGAACTTAGAACTACTTAAACCTAACTAACCTTAGGACATCACACACATCCATGCCCGAGGCAGGATTCGAAGCTGCGACCGTAGCAGTCGCATGGGTCCGGACTGCGCGCCTAGAACCGCGAGACCACCGCGGCCGGCTCCACCTTTCTGCTTTCCCCTCTTTGCTTCGAACTGGGTTTCCATCTGAGCTCTTGATATTCATACAAGTCGTTCTCTTTTCTCCAAAGATCTCTTTAATTTTCCTGTAGGCTGTATCTATCTTACCCCTAGTGAGATAAGCCTCCAAATCCTTACATTTGTCCTCTAGCCATGCCTGCTTAGCCATTTTGCACTTCCTGTCGATCTCATTTTTGAGACGTTTGTATTCCTTTTTGCCTGCTTCATTTGCTGCATTTTTATATTTTCTCCTTTCATCAATTAAATTCAATATTTCTTCTGTTACCCAAGGATTTCTTTTTACCTACTTGATCCTCTGCTGCCTTCACTACTTCATCCCTCAGAGCTACCCATTCTTCTTCTACTGTATTTCTTTCCCCCATTCCTGTCAATTGTTCCCTTATGCTCTCCCTGAAACTCTGTACAACCTCTGGTTTAGTCAGTTTATCAAGGTCCCATCTCCTTAAATTCCCACCTCTTTCCAATTTCTTCAGTTTTAATCTACAGTTCATAACCAATAGATTGTGGTCAGAGTCCACATCTGCCCCTGCTCTAACTAACAATAACCTATAACTTACATGAATCACTTACCTCACAAAAATCTTCGTTACTGAAACTACTGCAACACAGCGAGCGCCAATACTGCCAGCTAAATAAAAGATTCTAACTACTGAACGCACTAACTACTGATAGGCATAGTTAGCAAATGAAAGATTTTGATGGAGAACAAACAATGTATTTACCTTAATAGTGTTCAAAAGTCATAATATATATATATCACTTCATGACATCGGGTCTTACAAATTTTCTTTTCTCTGACGGACATACGTCCAGATCATCCGCTCTCAAAATTCTGCCATCTGTCTCCCCACATCCACCACTGCTAGCGGCTCTCCTCCAACTGCACAACGCTATGCGCTGTTCACATCCAACTGCCCAACACTACAATAGCAAATATTCCAACAATGCAAACCAGACACAAACTGCACACAGCACAGTCAGTGATTTTCATACAGAGGGCTACGTGGCGTTATCAACATAAAAACCTAAACAGCCTACTTACAACAACAATGATAAACCACTTCCTAACAGAGTTATTAAACGTAACGGATCCGTGTGAGTATAGTGTGTGCATGATCGAGAGAAAGAAGGAGAACTACACGTGCACTATGTCTGTGAAATCAGTCAAGGTGAACCTGCGTGAATTTACTTGAGTCTAGGAAAATCCTAACTTTATAGCGACGTAATCCACCGAACCTGCTCTGCGATCTTACCACAATTTTTAGCAGATATGTTGACTGCGAACGTGTAGAAGGAGATCATCATAATTCACACTATTATCAGTCTAACTGCAGATATCGCCATCGCCTCCTTCCATCTCTGAGTCCAAAACCAATCTTGTATGAAGTGCAGGGAACATCGCACTGCCTGCGTGTCGAGTCCCCGTGCATTGTATCAGCGAGTGAACTGAACACTGCCCGCGCTCCCAATGTCTGCTCGGCGCGGGATTTCGCGCAAAAAAGTTTTGTTCGCCAGTGACATGATTTTTCCTAGATTTTTGTTAGTTTGCAGCCGTTCTCCCACCATGGATTGTGCAATACACAGCTTCCAATTCAGTATATGTGAGCATGCTCTGTTCTGTGAATTCTGGGCCTTGGGCCTCCATTATGAAACGTGTGTTTTTTGGTCGGCCAGCGACTGGTCGTTTCGCATGGAAAAATACTGCAAAACAGCACCTTGTTTTTCAAGAGTTCTCAGGGCCCTTCTTTCCGTTTGTGGGTGTGAAATTCCTCCCCTCCCACTGTCGTGCCGCCAGACAGTCGCCTCTGCACCTGGTGGTGGAAACGACACACAGGAAGTCCGTCGGAATGTTTTACTTGCTTTCAGACCGGGAGAAAAATTAGATGTCTGTCAAAATGGGACCTCCTAATGAGGAGAAAATATAAAAATGCAGTAAATGAAGCAGGTAAAAAGGAATACAAACGTCTCAAAAATGAGATCGACAGGAAGTGCAAAATGGCTAAGCAGGCATGGCTAGAGGACAAATGTAAGGATATAGAGGCTTATCTCACTAGAGGTAAGATAGATACTGCCTACAGGAAAATTAAAGAGACCTTTGGAGAAAAGAGAACGACTTGTATGAATATCAAGAGCTCAGATGGAAACCCAGTCCTAAGCAAAGAAGGGAAAGCAGAAAGGTGGAAAGAGTATATAGAGGGTCTATACAAGGGCGATGTACTTGAGGACAATATTATGGAAATGGAAGAGGATGTAGATGAAGATGAAATGGGAGATAAGACACTGCGTGAAGAGTTTGACAGAGCACTGAAAGACCTGAGTCGAAACAAGGCCCCGGGAGTAGACAACATTCCATTAGAACTACTGACAGCCTTTGGAGAGCCAGTCCTGACAAAACTCTACCATCTGGTGAGCAAAATGTATGAGACAGGTGAAATACCCTCATACGTCAAGAAGAATATAATAATTCCAATCACAAAGAAAGCAGGCGTTGACAGACGTGAAAATTACCGAACTATCAGTTTAATAAGTCACGGCTGCAAAATGCTAACGCGAGTTCTTTACAGACGAATGGAAAAACTGGTAGAAGCCGACCTCGGGGAAGATCAGTTTGGATTCCGTAGAAATATGGGGACACGTGAGGCAATACTGACCCTACGACTTATTTTAGAAGCTAGATTAAGAAAAGGCAAACCTACGTTTCTAGCATTCGTAGACTTAGAGAAAGCTTTTGACAATGTTGACTGGAATACTCTCTTTCAAATTCTGAAGGTGGCAGGAGTAAAATACAGGGAGCGAAAGGCTATTTAAAATTTGTACAGAAACCAGATGGCAGTTATAAGAGTCGAGGGACATGAAAGGGAAGCAGTGGTTGGGAAGGGAGTGAGAGAGGGTTGTAGCCTCTCCCCGATGTTATTCAATCTATATATTGAGCGAGCAGTAAAGGAAACAAAAGAAAAATTTGGAGTTGGTATTAAAATCCATGGAGAATAAATAAAAACTTTGAGGTTCGCCGATGACATTGTAATTCTGTCAGAGACAGCAAAGGACTTGGAAGAGCAGTTGAACGGAATGGACAGTGTCTTAAAACGAGGATATAAGATGAACATTAACAAAAGCAAAACGAGGATAATGGAATGTAGTCGAATTAAGTCGGGTGATGCTGAGGGAATTAGATTAGGAAATGACACACTTAAAGCAGTAAAGGCGTTTTGCTATTTGGGGAGCAAAATAACTTATGATGGTCGAAGTAGAGAGGATATAAAATGTAGACTGGCAATGGCAAGGAAAGCGTTTCTGAAGAAGAGAAATTTGTTAACATCGAGTATACATTTAAGTGTCAGGAAGTCGTTTCTGAAAGTATTTGTATGGAGTGTAGCCATGTATGGGAGTGAAACATGGACAATAAATAGTTTGGACAAGAAGAGAATAGAAGCTTTCGAAATGTGGTGCTACAGAAGAATGCTGAAGATTAGATGGGAGGATCACATAACTAATGAGGAGCTACTGAATAGGATTGGGGATAAGAGGAGTTTGTGGCACATCTTGACTAGAAGAAGGGATCGGTTGGTAGGACATGTTCTGAGGCATCATGGGATCACAAATTTAGTATTGGAGGGCAGCGTGGAGGGTAAAAATCGTAGAGGGAGACCAAGAGATGAATACACTAAGCAGATTCAGAAGGATGTAGGTTGCAGTAGGTACTATGAGATGAAGAAGCTTGCACAGGATAGAGTAGCGTGGAGAGCTGTATCAAACCAGTCTCAGGACTGAAGACCACAACACCAACGAGGAGGAACGTTTCAACAGGTATCAGACTGCATCTCCCACAGCACATTTAACGTGTTATTAGAAATGCTCCTAAAAAATCTCCATCCATTGGAAGAGGTCTAAATACTCGTATACGAGGTCAAGTGAAACTGTTACTCTTTGATGATGATATTATCGTTATAGTGTAGCAGGAAGATGAGCTAATAAGACCAACTGCAGTGCTAATAAAGATGGCACAAAAAGTGGGTCTGAGCATCCATCAAGATAGACAGAGTGTATGATTGCAACAAGAAACAGTGTAGAGGATACAGAGGAATCACTGCCAACAGATGATATGGAATTTAAAGGACTAGATCCCTCAGATGTCTAGGAAGTACTGTCAATGCGGACTACGACTTGGAGGAGGAGATAACGAACCAGATAAAATCTGCAGAGAAGTGTTTGTTCTAAATTAGCAAACTCTTCACCAGCAAACTGTTAACAAGAACAACAAAACGACGAAAGTATTTACAAGACAATTATGTGACCGGTATTAATGTATGAGGCTGAAACGTGGGCACTAAGCAAGCAGATGGAGAGAAAAATAATGGCCTTCCAGACAGGTATAAGGGAAAGAATACAAGCAGGAAACAGAGCTTACTTTGCAAATATGCAACTTTTCAAAAACAGCCTTGTTACAAGAAAAACTAAACTGCTAATATATAATTCCCTAGTCCGCCCAGTTATCACATACGGCTCAGAGGTATGGACGTTGACAGAACACGATAAAAATGTACTAAGAACCATTAAGCAGAAAATACTACGCAAAATCTATGGGCCAATAAGGGAAGAAGAAGGCTGGAGAATACTCTACAATGCCGAATTACAAGAGTTAAAATAAGGCAGGGACATAGTAAAATTTGTGAAATCACAGCGAATACGATGTCTAGGACACTTGGAGAGAATGGCAGAGGATAGAATTCCAAAGAAAATGATGAAAGGTATGATCCATTCAGTTAGGCGAAAAGGGAGACCTAAAAGAAGGTGGATCGATTAGGTAACAATGGATATCACCAGTATGGGAGTCCGGGGGTTGAAAATAGCAGCAAATAGCCGAGAAGTGTGGGGGAAGATTGATGAAGAAGCCAAGGCTCACCAAGGGCTGTAGCGCTACTGAAGAAGAAGAAGAAACAGGTATTAAGGAAGCTCTTCGCAACTGTTCCGGAAAACGGAAGTTTTAGAAGAAGGAGAAACACATAAACCTCACACTCTGTTTAATGAGCCAGATGTGTCAGCTGTACTAAAGAAGAGAGGAACTGAATGGCTGGGAGATGTATTGAGAAGAGAAGGACGGATGGCAAAGGCAGCGATAGGAAAGAAAAATGGTTCAAATAGCTCTGAGCACTATGGGACTTAACACCTGAGGTCATCAGTCCCCTAGACTTAGAACTACTTAAACCTAACTAACCTAAGGACATCACACACATCCATGCCCGGGGCAGGATTCGAACCTGCGACCGCAGCAGTCTCGCGGGTCCGGAGTGAAGCGCCTAGAACCGCACGGCCACCGAGGCCGGCGTTAGGAAAGAAGCAGCAAGGTACGAAGCCCCTTGGAAGGCCAAAACTAAGGTTTGATAGATGAATTCGAGAAAGATCTGAATATCCTGGGAGCCTACGAGAACATGGCCTGTGACAGAGACCAGTGGAAGACGCTAAGAATTGGCTCAATGAACCGACGTTGGTTCTTGTGGAGTAGCAGTAATAGTGGTAGTAGTAGTAGTAGTAGTAGTAGTAGTAGTAGTAGCAGCATAGTATCATTAGTAGCAGATGATGACGTAACTGTATTTCAGCTGCAGTTCGTTATTGAGACCCGAAAGAGATAAAGTAGTGGTTCGGACAATGGGCAACATTTGGGAGCAATGGCGATCAGACTCTTGTCAGCGCCGCGCGGGATTAGCCGAGCGGTCTAGGGCGCTGCAGTCATGGACTGTACGGCTGGTCCCGGCGGAGGTTCGAGTCCTCTCTCGGTCATGGGTGTTTGTGTTTGCCCTTAGCATAATTTAGGTTAAGTAGTGTGCAAGCTTAGGGACTGATGACCTTAGCAGTTAAGTCCCACAAGATTTCACACACATTTGAACATTTTTTGAACTCTCATCAGCAATTCAGAGTTAGGTTTTACACGTTTGCCCTAGATCGCTTAAGGAATCTATCTCTGATGTCCTCGTAATCGACGGCACGCTTAATCATAATCTTCCTTCCAGCCTTCCCTTGGATGATTCCTAAGGCTTTCTCCTCCGCTCCCCCCTTCCCAACTCGAACGTTTCTCCTCCACCCACCTCTATCTAGCATCTCTAGTGGTTAGTTTCCAATTACCTCGACGCTGACGAAATGTTAAACCCAACACCCACTAATTCTAACTGCAGCTCTACTCGGTTATGTGGCTTGTCAGTGCGGCACCTCTATCGACTGCGCCTGGAAAGCATGCCTGTAATGCCACTTATCTGTTTACGGATTACCGGCCCGTGAGTAATTTGGACACAGGCGACGGAACACGCCAAATTACGCCCTAGCCAGCACTATAGTGTCGACATTGGCTGCTGGCGGAAGTACAGTATGTGTTATGTCGGTTTTTAAAACGATAAAATGAATCTGACACGTAAATCAGGTCTTAGGTAAAAATATTGATAAAACTGCAGAACTTAATCCGTGCTAGCATTTTATGTTACGGCAGTCGTATTTCGTGGCTCCCGCAATTAGAAATCTCGCGTACACGGAAAGAAGTCAAGGATACACAGTTCACTGATGAGAGTTGAAGTAACATTCTGTAACAGTATTGTACTGCAGTGCTAACAATAACTATGACATAACCTAAAACTTGAATTAAATGCACTGAAATGAACTGATCGATGGAGATGAAATTAATGAATATCAAGTAACATCCGTGGGAGAACTTATTTACGGAGTTCTCGAATGTCGTCAATAGAAATATCAGGACAACGAAGGTGTGCTCAGTAGATTAATCGTTCGGTCGATGCTCTCGAAAAGAAAGATGTACGGTATCGAGTCCTTGTCTGAAATCGATTATATTCATGGCCGAACATGGGGGAAAATAATTTTAAGAATCTCTGTGAATATTTTCTTGAATGTAGTGTAACAAATTGCCGATATATGTAAGGGGCAGTCAAATGAAAACGAGACAAATGGAAAGAAGTAGGTGAACAGTTTATTGATTTAAAAGTAAACTATGTGATCAAAAACAACCAGACACCCCCAGAAACATACTGCCAGGTACTCCATATCAGCGCCCTCAGCAGTCATTAGACACCGTGAGAGAGAAGAATGGAACGCTCTGCAGAACTCACGAACTTTGAACGCGGTCTGGTGATTGGGTGTCACTTGCGCCAAAGGTTTGTACACGAGATTTCCACACTGCTAAACATTCCTAGGTCCACTGTTTCCGATGTGATACTGAAGTGGAAACGTGAAGACACATGTACAGCACAAAAGCGTACAGGCCGACCTTTTCTGTTGACTGACAGAGACCGCCGACAGTTGAAGAGGGTCGTAATGTGTAACAGGCAGACATCTATCCACACTATCACGCAGGAATTCCAAACTGCTTCAGGATCTACTGTAAGTACTATGACAGTTACGTGGGAGGTAAGAAAACTTGGATTTTATGATCGAGCGGCTGCTCGGAAGCTACACATCACGCCGGTAAATGCCAAACGACGCCTTTATTGGTGTAAGGAGAGTAAACATTGGACGATTGAACGCTGGAAAAACGTTGTGTGGAGTGACGAATCACGGTACACAATGTGGCGATCAGATGGCAGGGTGTGGGTATGGCGAATGCCCGGTGAACGTCATCTGCCAGCGTGTGTAGTTGGTTGGTTGGTTGGTTTGGGGAAGGAGACCAGACAGCGAGGTCATCGGTCTCATCGGATGAGGGAAGGACGGAGAAGGAAGTCGGCCGTGCCCTTTGAAAGGAACCATCCCGGCATTTGCCTGGAGCGATTTAGGGAAATCACGGAAAACCTAAATCAGGATGGCCGGACGCGGGATTGAACCGTCGTCCTCCCGAATGCGAGTCCAGTGTCTAACCACTGCGCCACCTCGCTCGGTTCCAGCGTGTGTAGTGCCAACAGTAAAATTCGGAGGCGGCGGTGCTCTGGTATGGTGGTGTTTTCCATGGAGGGGACTTGCATCCCTTGTTGTTTTGCATGACACGATCACAGCACAGGCCTACATTGATGTTTTAAGCACGTTCTTGCTTCCCACTGTTGAAGAGCAATTTGGCGATGGTGATTGAATCTTTCAACTCGATTGAGCACCTATTCATAATTCACGACCTGTGGCGGAATGGTTTCACTGCAATAACATCCCTGTAATGGACTGGCCTGCACAGAGCCCTGACCTGAATCCTATACATTACCTTTGGGATGTTTTGGGACGCCGACTTCATGTCAGGCCTCACCGACCGAAATCGATACCTCTCTTCAGTGCAGCACTCCTTGAGGAATGGGCTGCCATTCCCCAAGAAATCTTCCAGTAACTGATTGAACGTATGCCTGCGAGAGTGGAAGTTGTCATCAAGGCTAAGGGAGGGCCAACACCATATTGAATTCCAGCATTAACGATGGAGGGCGCCACGAACTTGTAATTCATTTTCAGCCAGGTGTCCGGATACTTTTGATCACATAATGTAACTGCCGTAACTGTTAATACATTCATCCCTCTGGTGAGACGAGAGGATCAATGGCTTCTCGGAAAGTTGTTTGCGGTTGCCAACGGAACAATGATTACACCCAGGAATGCACCTCTGCGTCCGAAGCAAGCCGGCTGCCACGAATGTTTTTCTTCAGAATTCCAAATATTTGGGATTCTTCATAGGGAGAAATCGCTACTGTACGGACGATGTGTAAGGCCTTCCAAGAGAAACTTCTGCAATGTGGTCGAAACGGCATCATTCTGCTGTAGGACAATGCCCGCCCACAAGTTGCCAATTTGTTTCTAGTACGCTGCAGACGTTTCGCTGGGAAAACCATAACACATCGTCCACATAGGCCCGATCTCTTCCCACGCTGTTTCCATATTTTTAGAGCCCTGAAGAGAGACATTTAAGGCTGTCGATTTGATTCGGACGAAGAGATGCACGCTTAGGTGCAATCATGGTTTCATCGGCAACCGCAAACATTTTCCCGTGAAGGCATTGATCGTCTTGTCTCACAGTCGCTATTCAGTAAAGATCGGAGAAGCGGACCCATGCCCTATATTGGAATCTGGCTGTTTTATTCTTTGAAATAGCACCTTTCAGCGATGATTTGTTGTGAATGACAACGAATGTTGGGTACAAAGATTCCGAGCTTTCCCGCTCTAATGGTTTAGTCATATGTTCACCTGAAGATGTGGCTTTTAGTGCTACTAAACCGGTAGTGATCCAATAATAAAGGAGTAAGTACACCTTATTAATACCCAAGATGAATACCCAAAATGTATTACAAGTTATAGTGATTGCTTTTGAAATAATAACTTACTTTCTTTCATCTATCTCATTATCATTTGACTGTCACTTACAAAAATATTACTGCCCTCCCGTGTTTTGTATTCATAAGAGGCTATGAATCTTTTTTTATGCGCTGAATTTACTTTACTCCTTTCCATCACATCTGACCACATGTAAGGAAACGCCATCTGACTGAAATTATTGAAGTTTTGAGAGCAAAACGCTAAGGAAAAAGCAGGGGGACTAACTGGAGGTAACGAAGAAAAACTGAAATTAAAATCCTTAATGTAGATCTCATGCTTCTACTACGTATATCAATAAATTGCATCTTATAGACACAATTTATGCTACGCACATGTTTTTGCCTTCTGTGCCCAACATCGCCTAATAAGTTGAAAACCCTCAGCTACTGTGATAGCAGAAAATATCTCAATGTTTCCGTCTCCTTGGCACATTTTTCGAAGTGCAGCAATGACACACACTTGCCTGCAGAGCCGAAAGTTTATTTAATAAACACGCAAACTCTGCTAAGATAGGCAACTTCGTCCCAGCTCTGAGTATGAATGGTGAACGTTTCGAGAACGTGATTCTTGAGTGAACACATATTTAGATATGGAACATATGGAGAAATTAATTAAACGAAGATCAGGGGGTGAAGATAATAAGTTCGTAAAAATTCTAACTAAGCTCAAACGAAATGATCAGTAGTTGAATACACAGCAACAACTTTCAAGTGAAAATGCAGTTCAACAGACGGTTTCAGATTCCTGTCAGACACAACAATCAAAAATTCCTGTACAATTGCTTTAGCAGTGGAAAATCGTTGAGATAGATAGATGACTTAAACCCTCAGGTGACTGAATAAAAATTTTATATTGATACTCATGTGTTCTGCAGAATCTGAAAGTGCAAGAAAAGACCTAACATTCCACATTTTACATAGAACTGCAAAACATATCACGGAAACAAATCTAATTCTCCCTGATATAAAATGCATGTAATCTACAATCACGTAAATGCAGCGCCGATATGCAGAGCGAGAAAAAATCACACCGTAATACAGAACGTATTCGGATGAATGTACCCTTCTCACTGTCATAAGACAAAACGCCTACACTATGAGAATTATCACTTCATTCATCATGGCAGCAGGAAGAACAGTAGAGTCTTTGTGAGCGGCCACGAGCGCAACCGCTTCGGTAGCAGGTTCGAATCCTGCCTCGGGCATGGATGTGTGCGTTGTCCTTAGATTAGTTAGGTTCAAGTAGTTCTAAGTTCTAGGGGACTGATGATCTCAGATGTTAAGTCCCATAGTGCTCAGAGTCATTTGAACTATCTGTGCGGCCACGAGGCTTCCCAAAACGGATTCTGCCGTCTAGCATTCCTATTGACCGTCGCCATTCATAACTCTCACGACTCATCAGCACACTATATCCTCAATCAACACTGAGCGAGGTGGCTCAGTGGCTAGCACACTGGAGTCGTATTCGGAAGGACGACGGTTCAATTCAGCGTCTGGCCATCCTGATTTAGGTTTTCCGTGATTTCCCTAAATCGCTCCAGGCAAATGCCGGGATGGTTCCTCTGAAAGGGCACGGCCGACTTCCTTCCCCATCCTTCCGTAATCCAATGAGACCGATGACCTCGCTGTCTGGTCTCCTCCCCAAAACAACCCAACCCAACCTTCATCCACACACTCGTGCCAATGCTGGCGCCAACTTTTGCCAATATTTCTGGGATAGTGCGCCCACACATTGGAGACAACTTTCACTTGAATTCGTATAGAGCCAACGTAAACTTGTCTGACGCACAGATCGCGGTCGTTGCATATTGGCCCACTGTTTCTGAGACATTTAGAAAAACCCAACTTGTACATAAATACAACGACGAACGAACGAACGAACAAACAAACAAACTCGGTTTCGAAAACGGCAAAGACAGGAAACAAACAACGCTGACGCTGCCGGTCGTTGTGGCCGAGCGGTTCTAGGCGCTTCAGTCTGGAACCGCGCGACCGCTACGGTCGCAGGTTCGAATCCTGCCTCGGGCATGGATGTGAGTGATGTCCTTAGGTTAGTTAGTTTTAAGTAGTTCTAAGTTCTAGGGGACTGATGACTTCAGATGTTAAGTCCCACAGTGCTCAGAGCCATTTATTTTTTAACGCTGACGCTAATGTGTGGTCGGCGTTTCAGTATTGGCCCAACGTCATTTTTAAGTTTGGTTGTAATATTGGCAAGCAAAGGAGTCGTGCTAGCACTGGGGGCAACGCTGGTTCCAAGGTGTGGACCTGGCCTAATTGTTTCCACCCAGATATATAATACTGTTGTAGATGGCTCTGAGCACTATGGGACTTAACATCTGTGGTCATCAGTCCCCTAGAACTTGGAACTACTTAAACCTAACTAACCTAAGGACATCACACACATCCATGCCCGAGGCAGGATTCGAACCTGCGACCGTAGCAGTCGCGCGGTTCCGGACTGAGCGCCTAGAACCGCGAGACCAACTGTTGTAGACAGGTGACTACAGATCTCTGTGGCAGACAAGTGAATATCGTTATGAGCACTAATACACAGCGTCAAAGGTGTTTCGCGTTAAACCTGACGCCTTTCACAATATTACTATTTAAGCTCTAAAACGTGTTTCGCCTTCTATGTTAAAGGCATATTTAGTGAATTTTTAGTTACTTTCCGTCTGTTCTGACAATAGCTGGGGTTCATCTTTGGGCGCCATGAGTTACAAACGTCCAGATATTACATACCTAATCTTCAGCATTTTTCTGTAACACAAAATTTCAAAAGCTTGCACTCTCCTCTTGCATGAATTGTTTACTGTCCACATTTTACTTCTGAAAAAGGCTATACTTCAGACAAATACCTTCATAATAGAGTCTGTAGCACTTACATTTAGCCGGCCGCGGTGCCCGAGCGGTCCTAGGCGCTTCAGTCCGGAACCACGCGATCGCTACGGTCGTAGGTTCGAATACTGCCTCGGGCATGGATGTGTGTGTTGTCCTTAGGTTAGTTAGGTTTAAGTAGTTCTAAGTTCTAGGGGACTGATGACCTCAGATGTTACGTCCCATTGTGCTCAGAGCCATTTGCACTATTTTTTGTTGTTTTCGCCCACAGGCGTTTGTGCTTCGCAATTGAATGCTGCCAAAAGCGTTGCCAGGTGTCAAGGATTTCCTTAAGTTGACTCAATTGTCGGAATGTCTTAATAGCAAAGAATAACTGTATTAAAACTTCTTGCATGATACGGCATTTTTTTCACGCATCTCACTGTTTATCACTCAATATCTCGTGATCTGTGAGTCATTCAATAATGTAATTTTCTAGATACATTCAGCGGCATATGTGGATAGCGTCTGCTATATTTGTTGTGAACAGAGTTAGTTGAAAAGAAGTAATAGATTTAAATGTCATGCACAATGCGGTAGTTTTTCACTCATCTCAGTTTTTATGACGTCATCTCTCCTTAAATATGTGTGGTACCTTGATATAATTTTGTAGGCTCATTTAGCGACATATGCGAATATTATATGCGAAATTTATTGCGAATAGACTTAGTGGCACACCATTAATAAATTTAAATGTCATAGATTATGTGCCAATGTTTCACACATCTCAGTGTTTATGACGTCATTGCCTCCAGAACTATCCTAGATAGGTGGTTCTTACCACCACAGCGATTGCTGTCTGACAGTGAAGGATATGAGTACCAAGTTTGGTGTAAATCGGTCAAGTGGTCTGGGGTGCCTTGTCCCGGTTCGCGCGGCTTCCCTCTCGGAGGTTGGAGTCCTCCGTCGGGCACGGGTGTGTGTGTTGTGCTTAGGGTAAGTTAGTTTAAGTTAGATTAAGCAGCGTGTAAGCTTAGGGACCGATGACCTCAGCAGTTTGGTCCCACAGGTAGTAGTAAAAAAAAGTTTGTAACGGGAATTTCCGAACAAAGTGGAGCGGGAATGGTTTTGTTATAGAACGTTCTCCAAAGAACCTCAATAATTACGAGGGAATTTCGTCTTTTTTCGATCTTGGTCGCTCTGTTAAATTTTTCTATTAATATCATATATCTTATCCCATCTTTAGTTCAAATGATTCAAATGGCTCTGAGCACTATGGGACTTAACATCTGAGGTCATCTGTCCCCTAGAACTTAGAACCAATTAAACCTAACTAACCTTAGGACATCACACATATCCATGGCCGAGGCAGGATTCGAACCTGCGACCGTAGCAGTCGCGCGGTTCCGGACTGAAGCGCCTAGAACCGCTCGGCCACCGCGGCCGGCCCCATCTTTAGTGATACGGTCTGTAATTCAGTGTATGTCATCTTTTAACTTTTTGCCGATGCTGTGTGTGTGTGTGTGTGTGTGTGTGTGTGTGTGTGTGAGTGTGTGAGTGTGTGTGTGTGCGAGGATAGGGAGAGGGGGAGGGGAGAGAGAGAGAGAGAGAGACAGAGAGAGAGAGAGAGAGAGAGGGAGGAGAGAGCAGCGTGCCATATAACTTTACCGTGATATCCATCCGGGCATATAGCACGTGGACGCCAACGGAACGCTGCTAGCCAGCGGCTGCCCACACAAAAGTTCCCCAGATTTCTCCCCATTATGTCGGTCGTTATCAGCGCCGCCCAAGGTCGCAAACAAGCGCTGTGCTTGGCTGCTGGCGTGCTCCGCTCTAGCCATCCGGCCACGCGCGGCCCTTGAAGGCACGTGGTCGCCATTCAGCGCGAGGACAAATGTACGACTGTCGGACTACAAACCTTCTGTGGGGTGAGGCCGCTACAACGCCCTGGCGAGATTTTAATTTAGTTTTCGCACATATCTCTGCTGCCAAACTGACGTAAAGTTCCAGGCGCCTTTGTGGTGGTACGGGAAGGGCCGGAACGATGACATTTTTCCACACAAGCGATGTCTCATTTGATTTGGCTCCCTTCTCTCCCACCCCTCCTCAAATATTACATACTTCTCTGGGGCTCATGGTAAGACCTTTGAAAATAAATATAAATCTAGTGACCGTCGAGAACTTTTAAGGAAATTTCGAGGATCTTCACAAGCTTTTAGTGAAAGCAGAATGACCTAGATCTTTTATATTGCCAGCTTCCATAAAAATGTGCTACAATATTAAACTTCGAGGAAAGAACGAAAATATAGTATTTATGTTATTTTATTGGTTTAATAAGGGAACTTATCCTATAATTTGCACATTATTTTACTTTCAATCGGAAAATGTGAGACGGAACTACAGAAAATACCACCTGATTTTATATTAACGTATGAAACAATATATGTGAAGTAAATTCTCCAGTACGTAGCTAAATTTTTGAAAATTTGCCAAGAAAGTTCTCAAAAATTGATAAACATGGTCATAATTTTTGTGTTTGCAACTAATACGAATGATACAAATTTGCTTGTGATACGAAAGAAATACAACGAGGTGGAACTGGATTCGACCACTGTCCACAGCAGGTCCGCAGCAGTTGGATCAACTTTTTGAAACAATCTGTACTTTGACATATGTTAAGGTCCCAAGTATCACACCATGCAGCCATTTATCCTCGTGGACCTTTCTTTCCTAGTAATTAACGAAGAAAATGTTTCGGAGCTTCGCGTGACGCTCTGTAGCTTTAAAACGTAGTGGCGGATGGACTACTCGTGTAGATACATGGGTAGAGTAAGGGCCACACATACAGAAGGTTGTGGGTTTGAATCTCGTCTGATACTTTACATTTTTTAATTTTAAATCTTTATCGAAATGATTATGATCATTATTCTTATTCAGTTAACTGGTGTAAACGCACATTTTTTTATTTCTATTCCTTCGTCACATCATTTTAATAACCTTATGAACTTTTTCATTTGTTCTCAATTTTTCTTTACGAGTATATCATTCTTTTTCCACAGCATTTTTCTGAATTTGTATTTAATTATATTTATTTATACGTTATAATATTTAAACTTTTAAAAATGCCGAGCTAACGATTAAAAACAAAAGACGAAATAGTCTATACCTATTGACTGCGCAATGGGGTCAAAAATGTATTTTTCATTACAAGATGCGCATTTTTTGGGCGGTAAACGTCATAAGAACATTTAAAACATAAATTCGTGTTGCACTATGCATAAAATAATGCAGATGAAACTAAGCAGGGGTTGTAAGCAAACTCATGTTCAGAAAAAACAGAAGACCTTGAACGACCAGTGTGTTCTGCAGAAATGAGTAGCATTGGACCCATGGCGGATCAGGGGTTCAAGGTCAACATCGATATCGCGGCGCAACACCACCCACCGGTAAAATGTGCCTGTGGCTCTCGTTATGGCTATAAACCGAAGGCAATGGATCAGTGGAACTCCAGCAAACGTGCAGGATGCCTCGCAGACGTACGCGCGAACCGTACCGTCAAATCAGTGAGTTTGAAAAAGGGCGCATTGTTGGCATTAGAGAATGTGATGCATCCATCCGGGAAATTGCTGCTCGTGTGGGAAGAAGTGTTTCGGCAGTGCAATGTGTGTGTGCAGAATGGTTCACGGATGGCCGTAGAACACGAGGAGATGGGTCAGGTAGCACCGCTGAAGACCACCCCCATACATCACGAACTCATGGGCGTGCTGTTGGGTACAACCACAAATCGCAATTGGCGCATGTCCAGGGCACTGTGAGTAGTGTGATCTACGTGAATGACACCCTGCGACCCGTAGCCATACCCTTTCTGCACAACACCCCAGGTGCCATATTTAATAAAGATAATGTACGACCACATGTTGCTGCACGAACACGTGCCTTCTTCGTATCGTCAGCCTTTTGCCCTGGCCCGCCACATCACCAGACTTGACGCTAATCGAAAGTTGGTGAGATATGGTGAAACGACGGGAGCAGTGCTCTGGCCCCATGGCAATGACCAAAAATGAACTTTGGAACCAGGTGAATGCAACATGGATGGCTATATCACAGGACGCCATTCACGCCTTACACGTGTCGATGCCATCACGCATGGAACAAGTTATTATGGCTCTTGGCGGATCCTATGCCTCCTAGACATATGCTGAACGCAGGTCACTGAAATGCTAACCATTTCTGCAGAACATACTAATGTATGAGTACATGTACTGTGAATATGAACGTCCTATCTCTAGTCGTTCTAGGTGTTCTGTTCTTTATGAACATGAGTGTAAAACGAAATTCAAGCAAAATGAGGAACAGAAATAAGGAATGCAGTGAGAAGGACGAAAATATAGGATGATAAAACGAAAGAAATTAAATCAAAATTAATACACAAAACTAATTAAAATTACGCGAACAAAGATTCGAAGTGGAAAAAGAATGACAGGAAAAAAACGAAAGCAAATTAAAAAGTTGATACGATATTTAAAATGAGGTGACAAAGAAACAGAAATATAAGACTACGTTTAAACCAGTTAACTGAATAAAAATAATGATCAAAGTGATTTCGATAGAGGTTTTAAGATAAAAAGCTGCAAATATCTAACGAGATTCTAAACCACAACATTCTGCATTTGAGGCCGTGCTCCATCCACTACCCAACTCCACCATTCTATACTTTAAAAGCTTTTTAAAAGTTATTCAGCACCATACCAGATTACGAAATTTCGTTTCGTCGATTACTTGCAATGGCTGTAGGGTCAGTGGCTGCACGGTGTGATAGCTGGGATCTTTACCTACATCAATGTCAATGGCTGCAGGGTGTTGCGGGCTTTCAAATAAGATGAACTGGTGTGATGTGGCCCTCAACTACGTACCCACAGACTCAGAGTTTAAATATTAAAAGTTTAGGCTGGTTTAGTTGTCTAGGGGCTGGGATATGTAGTTGCCAAGTACTGGTGGGTCTACAGAATGCAATATGAATATACACACGAATCGAATGGTCGACGGTTCCTATCACTGAGCAATTGCAAATTTTGAATGTTATATAGAAATTTATAAATGAAAGATTACAATTAAATAAAATCTGCAGGTACTATTTTAACGACTTGAAATGATGAGTACGATAGCAGAAGTACCTTTAAGAGTGCCCTTTACGTTGTGAGCGATTCTATTAATCCTAGATTATTAAACCCTCACATAATTTACTATTCTCAGTACAGTGTGTAAAACAGGTCATTTTGTGCTTATCTTTTGTGTGACATACCTTTGAAGACCTTATAACTGTAATAAACTTGTGCACAAACTATAAATTATGACTTCCTTTGAAGAAAAAACTATGAAGTAGTAGAATTTACTGTAGTTTAGTAACAATGTAACATTCTCCCTTCATTGGTGTTATAACTGGGCTGAAATTCCACCTAGGGACATATTTGATACTGAAGTTAGTGGCGACTTGAAACTGCAAATTCGCAATTCACCGTAACATTTTGGCTTCTGTTATTGTATCCTTTCAGCCGTGCCAGTTATCGGTACTGATTATGATTCACACTATTAACAGATATTGCACTTCATCACTTCTGGTTTGTCTCGCTTGGACCTTAAACCGACTCTGGGAATGGGCGGACGCTGTTTAAGTTCGCCCTGGGCCCTTAAAATTGATGAACTGCAGTCTGTAGGGGAGAAAGGCGCTAGTTGGCAAGGTTTTGGTTTTTGATTTTTCTATTTTTGTGTGCAATACCTGGAGGAGTGGTGAAAGCGGCGGATAGCCGACTTTTTGACTCCTACGAGGACTTTCTGAAAAGAAATGCCTCCGAGTTTTTTATGTGAAAACTCTTAAAATATTTTAAATAAAACAAAAGTTTTTAACATTCTACATCTTTATTCACCTGCTGGCCTCTGCCGCTAGAGGGCTTCGAATTATAGTGTGTAATATGGCCGTGTTAACGTAACTATGTCGGTCGGAGAGAAACAGCGTGCTGTAATAACGTTTCAAATTCGAAAAGTTCGTCCAAGTTCAAAGTACCCTGTCCTCCAGCATTACTATGTCAGATGTCAGATCACATAAGAGCGCTGCTGCATCTGCAACAATCCGGCGCCTTGGGTTTATTGTCATCGATTATTCTTCATACTCTCCCGACTTCGCCATATCCGATTTCCATCTGTTTCCAAAACTTAAAGGACAACTTCGAGGTCATTACTTTGATAGTGACGAAGTGGTACAAGCAGAGATGAGGGCATGGCTCCGTCAACAAAGTCTAACATTCTACATTGACGGTGGGTATCAACAAACTGGTCTCTTGGTGGGAGAAATATGTTTGTCACCACGTAGAGATGAATAACAACGATGCAGAATGTTAATAAGGTTTTATTATTTCAAAGATTTAAGAGTTTTTACATAAAAAACTCGGAGGCATTACTTTTCATCAGGCTCTCGAAAATCATGTAGGACCCATCAATTAAAGGCGTGTTCAGATAACTTCAAAAATACTTTCATTAAAAGATTGCAATTATGCCAACTAATCCCCGGTACGGTGTTAGGTTGCGTAATATCCCTAGGGGACGGAAAGGGATTCTTAGGCAGAATGCAGCGATTTTCGAGGAAAAACATTTCATCGTATGAAAACTGAATTAACTTCCTTTCCAAACAGTAAACTGTTTAAAAAATACGTATGTCGTGAAGAAATGATACTCGAACAAAAATAATTCTGCTTAAATATACAGGGTGACATGCGTGTGACGGACGGTTTTGAACTGCGTAGTACTGGGGGCGCAGTGGTGGGAGGTGGTCGTAGTGGGGATAGTTCTGATCCACACCAGACGCCATTTCATTTACTCAGTCGCTATGGAGCAGTGGGACTTTCAACGTCGAGTGTTTGTCTATGACAGTTTCGCGAAAAGTGGTGAGTCTATTATTATTGCTACGCAGCGATTGTTTCGTGCGCGGTTTAATGTCGGTCGACATGGAGCTGTTCCGAGACGTAACACAATCCTCAGATGGGTGGAAAACTTCAGATCAACTGGAAACATACTGGATAAGAAGCATCCTGGCCCGAGACGCAGAGTAACGATACCAGAAAATGTTGAAAGGGTACGGTAACTGGAAGTCAGAAGCCGAGGGCGGTCAGCTAGACGTCATGCTAGTGAGTTACGAATCAATCGTGAATCGGTTAGACGAATTTTGCATAAAGAAATAAAATTCCATCCTTACAAAATGCTCATTGTCCAACAACTTAAGGAAACTGATTTTGCTGTATGAGAAGACTTCGCTTACAGAATGCAAGTGATTTTGGGATAGAATGAAAATGAAATTTTATTGACGAGCGATAAAGCTCATTTTCATTTAAACGGGACCGTGAATAAGCAAAACCTACATTACTGGGCTCCAGAGCATCCACACCTTATCCACCAGCGTCCTTTACACTCAGAAAAAGTAACAGTCTGGTGTGCTCTTGGCACTGTTGGCATTTTTGGACCTTTTTTTTTTTGAAGAGAATGGGGCCACAGTTACTGTTAATTCGGTTCGTTACATTCGTATACTTGAAACATTCTTGAAACCAGAACTCAGAAGATGACGAATCCCTTTAAAATGCGTTTGGTTCCATCAGGATGGGGCAACATCGCACACCGCAAACACTTCAATGACAGTTCTTAGATGCATGTTTCCTGGCCGGATTATCTCACGTTTTGGCAATGTTCCTTGGCCTCTCAGGTCTCCCGACTTGTCAGTATGTGACTTTTTTTCTGTGGGGGTACCTTAAAAACTGTGTCTATAACCACAAACCACGAAATTTGGACGAGTTGAAGAATGTAATCATTCAAGAAATTGCTGCCATCCCTGTAGAGATTTTATTCCGTGTGATGGAGGATTTTGAGAAGAGACTTGAGTCCTGCATTCGAAATGATGGACATCACCTTGACGACATTATTTTTCACAAATAACTTTGTTAACTAAAATGGCAAATAATGAGCTTTGATTTTGTGTAAATAAACATGCATTACTTATAAAGTTGGCTGAGTATTATTTCATTAAAACCCTCCGTCTCCCGTGTGTCACCCTGTATAAAAGAGGGTATGAACTTAAAAGTATGAACGAACAATGAATTCTCCAAGAAAAATAAACTCTACTTATTATTAGAGCTACCTGTAGTTATTCAACTTAGTTTATTGTAAGTACGACATAGGCAGAGATAACTGTACGAAACGTAGTCACACCACACTTAATGAGACATCTTCCATGTACCGTGCGCGCCCACGTTTCTAAACGCGTGTGGAAGTGTGACCTTAACATACGCCCTGTTGATCGCGTCGTCGTTCGTAACCGACGGGTAATGTTGTTCCAATGCCTTATTAGAAAGATTATCTCTGTCATTGTTAGAAATATATCTGTTGTCTGCCGTGTTTGAGCATATAAACATCTATGTAGCGTTTCCATCTACACAACACAATGGGGGTCTAGTTTAGAAGGGGATACAACCCGTCGGCTTTGACCAATGACGTCAGAATTGGCCAGAGAGCATGTATTACAAAGATTCAAGAGCTGAGAAGAACGTTCAGAAACAAAGGAATGCAAGAGAGAACTGTAATTCACATAGTATAAGGGCGAGTAGTATTTTCACATTAACGATATCGCGTGTTTGTATCTTAGTACTTCTCCGCAAAATACAATGGAAAGAAATGAATGAAGTATATTACTAGTAAAGAATACATCACGTTACATGAATGTCAGTTGTATCTCGAAACTCTTTCGAACTGCATTGCTTAAGTGCAGTACGGGATACAAGTTCAACATACGTCGATTTCTTAGTTTCAACTAGCATTGCTGTCCTGTTCTTCACTTGAGCTATGTATCCCCTGCTTCATTAAACCGTAAATGAAACACCCGATACAAATTAAAAGCTCATTCGAAGTGTGTTGCTTAAGTACAGTACGGAATACGAGTTTGTCGTAAGTCGATTTCTTCGTTTTCACTAGCATTACTGCCCTGTTCTTCACTTGAACGATGTATCCTCCGCTTCAGTGGAACACGGGATACAAATTGTAGATGTGTTGTTTATTTCGTCTGCGCTATGACTGACAGTCTTTTCTTATGTACATATCTGTACTACTGATGACAGAAGGATCTACGTATGTACGTAATATATGTATACCAGACTTCCGTGGACCTCTATATATGTACACTGGTAACGAAAAGGTGGAAATAGACGTACGTTACATTTGCAACCTGTACCTTAACTGAAGTACACGGAGACAAGAAGACGACACATGTACAATTTGTATCCCGTACTTCACTATGGGGTACAGTTTTCTTGCTGCCTTGGACGCTAATAGAATCCCATTCGTTACTTGAGCTATGTAGCTATACGCAACATTTGTATCTTGCTCGCCAATTGACATACATAGTGTCAGTGTAAAGGCGAAGTGAAGGACGGGATACAAATTTTATTTGGTCGTCAGTGTAAAGGCGAAATGAAGGACGGGACACAAATTTTGGTTTTGTCGGGGGTTTCGCCTGTAATATAGCAATTACACATTCAAAAATGTCCTACTGATACCAGTGCTGGGAAACGAAAGAAGATCGCCAGCTGAGAAATTTCTATTACGTACTTCACAACACGAAAATACACATATTGGTGGAATAAAACAGTGAAATATGTCAAAATAGTGAAATACAGTGAAAGAAGCAAATGGAAATGTGAACTTACCACACGGAAATATCGAGGAATAACCGAAGCTCGCCTAGACAGACAGTAACGAAAACTACATACCCACAAACAGCCAAATCCATTCCTATAAACGAAAATAAGACACTAAAAATTGTTCTACAATAACAAAGTAACACTCCAAATTACCTCAATATCATTACGAATAATTATTTTAATGTACAATGATGCGCTTATCCGGAACACAGAACTGGTGTTTTTTGGCTTTTTTAAAAAAAAATATCACGAGATAGAATAAACTGATCCTAAGATACAGATGCTTCAGTAGCTGATAAGTGTTTTTTTGGCTTAAAAAAAAATCTCACGAGATAGAATAAACTGATCCTACTTCATTAAGCAATCAATAAAAAAACTAAACTAAAACATAACAACAAAAGCGAAAATGGTAAACTGAAAATAGAATAGATTACGAAGTTGACAAGATCACTGTGTAGTTCCCTTTCAACAAGTGAAACACAAAAGTTAAATAAACAACCAAAACGTATAAAATGAAACAGGTTGCAAATGTAACGTACGTGTATTTCCACCTATTCGTTACCAGTGTACATATATCGAGGTCAATGGAAGTCTGGTATACATATATTACATACGTAGGTCCTTCTGTCATCAGTAATACTGATATGTACGTAAGAAAGGACTGTTGGTAATAGCGGAGACGAAATAAACAGCACATCTACAATTTGTATCCCGTGTTCCACTTAGGGTTTACTGAAGCGGAGGATACATCGTTCAGGCGAAGAACAGGACAGTAATGCTAGTGAAAACGAAGAAATCGCCTTACGACAAACTCGTATTCCGGACTGTACTTAAGCAACACACTTCGAATCAGCTTTTAATTTGTATCGGGTGTTTCATTTGCGGTTTAGCGAAGCAGGGGATACATAGTTCAAGTGAACAACAGGACAGCAATGCCACTTGAAACTAAGAAATCGAGTACGCCGAACTTGTATCCCGTACTGCACTTAAGCAATGCAGTTCGAAAGAGTTTCGAGATACAACTGACATACATGTAACGTGGGTCTAGTGCAGCAGGGGATACAACCCGTCGGCTTTGAACAATGACGTCATTCCTTAGTCATAGATCGTAATGTCTTCACTTCGAGGCATAGATAATAAAGCAGTTCTGTGTTCTAATAAGCACTATCATTACAATAATTGAATGTTAATCTAAAAGCGATCGCTTGATATTCGGTGCGTCATTAAATGTGTGATTTAATTAACTTAATTGTTTGTTTTTTATTCGTCCGGTACTTAATATTTTTCGTAATGATATTGAGGTAATGTGGATTGTGTTTTTTGGCTTTTTTTTAAAAAAAATCTCACGAGATAGAATAAACTGATCCTACTTTATTAAAAAACTAAACTAAAACATAACAGCTTTTGCTGTTATCTTTCCATTTCGTTTTTTTACTGATTGCTTAATAATGTAGGATCAGTTTATTCTATCTCGTGAGTTTTTTTTAAGCCAAAAAACACTTATCAGCTACTGAAGGCAGCTACAACACTACGAAGAATCGCTTATCGGCTTCTGACAAGATATTGCTTAATAAAGTAGGATCAGTTTATTCTATCTCGTGAGATTTTTTTTTAAAAAGCCAAAAAACTCTTATTACGTACTGAAGGGAGCTAGAACACTAAGAAGAATCGCTTCTCGGCTTTTGACAAGATATTGCTTAATAAAGTAGGATCAGTTTATTCTATCTCGTGAGATTTTTTTTTAAAAAAAGGCAAAAAACAGTTATTAGGTACTGAAGGGAGCTGCTTAATAAAGTAGGATCAGTTTATTCTATCTCGTGAGATTTTTTTTTTAAGTCAAAAAACACTTATTACGTACTGAAGGGAGCTAGAACATTAAGAACAATCGCTTCTCGGCTTTTGACAAGATATTGCTTAATAAAGTAGGATCAGTTTATTCTATCTCGTGAGATTTTTTTTTTAAAAAGTCAAAAAACACTTATACTTTTGACAAGATCAATGTTTATCTCTCTCGCATTCCTTTGTTTCTCAACATTCTCCTCAGCTCTTTCATCTCTGTAATACATGCTCTCTATGCCTCGAAGTGAAGACATTACTATCTATGACTAATGTATGACGTCATTGGTCAAAGCCGACTGGTTGTATCCCCTGCTTCACTAGACCCCACAATGGTATATACACACTACACCTAGGATAAGTATCTTTTAAGATTTTCTATTGGAGTAACGCGTGGCGGACAAAGAAAATGGTTACCTGTTTGTGTTGGCACAAACAATGCCGCCGAGGTGACGAAAGAATAGGCCCGAAGCTTCGCTCCGCTGCTGCCTACTGCGGCCACCACACACACAAGCAACCAGAAGTGCCCCGTAACAACATGAAAACAGCTGAGCTGTTGTCATGGGAACGTAAACAAACTCACAAATAACTGAATGCTTCATGCTAATGCGCCCGCTTTTCCGGGTTTCGATGTGAAAGCTTACTATATTATAAACACGAACACTCTCCGTACGCTGTATTTTAGATAGTACTATTGATCCACAATAAGGGCAGAATGCAGCTGTAATAGTAAAAATAATAATTTGTAATTCGTATTTGCCGTTTCCGTGGCTTTTCCGTTGCGAGCTGTAGTTGGCATCGGTTCTCGTGACGAATGAAGGGAAGTGAACATGATGAATCGTTAGTAGGATGTGGGTAGCTAATCACATTGCTTGTTCGTAAATTTCCTATGCTTCATAAATGAAGATAGCTAGTAGTGGTTTCACTTGCAGCAGTTTTAGCTGCGCTGCTAGGTTCCAACCTAACCACAACGTCAGAAATAGTGACATGTACGAAAAAACAGCCAAATATTTGTGACAACCAAGATTCATTCGTACCAATTTGAGCTGTGCTACCATGTCCCAACCTAACCACAACGCCGGCCGCTGGTGGTCGAGTGGTTCTGGCGCTACAGTCTGGAACCGCGCGACCGCTACGGTCGCAGGTTCGAATCCTGCCTCGGGCTTGGATGTGTGTGTTGTCCTTAGGTTAGTTAGGTTTAAGTAGTTCTAAGTTCTAGGGGACTTATGACCTCAGCAGTTGAATCCCATAGTGCTCAGAGCCATTTGAACCATTTTGAACCTAACCACAACCTCGGAAATCGTGACGAAAGCCTATTTAGAAAAAAACAATGACATATTTGTGACAATCAAGATTATAAGATTGTCCGAATCTCTCTGGCTGTCGTATGCTATACCACTATTGGCTACAGCCAACAGCATCACTGAGTGAAAGCACCGCATGAATTATAATTTGACAGACTTCTGCGTCACACAGTGAGCAACGAATAATGATTTCAGATGTAACACGCACGTGTATGTGTCGTGATAAACGTAATAATGTGTAAGCCATAGTGAACTGTTTCCTAAATAGCTGTGGTAATTATTGCTTTGACGGACAAAGCCCTGATGGTTGTCACGAAAGTAGTCAGCATGTCGTTCAACCTCTTTAGAGTAGTCATTTAGAGCTTTTTCATAACAACATTTCCACTCTGTATATTACACATACACACTGAAGCGCCAAAGAAACTGGTATAGGCATGCGTATTCAAATACAGAGATAAGTAAACAGGCAGAATACGGCGCTGCGGTCGACAACGCCTATATAAGACAACAAGTGTCTGGCGCAGTTTTTAGGTCGGTTATTGCTTCTACAATGACAAGTTCTCAAGATGTAAGTGAGTTTGAGCATCTTGTTATAGTCGACGCACGAGCGATGGGACGCAGCATCTCCGGGGTATCCATGAAGTGGGCATTTTCCCGTACGACCATTTTTCGACTGTACCGTGAATATCAGGAATTCGGTAAAACATCAAATCTCCGACATCGCTGCGGCCGGAAAAAGACCCTGCATGAATGGGACGAATGACAACTGAAGAGAATCTTTCAACGTGATTGATGGAACCCTACCGCAAATTTCTGCAGATTTCACTGCTGGCCACCTACAAGGGTCAGCGTGCGAACCATTCAACGAAACATCAACGATTTGGGCTTTCGGAGCCGAAGGTCCACTCGTGTACCCTTGATGACTGCACGACACAAATCCTTACACCTCACCTGAGCCCGTCAACACCGACATTGGACTGTTGATGACTGGGAACATGTTGCCTCGTCGACGAGTCCCATTTCAAATTGTATCGAGCGGATGGACCTGTACGGGTATGGAGACAACCTCATTAATCCATGGACCCTGCATATCACCGGGGGACTGTTCAAGGTGGTCGAGGCTCTGTAATGGTGTGGGGTGTGTGCAGTTTGAGTGATATGGGACCCCTGATACGTCTAGATACAACTCAGACAGGTAACACGTACGTAAGCATCCTCTCTGATCATCTGCAGTGTTTGTTCATGTAAATGACTTGTGATTATTGTTTCTAAATCTAGTATTTTTATCGAAAGTACCGGAAACTCATTGTATGCGAAGTGACTTCATGTTTTATCTTTAGTGCTTGGTTCTCAGCTGAACCGCGCGACTGCTACGGTCGCAGGTTCGAATCCTGCCTCGGGCATGGATGTTTGTGATGTTCTTAGGTTAGTTAGGTTTAAGTAGTTCTAACAAGGGAACCTCCCCATCGCACCCCCCTCAGATTTAGTTATAAGTTGGCACAGGGATAGGCCATGAAAACCTAAACACAGATCAATCGAGAAAACAGGAAGAAGTTGAGTGGAACTATGAAAAAAATAAGCAAAATATACAAACTGAGTAGTCCATGTGCAAGGTAGGCAACATAAAGGAGGGTGCCAGCGTACGAGCGCCGTGGTCCCGTGGTTAGCGTGAGTAGTTGCGGATGGTTCAAATTTTCTCTCGAGTGAAAAGTTTAATTTTTTATTTTCAGACAATTATCAAAGTTCAGGCACTCACACATAATCAACTTCGCTCTCCAAAATTCCAGGACATGTTCAGATTTGCTTGGACATATGCAGGATTTGACGGGCTACACAAGGAAATATTTTAAAACGTAAAAAAAAACATATGTTTTGACAGAGCACAGGGAAAACGGTGCGACTGTGAAACTATTGCATTCATTTGTTGCGGTTTATGTGACAAACTCTTATGTTTTCATCACTTGTTTGCGAGTGATTATCACATCCACAAGATAACCTAAATCGGGCAAGGTAGAAGAATCTTTTTACCCATTCGCCAAGTGTGCAAGTTAGGTGGGTCGACAACATATTCCTGTCAAGTGAAGCACATGCCGTCACCAGTGTCGTATAGAATATTTCAGACGTGTTTTCCTTTGGAGGAATCGGTTGACCTATGAATTTGCGATCAAATGTTTTCGGTTCCTATTGGAGAGGCACGTCCTTTCGTCTACTAATCGCACGGTTTTGCGGTGCGGTCGCAAAACACAGACACTCAACTTATTACAGTGAACAGAGACGCCAATGAATGAACGTTCAGATCGTAACTTTGCGAAAATAAAGTAAGTAAAATTTCACTCGAGAGAGGACTCGAACCAGGGACCTCTCGTTCCGCAGTTGCTCACTCTAACCACGGGACCAAAGCGCTCCTCAGCTTACGTTGTCCTTGATGTAGCATATCTTACACTTGGACTACTCAATTTGTATATTTTGCTTATTTTTTCATAGTTCCACACAACTTCTTCCTGTTTTCTCGATTGATCTGTGTTCAGTTTTTCAAGGCCTATCCACTGTGTCAATTTATAACTAAATCTGAGAGGGGTGCGATGGGGAGGTTCCCTTGTAAGTTCTAGGGGACTGATGACCACAGATGTTAAGTCCCATAGTGCTCAGAGCCATTTGAACCATTTTTTTGGTTCTCAGCTCCGTATATACCGATTTTGTACTGACGAATGTAACGTAAAAGGCGAACGTTTGGTATTGTTGATAGTACAGAGACCGACGTCTGTTCAGCAGGACGGAAACCTGTTGACATGAATTACCCGAGTACAAATGCACTATCCATTTATACCTTGTGTACTCAACCCTACCGCCATCTGTATACGTGCATGTCACTTTCCCATGACTTATCGGTGTATAACGTCCACTGACTATGCCGCGAAGCGTTAGAAACGTTGACATGTGTCCTAAACGCAAGAAAAGCTGAAAATACTTGTCACTTCATCTATTTATTGCTGTTAATATTTTGATTCATTTCGTCTGTCAAGATCATGGGCAAAGGTCATTAATGAAGTCGCGTCCAGTTAGAGATCAGTGCTCTTCTATACATACACTCCAAGAGTTTCAGAAACGGAACTGAATCTGTATTACTATATACAGATAAGTCGTTGTTTAACGTTATTACGAAAAAGCTCGAAAGTTACTTTACCTATTAGTTTCAACTTCTCAAACGATACTGTTCCGTCGTGCGGTTCTAGGCGCTTCAGTCTGGAACCGCGTGACCGCTACGGTCGCAGGTTCGAATCCTGCCTCGGGCATGGATGTGTGTGATGTCCTTAGGTTAGTTAGGTTTAAGCAGTTCTAAGTTCTAGGGGACTGATGACCACAGATGTTAAGTCCCATAGTGCTCAGAGCCATTTGAACTTTGATACTGTTCCATTCATATGCGCTGCACGAGAAATATCTAACTGTATCATCTCTAAGTAACAGAAATACCCAAGATGTATTTGCAGCAGCGTAGTACACTTTTTAACGCACATTTTATTTTGTGATAGTGAAAATCGCTTGATGACGTCGAGTAGTTACTGACCGAGAATAATCTCAATGAGTTAATGACAGGCCATAGTGGGTGTGGCTGTTTTCCTCAACTCTCTAGGAAAATGGCTGTCAGAACTATATTTCCGTCTGGTATCCATAACACGTAAACAATTAAAATAATAAAATATGGTTAACACGGAATCGACATTAAAGATGTGAACTACGAAATTCTCAACTAGCTAAAGTTAAGTGAACGTTTCGGAAACGGGAATGCCGCGCGGGATTAGCCGACCGGTCTGGGCGCTGCAGTCATGGGCTGTGCGGCTGGTCCCGGCGGAGGTTCGAGTCCTCCCTCGGGCATGTGTGTGTGTGTGTTTGTCCTTAGGATAATTTAGGTTAACTAGTGTGTAAGCTTAGGGACTGATGACCTTATCAGTTACGTCCCATAAGATTTCAGGGACATTTGAACATTTTGAAACGGGAATGCCACTTTCAGCACAGAACTATGTAGAGGAGACAGTAGCAAGTTAACGAACAGTGCAAGGTGACTAATCACCTGGTTTATGTTCATAGTTGGCCGCTGTGACCGAGCGGTTCTAGACGCTTCAGTACGGAACCGCGCGCCTGCGACCTTCGAATCCTCCTCGGGCATGGATGTGTGTGATGTCCTTAGGTTAGTTAGGTTTAAGTAGTTGGAAGTCTAGGGGAGTGATGACCTCAGATGTTAAGACCCATCGTACTTAGAGTCCTTTGAATCATTTTTAAGCTCATACTTACAGGCAGCACCACCATTCGGATAATATTAACTTTTCACAAGGTGAGAGACTCAAAACTCGCACAGCGTGCGTTAGGCAATTGTAGAGTACCTTATAAATTTCAAGGTATTCAACGGAAGCTTCTGTGGAACAACGGGGTACGTATTACATTATTCTTTGCTATGCGTGACTACCTCACACAGTGTACGTTTCACAGTCATTATTCACTCGTAATCCTATTCCAAAAATCAAAGGCGAATGGGTAAGTTAACGGCCGCGTGATGTGTTCAGCATCTAGTGAGTACTGATTATTGCAAAGGTGCTGGGATCGAGTCTTATGATCCCGTTGTGTTTAGCGAGTGCGGTTTGGCTGCTGTGAAAATACAGATCTTGTTCTTGTAACGGACCATGTCAAAACTGACAGCGCCTAAAGACCAACCCAAAGCAGCTCCTGAAGAACCTCCTGGTGAGCATCAGCTACAGAAAAGAAGAGCCATTACATTCAACAGATTGTGTTCCTATCGCTCCGAAACAGAGCTGAAGTAATTCTGATTTCAATCCAATGTCTAAAGAAAAATCGTGTACGAAAACACGGTTACGGCACAGTGTGCAAAGGGCAAGTATTTTAACAAACTCCCCTATGAAATATGTGTTGGTTGATAACGAAACACACGAGATGCGACAGTAGCTTTTAAAGCAGAAGAGGAAACATTGAAAGAAAGTGCAATGCGGTGTCCTGCATGTGATGAGACCTATGCTGACCCTCCACCAGGAATCTGAATAGAATGTGGCAAATCACACACATGGTGGCATGAGGACTGCTCAAATTCTGATACAGGAAAATTTGCATCTGGTTTTTGGGAATGAAACACTCTGATCTTCAGTTTTTTTAGCTGTCAACTCAGTAATGCTTTCATTACTTACTATTTAATAAGAAACATGTAACAAAGTTTCACTAATTACTGTGCAGTACTAGGGCAAGATGATGTTTTTGCATTAGTTTGTAAAATTCGTAAAATAATTGTGATTATATTAAGATAAAAATTTTGTACAATTAGGTAGAATAGTTTAAAAGGTAATTATAGTAATACAAGGAAAGAAAATAAAACTATTACAATGGATGAAGTAACGTAAAAAGGGCAGCATCTTCAACTTGTACTGGTTTCCCTTACGAATATGAGTCCAATGAAAACTGTAAATTTATATATAGAGTTATTTTTCAATGCGTCAAGAAAGCACAGACAATTCGCAGACCAAAATTCCACTTCCAGTTTTGTTTAGCCGTAAGTTTTAATCAATATTGAATGTCAAATTTCTTTGTTTGTGGGAATTTTCCATATGATTTGTTAGTTCAATGTCAGTCAAACACTTCAGTATTCAAATATCGGCCTTACATATGGTATTCGGCAGTCTCTTTTGCAGAGAAAAAGTACTTTCTCAGTATCCCAGCAATGAATGGATGTCTGTCATTTTCTTTACCTACACTCGAGCCTACGTGGTCGTTCTACTTCATAATTCCACGTCATGCTAGTTCTAAATATAAGGGGTAGTCAAATGGAAACGAGACAGCTGGAAAAAATAAGTAAACTGTTTATTATTTCAAAAGTAATCGCCATAACTGTTAATATGTGACTGTCGATTTGCTTCGGACGAAGAGTACACGCCAGTGTTGAATCATGGTTCCGTAGGCAGCCGCATAACATTTTTCCATGCAGGCGTTGACCGTCTTATCTGACAGTGGGTTCCATGTATTTACAGCTATGTCGATTAGTTTTAAAATAATAATCAGTTTAGTTATTTTTTTCCATCTGTCACATTTTCATTTGACCTTGCCTTGTATATGCATGACATGAAAAATTCCGAATGTCTAGTCCTGTAGTATATAGCGGCCTTACTTTTTTATATTTCGTGAAGCTCAGGCCTTAGCAGTTCTCTGACAAAGAGCTAGATGCCAGTTTTGGCAGCAGATGTGGAGCCAGGGTAGAATATCGGTAGGGGGAAGGAGGGTGGGAGGGAAAATGGGAGGGTGAAAGGAGGTCACAGTTTTAACTCCTCCCCCCCCCCCCCCAAGTAATTTGCTGCCACCACTACTTTTAGCGTACCACAAATACGTGAGACTTCAATAATAACAGCAAAAGATTCATAAAACGCTTTAATTAATAATAATAATTTATTGGCATTAGCGCTTAGCATACCGCTGTGGTTTCACTTCCAACAAGCTGCAGTTCAGAAAAAATAATCATTTTAAAAGCTTATGCCCATAAATTTGAGGAGTTCGTGTGTCATTTTTTTTGGTCATGAGTCTTCTGACTGGTTTGATGCGGCCCGCCACGAATTCCTCTCCTGTGCCAACCTCTTCATCTCAGAGTAGCACTTGCAACCTACGTCCTCAGTTATTTACTGAATGTATTCCAATCTCTGTCTTCCTCTACAGTTTTTGCCCTCTACAGCTACTCTAGTGCCATGGAAGTCATTCCGTCATGTCTTAAAAGATGTCCTATCATTCTGTACCTTCTCCTTATCAGTGTTTTCCACATATTCCATTCCTCTCTGACTCTGCGTAGAACCTCCTCATTCCTTACCTTATCAGTCCACCTAATTTTCAACATTCGTCTATAGCACCACATCTCAAATGCTTCGATTCTCTTCTGTTCCGGTTTTCCCACCGTCCATGTTTCATTACCATACAATGCTGTACTCCAGACGTACATCCTCAGAAATTCCTTCCTCAAATTAAGGCCAATATTTGATATTATTAGACTTCTCTTGGCCAGAAATGCCTTTTTTGCCATTTTGATGTCCTCATTGCTCCGTCCGTCATTGGTTATTTTACTGCCCAGGTAGCAGAATTCATTAACTTCATCGACTTCGTGACCATCAACCTGATGTTAAGTTTCTCGCTGTTCTCATTTCTACTACTTCTCATTACCTTCGTCTTTCTTCGATTTACTCTCAAATCCATACTGTGTACTCATTAGACTGTTCATTCCGTTCAGTGGATCACGTAATTCTTCTTCACTTTCACTCAGGATAGCAATGTCCTCAGCGAATCGTATCATTGGTATCCTTTCACCTTGAATTTTAATTCCACTCCTGAACCTTTCTTTTATTTCCATAATTGATTCCTCGAGGTACAGGATGAATAAAAGTCCTTTAAGAACTGCACTAGTATAAGCTGGAGTGAACATTCTCAACTTAGACGTCTCTTGATTAACATAAAAATGCTTCCAACTCCATCCGTCTGGAGCTCCAACATACACAGAAACCAACACGTCGCTCCAGCTTACACGCTATAAAATAGAAGTGCGCATTCACCATTACCAGTGCTTCGCATAGTACAGCGAGCGGGAACACAGGGCACGCTATGGTTATGTGAGAGCATAACTGGGGGAATCCTTTCTTGCCTTAGTTAACTTCCTGTGCTTTTCCAGTTTTGCCTGTGAATCTGCGAGCCGTGTTTGATTTGTATTTGGTAGCAGGTGTGATCAGTCTATGAATGGGCGACTTCACCTGTCTGGTAGGTCAGGCCACGAGACCACACACGAGGCTCGTCGTCTTGCAAGCAAATGAAATGTGTCCTATGTTAAGCACAGCTTGTAACTTCTAGAATTCCTCGTCATTTTTGAGAAACTTAGTTGTCATGCTACCTAATTTTCTGAATGTTTCTTGAGAAACATGGAAATTGAAATACTGGATACCTGTCCTAAGTGTCGTCAGGCACAAGTTCTGTGGCGTTTCGGTAAACATTTGCAATTTCGTTTTTGCAATGCTTATCTGGCGTTATCCCAAACAAACGCTGCTTATCACCTCTTTCATACGATGTCCAGTGGCACCGAAAAGCGTCGTTTCTTACCTTTTGCAAACAAAATTATTTTTAAACCGAAATTTTTCGTATCCATTCGATAAGGCGATCCTAATTTAGCCTAGTGCGATATTTGTTTTATCGAGGGATTGCAAAATACAAAGAATAACGGGTACTTTAGGAGTAGTCCTTGCCTAACTTACCCCGTCTCGTGTGTTGCCCTGCCCTGCACTGTCTGCTACTGCCATACAGCAGCGTTACTCAATCGCTGTTGGAGTAGTCGCTATTTTTTGTGTTTTACTGTCCTCGTTAATATATATCGCTTTGCAGAGCATCGCACTCAATTAATGTGGGACCGCTCTATCGAACGGAGACATAAAATATGGCTTCAAACGTCGTTTTGTTTGTAACGGGAAACTATCCGACGTTTTCTGCTGACACTGGGCTTCGAATGAGACAGATAATCAGTAGTATTTGCTTGGGGCGATTCCATCTACACATTGCAAAAATGAAACTGCAGGTATCTGTCGAAATACCAGAGAAAATGCACCTGGTGACACTTAGGAGAGACACCCTGTATGTAAATACATTAACTCTTCAGTAGTGTTTGGGATTGGGGGGTGAATCACAGTATTATCTGAAATTACACTCCAATGACAGTGCACAGCAATCAGTCGTCCTTTTATTCGGCAAATCTAGATTTCGGCTAGTGCCTAGCCATTGTCAATGCACCATTTCATAGTATCAATGCATGTTCTAGCAAGTCAGCCACCTATTCTTCGGGCTTCTGTCACTGCTCGCTCAAGTCTTGAAGGAACAGTGACAGAAGCCCAAAAAGAGGGGACTGACGTGTGCTAGGACATGCATTAATACTTTGAAATGGTGCAAAAAAAATGGCTCTGAGCACTATGGGACTAAACATCTATGGTCATCAGTCCCCTAGAACTTAGAACTACTTAAACCTAACTAACCTAAGGACATCACACAACATCCAGCCATCACGAGGCAGAGAAAATCCCTGACCCCGCCGGGAATCGAACCCGGGAACCCGAGCGTGGGAGAAATGGTGCATTGATAATGGCTAGGCACTAGCCGAAATCTAGATTTGCCGAATAAAACCTGCAAGAAAAGGACGAATGATTGCTGTGCTCTGTCATTTGAGAGTAATTTCAGATAGTTAAATGAGAAAAAAGGGGACATACACTACGTGATCAAAAGTATCCGGGCACCTGGCTGAAAATGACTTACAAGTTCGTGGCGCCCTCCATCGGTAATGCTGGAATTTAATATGCTGTTGGCCCATCCTTAGCCTCAATGACAGCTTCCACTCTCGCAGGCATACGTTCAATCAGGTTTCTTGGGGAATGGTAGCCCATTCTTCACGGAGTGCTGGAGAGGTATCGATGACGGTCGGTGAGGTCTGACACGAAGGCGGCGTTCCAAAACATCCCAAAGGTCTCCTATAGGTTTCAGGTCAGGACTCTGTGCAGGCCAGTCCGTTACAGAGATGTTATTGTCGTGCAACTACTCCGCCACAGGACGTCCATTATGAACAGGTGCTCGATGATGTTGAAAGATCCAATCACCATCCCCGAATTGCTCTTCAACAGTGGGAAGCAAGAATGTGCTTAAAACATGACTGTAGGTCTGTGCTGTGATAGTTCCACGCAAAACAATAAGGGGTGCAAGCCCCCTCCTTGAAAAACACGACCACACCATAACAACACCGCCTCCGAATTTTACTGTAGGCACTACACATGCTGGCAGATGGCGTTCACCGGGAACTCGCCATACCCACACCCTTTCCATTTAATCGCCACATTGTGTACCGTGATTTGTCACTCCACACACCGTTCCTCCACTGTTCAATCGTCCAATGTTTACACTCCTTACACCAAGCGAGGCGTCAATTGGCATTTACCGGCGTGATGTGTGGTTTATGAGCAGCCGTAAAATCCAAGTTTTCTCACCTCCCATCTAACTGTCATAGTACTTGCAGTGGTTCCTGATGCAGTTTGGAATTCCTGTGTGATGGTCTGTATAGATGTCTGCCTATTACACATTATGATCCTCTTCAACTGTCGGCGGTCTCTGTCAGTCAACAGGCGAGGTCGGCCAGTGCGCTTTTGTGCTGTACATGTCCCTACACGTTTCCACTTCACTATCACATCGGAAACAGTGGACCTAGGGATGTTTAGGAGTGTGGAAATATCACGTACAGACGTGTGGCACAAGTGACACCCAACCACGTGACCACGTTCAAAGTCGGTGAGTTCCGCGGAACGCCCCATTCTGCTCTCTCACGATGCCTAGTGACTACTGACGTCGCTGATATAGAGTACCTGACAGTAGGTGGCAGCGCAATGCACCTAATATGAAAAACGTATGGTTTTGGTGGTGCCCAAATACTTTTGATCACATAGTGTACATTCATATTAATGGTATCAAAACATGTACTTTGTATATGCTAAAGAAATATGTTGACTTTTATCGTATCAAAGTATCTACCTACATAAAACATATTTAGGAGACAATTATCAAACGGTTGAAATACACTCCTGGAAATGGAAAAAAGAACACATTGACACCGGTGTGTCAGACCCACCATACTTGCTCCGGACACTGCGAGAGGGCTGTACAAGCAATGATCACACGCACGGCACAGCGGACACACCAGGAACCGCGGTGTTGGCCGTCGAATGGCGCTAGCTGCGCAGCATTTGTGCACCGCCGCCGTCAGTGTCAGCCAGTTTGCCGTGGCATACGGAGCTCCATCGCAGTCTTTAACACTGGTAGCATGCCGCGACAGCGTGGACGTGAACCGTATGTGCAGTTGACGGACTTTGAGCGAGGGCGTATAGTGGGCATGCGGGAGGCCGGGTGGACGTACCGCCGAATTGCTCAACACGTGGGGCGTGAGGTCTCCACAGTACATCGATGTTGTCGCCAGTGGTCGGCGGAAGGTGCACGTGCCCGTCGACCTGGGACCGGACCGCAGCGACGCACGGATGCACGCCAAGACCGTAGGATCCTACGCAGTGCCGTAGGGGACCGCACCGCCACTTCCCAGCAAATTAGGGACACTGTTGCTCCTGGGGTATCGGCGAGGACCATTCGCAACCGTCTCCATGAAGCTGGGCTACGGTCCCGCACACCGTTAGGCCGTCTTCCGCTCACGCCCCAACATCGTGCAGCCCGCCTCCAGTGGTGTCGTGACAGGCGTGAATGGAGGGACGAATGGAGACGTGTCGTCTTCAGCGATGAGAGTCGCTTCTGCCTTGGTGCCAATGATGGTCGTATGCGTGTTTGGAGCCGTGCAGGTGAGCGCCACAATCAGGACTGCATACGACCGAGGCACACAGGGCCAAAACCCGGCATCATGGTATGGGGAGCGATCTCCTACACTGGCCGTACACCACTGGTGATCGTCGAGGGGACACTGAATAGTGCACGGTACATCCAAACCGTCATCGAACCCATCGTTCTACCATTCCTAGACCGGCAAGGGAACTTGCTGTTCCAACAGGACAAGGCACGTCCGCATGTATCCCGTGCCACCCAACGTGCTCTAGAAGGTGTAAGTCAACTACCCTGGCCAGCAGGATCTCCGGATCTGTCCCCCATTGAGCATGTTTGGGACTGTATGAAGCGTCGTCTCACGCGGTCTGCACGTCCAGCACGAACGCTGGTCCAACTGAGGCGCCAGGTGGAAATGGCATGGCAAGCCGTTCCACAGGACTACATCCAGCATCTCTACGATCGTCTCCATGGGAGAATAGCAGCCTGCATTGCTGCGAAAGGTGGATATACACTGTACTAGTGCCGACATTGTGCATGCTCTGTTGCCTGTGTCTATGTGCCTGTGGTTCTGTCAGTGTGATCATGTGATGTATCTGACCCCAGGAATGTGTCAATAAAGTTTCCCCTTCCTGGGACAATGAATTCACGGTGTTCTTATTTCAATTTCCAGGAGTGTATAATCAATTTTGTGTACCTCCTGTCATATTAAGACATAAGGGCAACGCATCCTCAAATTCACCGAGTCAGTTACATAAAGAATGACAATTTTAGGATCTTGACTGTTTCCGGATAAATTACTGCGGAGTCCTATGTTCCCAGCCGTAATAAACGCATAGCTAAACAAAATTTCCATTTGCAACACAAGGATATTTTTTCGACATCAAGCTGGATATTACTGTAATTCTTCTAGGTAGAACATCCTCGTAGACGACTGCATCACGTGCGATAATTGGCAGATTGCAACTGATACTATGCGACAAGAAGCAGTGAGAGTGTGGTGGCGTGTTGCAGGTGCGGGCGGCGTGTATGGCCGTGTCGTCGCTGCTGCACATGGACGACTCCGGGCAGCAGCAGTCGCTCGCCGAGTTCATGACGTTCTTCATGTGAGTACCGGGCCGACCTGCCGGCCAGCGAGGGGCTCTCGCTGCTCTGTGGTGTAAAGATAAGATTGCCATCGTCTAGTAAGTTCTATGACTGTACCAGAATGCTCCCCAGATAAACTGCGTTTACAGGGAAACTCTTCCAGACCACGAAATTCTAGTCGACGAGGCATCGCTGTTCATTTCCTACTGGCAAGCTCCATAGACTCGATATCTCACTATATTTGCGATCATTGACGGCGACTTTAAAATAGATTTATCCGCTTTCACAAGGTTGTTTCTTGTACGTGAAAGATTATTCAGGGTTGGGGTTAATTTTGATTTACGCATAGGGCTACAAAGTCAAATGTTTCACTTACACCGAAAACAAGACTCCTGGAAATCACACAATGGATAGTTGTTCGGATTTTCATAGCAAATTAAGAGTCGGAAATGGACAACTGCTGTATGAAACTGACCAACATGACATCTAGTTTTGCAAAAAAATTTAATTTCTTGAAAGTAATCAGAGCATCTAAAAAAATTATTGATTTGAGGGAAAATTACACAATGGATTTTGGTCCTAATTTTCGTAGTCACGATGGTTAATTTGACATCCCATTTGTTCATTTCTCACTCTTCAATTGGCTATGAAAATTTGTACAAAAATCCACTGTGTAATTTCTAAGGATCCTTGATTTCAGTCCTCTCCATTTGACCAAAACTATTTAAATTCTTGAACGTAATCAGTGTTACTATGAAGCACTTACTTAATGATTTCAGGGAATTTGAAATATTTCAATAAAAGCTGTTGCTAGCTACGTAAATGAAGCGTCGAAAAGTTAGGTCAGCCAGACTGTATGTCACTGATCGAAAAAGGTGGCAATCAGAGAGAGCGACGTATGGAGATCACGGCAGGAGGGATAGGACTTCTCACTTCAACGTTCCCATGTATATTTTGACGAGTTTTGCGACATGGGGTCGAGCACTGACCTGCTCCAAAATTACCTTTACGTGTCTATCGCTGTATTATGGCCGTTTGTGTTTCAGTGCTGGGCTCGAACGCATCAATTGCTTTCGATAATGATGTCCTGTGACTGTCTTCGTCTGTTTCAGTAGCTACGAAAACGTTCTGTCTTCCACCGGCATCCCGGTCTTCCACATCAAAATCACCGTTCTTAAGGCGTTGAAAACATTCTCTGCACGTTCTTCCACTAATAGTTTCCTCACCATTGGTCTTACCCAGCACTTTAAGAGCCAAAGCCGCAGTTTTATTCATGTTAAAGCAGAAAATTAAAACTTCCCGCAAATGGCGAGAAGTGGGCACGTAAGTTGACGTACTTAATTGAGAATAACCTTATGATGCAATCACAAATCGACTAATATTTATATGGCATTATGTTTACAGCTGCCTAAGCTTATTGCATTACACCTATGACCAACCACTTGAACCCCACTTGCCGCTACTGCCCGCTAATGCAAAACGGTAGAGGTAAAGCTGTAGGCCTAATACGAGTCGCGATTCTGCCTTTTTCAAATGATTCAAGGTGTCAAGTGCGCCGACGGCCATTGAGGCGTTTAACCGGGAATATGTGAAGGAATTTGTTCAGGCTCGAGGTTGTTATCTGATGTTTTGGGATTATTTTTCGTACCAAGATTTGGGCCCACTCATTCAGGCTACCGTAAACATGAACCATGATGTTTATGTCAACGTCTTCGGTGAACAAGTGCAGTCCTTTATTCTTCATCCGCATGATGCGTATTCTGTAGTTGCTCCCGTCCTCCAAGAAAACAAAAATCTTGTTGGCAGGGCTGCAAGCGTACGTTTCTGCTTTGACCAACACTCAGGAACCCTTTTGCACCTTGACTGGCCCGCTATATCATCCGATCAAAATCCAATCGAAATGTCTGGGACTGTTTGGAACAACGGAAAAACCGATGCAAACCTCGACGCAGCAATCTTGTACGGAATCTAATCATCAATGACTGTCTTCAGGTGGATATGCCGTATTGGAAGAAACTTATGGGCTGAGCTGGATATGGCACATGTGAAAAAGCTTGAGGGTTCTCTTTCGTGCTGAACTGAGGTCGTTATTAAGGATACAGATGATGTTTCATGGTATTCTACACATACATGATTAATCTACAATTCATAATTAAGTGCCTGGCAGAGCGTTCATCGAACCCCCTTTGAGCTACACTACTGGCCATTAAAATTGCTACACCAAGAACAAATGAAGATCATAAACGGGTATTCATTGGACAAATATATTATACTAGAACTGACGTGTGCTTACATTTTCACGCAATTTGTGTACATAGATCCTGAGAAATCAGTACCCAGAACAAACACCTCTGTACAGCAGCCCATGCAGCTTCAAAACGATACCACAGTTCATCAAGAGTAGTAACTGCCGTATTGTGACGAGCCAGTTGCTCGGCCACCATTGACCAGACGTTTTCAGTTAGGGAGAGATCTGGAGAATGTGCTGGCCAGGGCAGCAGTCGAACATTTTCTGTATCCAGAAAGGCCCGTACAGGACCTGCTGCATGCGGTCGTGCATTATCCTGCTGAAATGTAGGGTTTCACAGGGATCGAATGAAGGGTAGTTCAAATGGTTCAAATGGCTCTGAGCACTATGGGACTCAACTGCTGTGGTTATCAGTCCCCTAGAACTTAGAACTACTTAGACCTAACTAACCTAAGGACATCACACACATCCATGCCCGAGGCAGGATTCGAACCTGCGACCGTAGCAGTCGCACGGCTCCGGACTGCGCGCCTAGAACCGCGAGACCACCGCGGCCGGCGAATGAAGGGTAGAGCCACGGGTCGAAACACATCTCAAATGTAAGTCCACTGTTCAAAGCGCCTTCAATGCGACAAGGGGTGACCGAGACATGTAACCCATGGCACCCCATACCATCACGCCGGGTGATACGCCAGTATGGCGATGACTAATACACGCTTCCAATGCGCGTTCACCGTGATGTTGCCAAACACGGATGCGACCATCATGATGCTGTAAACAGAACCTGGATTCATCCGAAAAAATGACGTTTTGCCATTCGTGCACCCAGGTTCGTCGTTGAGTACACCATCGCAGTTGCTCCTGCCTGTGATGCAGCGTCAAGGGTAACCGCAGCCACGGTCTCCGAGCTGATAGTCCATGCTGCTGCAAACGTCGTCGAAGTGTTCGTGCAGACGGTTGTTGTCTTGCAAACGTCCCCATCTGTTGACTCAGGGATCGAGACGTGGCTGCACGATCCGTTACAGCCATGTGGATAAGATGCCTGTCATCTCGACTGCTAGTGATACGAGGCCATTGGGATCCAGCACGGCGTTCCGTGTTACGCTCCTGAACCCACCGATTCCACATTCTGCTAACAGTCATTGGATCTCGACCAATGCGAGCAGCAATGTCGCGATACGATAAACCGCAATCGCGATAGGCTATCAATCCGACCTTTTCAAAGTCGGAAACGTGATGATACGGCATTTCTCCTCCTTACACGAGGCATCACAACAATGTTTCACCAGGCAACGCCGGTAAACTGCTGTTTGTGTATGAGAAATCAGTTGGAAACTTTCCTCATGTCAGGACGTTGTAGGTGTCGCCACCGGCGCCAACCTTGTGTGAATGCTCTGATAAGCTAATGATTTGCATATCACAGCATCTTCTTCCTGTCGGTTAAATTTCGCGTCTGTAGCATGTCATCTTCGTGATGTAGCAATTTTAATGGGCATTAGTGTACTTCTCAACTGTTACACTCTCGAACTGCGCGCGCCGAAAACGAACACTTAAATCTTCCCGTGTGCGCTCTGATTTCTCTTATTTTATTATGATGATTATTTCTCCCTATGTTCCTCTGGAACAGGGCGAGAAACCTCGTCAGCCACAGATAGCGCCCGAAAGCTGTTCGTCAGCCGGCCGGGGTGGCCGAGCGGTTCTAGGCGCTACAGTCTGGAACCGCGCGACCGCTACGGTCGCAGTTCGAGTCCTGCCGCGGGCATGGATGTGCGTGATTTCCTTAGGTTAGTTAGGTTTAAGTAGTTCTAAGTTATAGGGGACTGATGACCTCAGAAGTTAAGTCCCATAGTGCTCAGAGCCATTTTTTGAACCTGTTCGTCAGACGAAGCGGGACGGCACTTCCATCAGCCCCTCGAAAAGTGTTCGCTGCCAGTCACACCTTGAAACAATCTCCCACCCTGACCACGGGTGAGCATGCAACTTCAGTGAGGGCAGCACCCTGGGCGGCCACCGTAGTGGACCGATCGGGGAGCACATGGGTCGTGCAGGACGTCCTTCGGATCGCCCCGTCCGGTCTCCTCACAGCGATGCCCAATGGCAACAGCCTCAAGCTGTGTGATCGAAGCCAATGCTGCCTGGAGCTGTGAGCGAAGGATTACCAATGCCCTGCCGTCGCATCACTTGCCACAGTTTCCCGTCGTGACCGCCGGCGGCGCATGGCCTTGCTGCCGACCGAAGACGTCGCGCCATTGCTGAGCTGGGGCCAACAGCGCCCTCTGGCTACACGATGTAACAGGAGCGCTGGTCCCGAGTCAGGGGGTCTTGCAGACAGCACGTTGCAGTCGTCAGTGCTGTCGTTCGTTGTTTGGTTAGCTAGCTCGCTGTGTGATTCAGTATTGTATAACGACTTAGACCACGAATCAGGAATATTCTTTGGACACTAATTGGAACTGTATCTACGGTACACTCTTCGCTGTCAATAAAGCTAAGTAACTGTTTTATACTAGCTGGCGCTTATTTGTCACTAATCGTTTTCCTGCCTCAGGATTTTAGTCACAACCAGGTCACGTCCTACTCCATATCCAAATTATGGTTGCCACGCCCGGGCAGCCATAAAACTAAAGACAGCCTGATAAATACACAGACACGCATGAAATATAGGAGTTGAAGGTAAAGATCACTGACGAAATCTAAAGTAAGTAGCTTCTTATAAGAAGCTGTGTCATCTCACAGTACTCGTGAATATAATTCGCAAACATACGATGTACTCACCCTTATCTGCAGCAGGAACACAGTTCCTCTCGCACTGACAGTCTGGCATTAGCCAGTTTTCCCCTAATTATTTTGTACAGTGTGCTTATTTGTATTGTCGGGTTCTTAGATATATGCCGGTAGATCATTCATACATAACATGAACAGGAATCATGTTATTTTTCAACAACATGTCTTGCGCTGCACGAATCGTCATTGTGCACTAACACAGTTACAACGAAGTAACAAGGACGTTGCAAATTTTCGCTGACAGTGGAGACACAGCAGCATACAACGACGTGCGAGACGACACGTAAGCTTCAAAATTAGCGACCTTGCTTTCGTCCACTTCCTGTGCCTAATGTTAGCGCGTCCACTCCGTGTGTGGGAGACGCTAGCCACACTGCACAAAACATGCAGTGCTTACATAATGCCGCATTGTAGAGGAAGAGAAGTTACGTCCGACGGCACTATCGTCCCTGCGATATCACCCATTCCACATTTATTATTTCTTCCATGTTTACAGATATAAGTCTGCTTCTTTGTCCAAGTCATTTTTCTTTCAATAATTAAAAACAACAACCAGCCGCTGTTAATAAATCTTATATTTTAAGTACAAATAGAGTCGTCACAGATTTCGAACCGACAGGTCCATAGTGAGACCGCAGTTCACATTTAAAATCAGTTATAGAGTATGCTCTGCATCTGATGTTGGCGGATTTTCGTTGTGGTGAAAATTCCTTGAGGTGTTGGTGCCGCACATCCACCTCCACAGCTGAGAGGTCAGAGCAGCTGACTGCCTTGCGGAACACGCGGGTTCGTTACTCAGTGTTGCTAGGGATTTTTCCTTGCTGGGAGGACTGGAATGGGATGCACTTAGCCTCGTGAGGCTAACTGAGCTCTTACTTGAGCAACTAGTATCGGCTTCAGGTCACGAAAACTGACAACGTCTGGGACAATAATGTGCTGACTCCACGCCTGTCCATACCCCATCCAATGACATCGTTAACAGAGGATGACACGGCGGTCGGCCGGTACTCACGAGCCCGTCAGTGCCAGACGACGGAGTTTACGTTTCAAGGTAGAGCCCTACAGCAACAAACTATGTGAGACAATGTACGTGGTAGACACAGAAACCTCCACGCCTCTGTACTGTAGCATACCGCTACAGGGGCCAAAACACGAGGCTACAGCACACTCATAAAGCGGAGTAACGTGTGGTATTTCGTTTTCCACATGTGGAGGGGAAGATCACTGTAACAGATCGTGCTGATTTGTACACTACTGGGCATTAAAATTGCTACACCAAGAAGAAGTCTAGATGATAAACGGGTACTCATTGACCAAATATAGTATACTAGAACTGACGTGTGATTACATTTTCACGCAATTTGGGTGCATAGATCCTGAGAAATTAGTACCCAGAACAACCACCTCTGGCCGTAATAACGGCCATGAAACGCCTGGGCATTGAGTCAAACAGAGCTTGGATGGCGTGTACAGGTATAGCTGCTCATGCAGCTTCAAAAAAAATGGCTCTGAGCACTATGGGACTCAACTGCTGAGGTCATTAGTCCCCTAGAACTTAGAACTAGTTAAACCTAACTAACCTAAGGACATCACACACATCCATGCCCGAGGCAGGATTCGAACCTGCGACCGTAGCGGTCTCGCGGTTCCAGACTGCAGCGCCAGAACCGCGCGGCCACTTCGGCCGGCTCATGCAGCTTCAACACGATACCACAGTTCATCAAGAGTAGTGACTGTCGTATTGTGACGAGCCAGTTACTCGGCCACCATTGACCAGACGTTTTCAATTAGTGAGAGATCTGGAGAATGTGTTGGCCAGGGCAGCAGTCAAAGATTTTCTGTATCCCAAAAGGCCCGTATAAGACCTGCAACATGCGGTCGTGCATTATCCTGCTGAAATGTAGAGATTCGTAGGGATCGAATGAAGGGTAGAGCCACGGGTCGTAACACATCTGAAATGTAACGTCCACTGTTCAAAGTGCAGTCAATGGGAGCAAGAGGTGAGCGAGACGTGTAACCAATGGCACCCCATACAATCACGCCAGATGATATGCCAGAATGGCGATGACGAATACACGCTTCCAATGTGCGTCCACCGCGATGTCGCCAAACACGGATGCGACCATCATGATGCTGTAAACAGAACCTGGATACATCCGAAAAAATGACGTTTTGCCATTCGTGCACCCAGGTTCGTCGTTGAGTACACCATCGCAGTTGCTCCTGCCTGTGATGCAGCGTCAAGGGTAACCGCAGCCACGGTCTCCGAGCTGATAGTCCATTCTGCTGCAAACGTCGTCGAAGTGTTCGTGCAGACGGTTGTTGTCTTGCAAACGTCCCCATCTGTTGACTCAGGGATCGAGACGTGGCTGCACGATTCGTTACAGCCATGCGGATAAGATGCCTGTCATCTCGACTGCTAGTGATACGAGGCCGTTGGGATCCAGCACGGCGTTCCGTATTACCCTCCTGAACCCACCGATTCCATATTCTGCTAACAGTCATTGGATCTCGACCAACGAGAGCAGCAATGTCGCGATACGATAAACCGCAATCGCGATAGACTACAATCCGACCATTATCAAAGACGGAAACGTGATGGTACGCATTTCTCCTCCTGACACGAGGCATCACAACAACGTTTCATCAGGCAACGCCGGTCAACTGCTGTTTGTGTATGAGAAATCGGTTGGAAACTTTCCTCATGTCAGGACGTTGTAGGTGTCACCGCCGTCGCCAACCTTGAATGAATGCTCTGAAAAGCTAATGATTTGCATATCACAGCATCTTCTTCCTGTCGGTTAAATTTCGCGTCGATAGCACGTCATCTTCGTGGTGTAGCAATCTTAAGGGCCAGTAGTGTAGGTGTGCGGCAACAATGCACCATCATAGGACACAGTGGTTACGTGACTCAGGGGCAGTCAGTGTTGTGAAACAAATCTGAGTGACGAAAAACGAAGTGAAACACTATCTATTTCGGAAGGACCGGTAATCACATGAGATGTGGAGACTCTGGAGTTCGAATATCGGCATATCACAGTCGAGGTGATATTGTGAATGTGAAAGTCGGTCATGGATCACTATTCGACTTTTTGCCCGCTAGGTTTCGTGACAGCTCACACCCATTCAAAAGGCCTTTCGAACTGAGGCATAGCGGGAATGTTGCAGTTGTGCCAGGACATAAAGACGTTCTTTACCCGCCTAATCACCATGCCCTTGTGCTAGGAATATTCCCTTGGGTTCTCCACCGCGGCAAAAGGTGAAGACGCAACCCTCAGAGGGCAAGGAGCTGCTGAGTGTTTTTGAGAGCACCCTGGGGTGATGCTAATACATCATGCTCGTAAGGGCGAAATTATGACAGCAGCATACTAGCGAAATCTCCTGACGAAGTCAGGGAGGCTGTCAAGAAGAATCGTCGCTCGAATCTGTCCAAGGCGCTGTTTTGCTCCAAGACAACTACCAAGATCATTCTCCACAGGACCCAGTCGCAGATGCGCAATAAATTGGTAACTTCCAAAAAGCCCTGCCTATCAAACGCGCGGGCTCCGAACGATATACAGGGTGTAAATTTTACGTTGAAAAACCAGAATAACTCGAAAAATAAGCTTCACACCAAAAAATGTGTAGAATACAAACTTGATTATTTTCGAGGGGCGCATCTGCTGGTGCTAAAATTAGCCCGCCACCCTCGCCCCCTGGCGGTGGGGCGGGAGGCAACTTTTAAAATTTCTAATGGGAACCCCCATTTTTTATTGCAGAATCAGATTCTACATAAAAAAACTACGTACATTTTGTCTTAAACATTTCTTTTTATTCTTGGTAGTTGGCGCTGTAATTCAAGAAAATCCATGTTCTCATTTTTGCGTGGAAAATGATTGCGGATAAATAAAAAATACTTATTTACTTCGTAAATTTTGATTCGCTAAAACTAAAACTCTCCCTCTCTCTCCATAGGGAGGGGTTTGAGAAAGAGGAATTAGCATTTTACAAATGTTGACCCATTTGACCAATGTTGTTTGGGTCAACATTTGTAAAATGCGTTTTACAAATGTTGACCCATTTGACAAATGATGCTTGGGTCAACATTTGCAAAACGCTAATTCCTCTCTCTCAAACACCTCCCTATGGGGAGAGAGGGTGAGTTTTAGTTTTAGCGAATCAAAATTTACGAAGTAAATAAGTATTTTTTATTTATCCGTAACCATTTTCCACGCAAAAATGAGAACAATTGATTTTCTTGAATTACAGCGCCAACTACCAAGAATAAAAAGAAATGTTTAAGACAAAATGTACGTAGTTTTTTATGTAGAATCTGGTTCTGCAATAAAAAATGGGGGTTCCCATTAGAAATTTTAAAGCTGCCCCCCGCCCCGCCCCCAGGGGGCGGGGGTGGCGGGCTAATTTTAGCACCTGCAGATGTCCCCATCGAAAATAATCAAGTTTGGTTTCTACACATTTTTTCGTGTGAAACTTATTTTTCGAGTTATCCTGGTTTGTCATCTTAAAATTTACACCCTGTATATTGAACAACGAAATACACTGGTGTCCAAAATTAAAGCAAATAACCGCTATTTCCCCAACCTGTGTCTAATTAATACAAACTGTCAACCAGATGTCTGTACGGTCGTGTTCCGCATGGAAGTTGGCATTCCGGTCAACGGACAGCCATGTCAGCGATGACGTCAGGGCACCTATGAAACGAGATAGTGTTCGCCGGGTAGCCGCACATCCACATTCGCTGTGTACACGGTCACAGACGATGCAGTACGGCACAGAGAAGATGCCTACCAGACTCTCTACGGCGTGTTTGGAGAGCCACAGAAAGAAAGGAAGCAGGACAGTCGCAAACTGATTTGGCCCGATCCCTTAATGTGAATCGTTGTGTTGTTTCTCGGATGAGGCGACGGTTTATAGCGACCGAAACTGTGTCCTGAATACCAGGGCAGGGCTGACCACATAGGATTTCAGAAGAGGGGATCGTTGTTTGGCTGTAAGGGCACGATAGTAACGTCTTAGTACTGCACGGCAACTGGAATGTGAGCTCGCAGCACTGGACGTATAGTACCGAGGCAAAGGCAAAGGCCTTTATTGTCAGGGACCTGCTGTATGTCTACCTCTGACGCGTCTTCACAGAAGGGAACGTCTAGAGTGGAGACGTCAACATGCCACCTGGAAAGTGGGCCAATGTTGTCTTCAGAGATGAGTCCCGATTTAGTCTGGAGAGTGATTATCGGTGGATTCGCATCTGAAGGGAACGTGGAACACGATTTCAGACCCAAACATTGTGGAAAGAGACCGATATCGAGGAGGATCCCATGTGCTGTGGACAGCCATTTACTACTCGAACCCCACTTCACGAAATTGTAAGGGTGAATCGGCAAAGTTTAGCTGTTGTCAAGTATCGTGGCGAGATCTTGGGACCGCATTTGCGTTTGTTGCGAGGTGCTGTGGGCTCAGACTTCCTATAGATGGAGGATAATGCTCGACCTTATAGAGCACGGCCTGTTCGCTCTCCCGATTTCAATCCCGCGGAGTATGTTCTCGATGCACTAGGGAGACGATTTGCATCGCATCAGCATCCGCCAATCCCTCTCTGAGACTGCGAACAGCTCTGCAGCAAGAATGGGAGTTATTGTCTCATCATGAGATTGATGACATCATTCGTAGTACGTCCCATCGTTGTCAGGTCTGTGTTGCTGCCAGAGGTGGTCACACGCCATGCTGAGCACATCAACAACTTTTCGTAATGTGTGTCCAAACCAGTTAAGTTGGAAAAAATGAAGAACATTTTTGTCTACCGTTAAGCATGTTGCAGTTGCTTACGTTCTGTATTCTTTACAATGTTTCTACTTTATTATCTCCTGTTTATACCTTTTTGTGGCGAAACAAATGCAACCTCGCAAAATTTTTGTTGCTTTAATTTCGGATACCGGTATACATCGAACGCACGGATATCGTGGCGGCAATTACGGATACTGATTATTGTGGTGCTAGGACGACGAAAAAAGACGACCGTTTACTAAGTTAACATTAATTACAAAGGAAACTAGTAATTTCTCTTACTTTACTCGTTAGCCACGTCTTCATGATGGACTATTCCGCGGCTTGTATACGATGCCAGAAGCGATCTTTGTTTCCCATCACCCAGGTACACTCTAGATATGCCTGAGGAATATTAGGAGAATCTCAGCAGGTTGAATTTTCCAAACAACCGCAAATTGTGGAAGTACAGGTTCTGGAAGAGCTGCAGTTCGTCCCTGTCTCCCAGTCGGCCTTCTCTTTTAATCGACGATTCGACAGATTTCCACAAGAGTTCTGCATTCTGTCTGTGGACAGCTGGATCATTCGAAGAGACAAATTCCACAGAACGATTTACAAATTCATGTCGGAATCCTTCTTTCCTCAAGACGTTGCAGCAGTCACAGCCGTCTGTAATAACTTGGGTCCCTGAGAGGTGCTAAAGTTTTCTTGCCCCTCGAATATACTCGAACTATGAAGCACGTTCGAGATTCAGCGCCACAATTTCGTTTTTTAGTGGTCGTCCTTTCTTATATTTCTGAGTGGCTATATGCGCGTAGTCTGTTTCAATTACCTTGTTTTGCACACCGATAGGAACACTGTCTCCAGAATGAGATTTTCACTCTGCAGCGGAGTGTGAGCTGATATGAAACTTCCTGGCAGATTAAAACTGTGTGCCCGACCGAGACTCGAACTCGGGACCTTTGCCTTTCGCGGGCAAGTGCTCTACCATCTGAGCTACCGAAGCACGACTCACGCCCGGTACTCACAGCTTTACTTCTGCCAGGTAGGAGACGAGATACTGGCAGAAGTAAAGCTGCGAGTACCGGGCGTGAGTCGTGCTTCGTTAGCTCAGATGGTAGAGCACTTGCCCGCGAAAGGCAAAGTTCCCGAGTTCGAGTCTCGGTCGGGCACACAGTTTTAATCTGCCAGGAAGTTTCAGGAACACTGTCATTCGTGACTGTCACATAGCAAACTTGTCGACAGAATCAGTAGTGGTCACAAACGGTGTTTGTCGATAACTCTGTTTCGAAAACAGTCGCTTGCGGGGTATAGTCTCTTACCCATCACGAGACTAAAATACGAGGCGTGTTTTTTAAGTAAGTACCGTTTTGAAATTAAAAAAAGACGTGCTAAGTTATCTCAATAATTTTATTTTTACATGAAAGCCTGTACCTTAATCTATTTTTCTACATAATTTCCGTCAATATTGAGGCACTTATCATAACGTTGTACCGGTTTTTGAATACCCTCCTCATAGAAGTCTGCCGCCTGACTTGTTAACCACTGCATCACCACTCTTTTGACTTCGTCATCGTCTTGAAGACACTGACCGCCCAGGTGTTTCTTCAAGTGCAGGAACAGATGGTAGTCACTGGGTGCAAGATCGGGGCTGTACGGAGGATGATCTAGAGTTTCCCATCGAAAAGATGTGATGAGATCTTTGGTCTGATTCGCCACATGCGGACGGGCATTGTCTTGCAGCAAAACGATGCCCTTGCTCAACTTCCACGGACTGTTGCTTTGATTCTGGTGTGACGTAGACCACCCATTTTTCATCGCCCGTAACAGTTTGGCTTAAAAAATCATCACCGTCATTGTGGTACCGCTCAAGGAAAGTCAATGCACTGTCTAAACGTTTGGTTTTGTGCACATCTGTCAACATTTGCGGTAGTGAACGTGCGCACAATTTTCGGTAATTCAAGTGCTCGGTCACAGTGCCATACAAAACACTACTAGAAACATTAGGAAAGTCATCCCGCAAGCAGTAAATCGTAAAGCGTCTGTTTTCTCTCACTTATTGTCCACTTCCTGCACCAAACTTTCATTAACGACCGAAGGACGCCCACTCCGTTGTTCATCATGCACATTTGTGCGGCCATCTTTTAATGCTCTCACCCACTTTCTTACCATTCCATCAATCATAATGTTTTCTCCGTAAACTGCACAGATCTCACGATGAATATCGATCGCTTTTAGGTCTTTAGCACTAAGAAATCTTATAACAGCCCGTACTTCACATTCGGCGGGACTCGCGATTATCGGAGGCATCTTAAACCTCAGTACACAACGTAAACAAGGAAGAATCAGACTGTAATGGCACCAGTGCGTAGATTAAGGTACAGGCTTTCATGTAAAAATAAAATTATTGAGATATCTTAACACGTCTTTTTTTTAAATTTCAAAACGGTACTTACTTAGAAAACACGCCTCGTAATACCCTTTTCTACGGTTAGTTTTAAGTTGTCGAACCACTTTTTTCCTTACCGATGTCCTTTTCTGACATAGCGTGCAGTACAATTGAAATGGGAAATCAACATCGGCGCCTTTCTCACGAAGTTTAACACAGCTGTCTCCACGACAATTCGCACAGTTCCTGAAATCGTCATTTGACAGCATATTTCCAACAGATTTTCAAACAAAATTGCACACTACACAGCAAAGGAATTAATATCGTCAGGTAAGAGTATCGGGACTCGAGACTACAACGGCTTTACTCACTCCTATTCGCAACGCTAATGATGTTTCTTTACATCCCGCCACGAAAGCCATGTGTTCGATATATATTCGTAGCCCACGCATTCGACAGACAACGTTTCTTAGAAATTATTCAAATATTTATGCTCATCCACTGCGTTCTCCTGATATGGCAGCTTCCTTCTTTGCACGATGAAACCATCTCTTGGAAGGTACGAGGGTCACTCCAAAAGAAATGCACACTATTTTTTTAATCCATATTTTATTCTACATGTTTGAAAGTTTTACAGTGTGTAGAGACATCCTTTAGGAACTATATTTTCATTTCCCCACATCATTTCCATCCCTCTCAACTGCCTTACGCCATCTTGGAACCAGCACCTGTATACCCGCATGGTAAAATTCAGGACCAACCTGTTGGAGTCACTGTTTGGCAGCGTGCACAAGGGGGGAGTCATCTTCAAACCTTGTTCTACGAAGAGAGTCTTTCAGTCTCCCAAAGAGATGATAGTCACATGGAGCCAGGTCAGGACTGTAAGGCGGGTGTTTCAGTGTTGTCCATCCGAGTTTTGTGATCGCTTCCATCGTTTTTTGACTGACATGTGGCCGTGCATTGTCATGCAACAGCAAAACATCCTGCTTTTGCCGATGTGGTCGAACACGACTCAGTCGAGCTTGAAGTTTCTTCAGTGTCGTCACATATGCATCAGAATTTATGGTGGTTCCACTTGGCATGAAGTCCACAAGCAAGAGTCCTTCGGAATCGAAAAACACCATAGCCATAACTTTTCCAGCAGAAGGTGTGGTACTGATTTTTTTTTTCCTTGTGTGAATTTGCACGATGCCACTCCATTGATTGCCACTACGTCTCTGGTGAAAAATTATGAAGCCATGTTTCATCAACTGTCACAATTCTTCCAAGAAATTCATCTCCACCATTCTCGTACTGTTCCAAAAGTTCGCTGCATACCGTTTTTCTTGTTTCTTTGTGAGCCACTGTCAACATCCTGGGAACCCACCTGGCACAAATCTTTTTTAACGCCAACACTTTAGGTATTCTGCAAACACTTCCTTCCCCTATCCCAACGCAGCGTGACAATTCGTTCACTGTGACGCGTCTGTCAGCAGTCATCAGTTCGTTAACTCTCTGCACATTGTCTGGAGTGTGTGCAGTACGAGGCCTGCCGCTGCGAGGACAACCCTCAATATTGCCGTGCCCGCTTTCATCACGTAACCTGCTTGCCCACCGACTAACCGTACTGCGATCGACAGCAGCATCTCCATACACCTTTTTCAACCTCTTGTGGATGTTTCCCACTGCCGGCCGGGATGGCCGAGCGGTTCTAGGCGCTACAGTCTGGAACCGCGCGAGTGCTTCGGTCGCAGGTTAGAATCCTGCCTCGGGCATGGATGTGTGTGATGTCCTTAGATTAGTTAGGTTTAAGTAGTTCTAAGTTCTAGGGGACTGATGATCTCAGTAGATAAGTCCCATAGTGCTCAGAGCCATTTGAACCATTTTGTTTCCCACTGTCCCGTTTTCACTGCACAGGAATTCTATGACAGCACGTTGCTTCTGACGACCGTCAGGTGTAGCAGCCATCTTGAAGACATGCTGTGACGGCGCCACTCACGGGAACAGGTTGAACTAAGTTTGAAAACAAGCGGGAAGGATGTAACTACACACTGTAAAACTTTCACACATGTAGAATGAAAACTGTATTTTTACAAAAATAGTGCACATCTCTTTTGGAGTGACCCTCGTATTTTCCAAATGGCGCCGAGGTTGGCTCCTGATCAGCGAAAATGCACACTTCTACAAACAAGATCTCCAGAAAGTCATCTATCGCTCGGACAAATATATCGTATTGAAGAGTGTATGTTGTGAGTAGATCTAACACCATCAGCAAGTGTTGCTGCCACAGTTCTTTTTCTAAGAGATAAAATTTTATGATCACCTCTCGTCTTATGAGACTTTTGTCCTCGTCGTGGGAAACAGAAGCCTCCGACCCACACTTGTATCTCCGCTCCATTCACTGCGCGTCACAGCGCACGGAGATTAGCATGCGCTCAGGAGCGCCAAAACTGGACACTTGATGCATTGGGGATGGTCACCGAGCCTCATGAGTTGCATTACCTATTGGTACACGACGATGGCAGGGCAAGAGCAATTCGAAAAACACACGAATTAATGCTTGTCCTTTACCAAACGCGCAATGCTCAACCACTGACAAACGTGATTTTGACAAAGGGCACATTGTTGAGGTCTCGCGCCAGGGAACGAACATCTCGGAAACGGCGAAGTTCTTCATGTACTGCTGTAGTGAGTGTCTGTGAAAAGTGGTTGAAAAATGGAAAGTGGTTGAAAAACGGGAACACCACGGGTAAGCGAAAAGAACATCACGTCACAAACGAGGGATTCCGCTTTGTCCGTTCCGTAAGGCAAGTTAGCCAGCGGACTGTGGCATAGTCTTTATAGTTGACAATCGGTTTCTGGAAGCTGTAACTGTCGTCTTCTGATCTTAAAACGTTTTTTGTTAAAAACGTATTCCATTGAGAGTTAGCCCTCATGCCCTGTTGTCATTATGATGGATAAAATACAGAGCACTTTACACACAGGTTTGTCGACGAAATATCCATTTATAGTTAAAAAGCACCTTGTGCACATGGACACGTTCGCATACGTAGCGCTCGTAGAAGCTTGTTCCTTCTTAAAACGCACGATACACAGCAAAATGCACATTTGTACATCTGTCTATGTCTGTGTGACATGTTACGTACATCGTGGATACACCTTAGACGAAGTATAAGGTACGAACTTCCAGCATGCTGGAGTATCTGTGGGTCAGTAACTTTTGTTGTCTGTTTGCGATGTATCTGTTCGTTCCAAATTTTTGACATGGTTTTCACATCTTCGGAAATACAATTTTTGACTATGATGATTTGAAAATGGGCCTCGGCTCGAAACTAGTCATCGAGTGAATGAGAAAATGTAATACGAGGGTAATCCCAAAAGTAAGGTCTCCAATTTTTTTTATAAGTACATAGACCGGTTTAGTTCTACAATGGTTTACATCAGTTTACAGCTTGAACATTTAGCTATTTTTCGACATAATCACCATTTCTGAAGATGCACTTTTGTAGACGCTGTGGCAGTATTTGTATGCCCATGTCGTACCACCTCGCCGCCATGCTGTTCAGAAAGTTATGAACCTCTTCTTTCACCTCGTCGTCGGAGCTGAATCGCTTCCCGGCCAAATGTTCTTTTAACCTAGGAAACAGGTGATAGTCACTGGGCACTAAGTCAGGACTATAGGGTGGGTGGGTGATTATGTTCCACTGAAACTGTTGCGGGAGAGCAACGGTTTGCCGAGCAATGTCTGGGCGAGGGTTGCCATGGAGAATGTGTACGCCCTTAATCAACATTCCTCTTCTCCCGTTCTGAATTCCCCGTTTGAGGTTTTTCAGAGTCCCACAGTAACTGTCAGCGTTAATTGTGGTCCCAGCGATTCAGCTCCGACGCCGAGGTGAAAGAAGAGGTTCATAACTTTCAGAACAGCATGGCGGAGAGCTGGTATGACATGGGCGTACGAAAACTGCCACAGCGTCTATCAAAAAGCATCGACAGAAATTGTGATTATGTCGAAAGGTAGCTAAATGTTCAAGCTGTAAACTAATGTAAACCATTGTAGAAATAAACAGGCTATGTACTTATAAAAAATAGGAGACCTTACTTTTGGGATTACCCTTGTATTTGCTACTTTGGATTAGTTTTTCGTTGTACTGAAGTATAAAGTGGTTCAAATGTGTCTGAGCACTATGGGACTTAACATCTGAGGTCGTCCGTCCCCTAGAACTTAGAACTACTTAAACCTAACTAACCTAAGGACATCACACACATCCATGCCGGAGGCAGGATTCGAACCTGCGACCGTAGCGGACGCGCGGTTCTAGACTGAAGCGCCTAGAACCGCTCTGCCGCACCGGCCGGCAGTATAAGGTGCAAATGATTTTACTGACGACAGATCTGTGTATAATATGCTGTATTTTGTACACCATAATGACAACATGGCATGAGGTACTAACTCACAAATCAAAAAATCAGATAACAAAAATTTTTTGAAGACCAGAAGATTAAAGTTACAACACTGTCGAAAACGGTTGTCAACAATAAAGACTACTTTACGCGAACTTGGCTATTGAAAGTTTTGCCAGGAAGGAATTATTATTATTATTATTTCTCTTTCCTGTCTCAGACGTTATGTCTGGTTAAAAATGGAAAGTGGCGCGGACCTTGATCAAGCGCGACTTCCTTTTAACTGTACGGTATATGTTACGTTGCATTTAGGAACTTTCGGGTAATTGAACATGTATCAATAATTACAGATTTCTGTAGTTGTATATATATGTTTGGATGTAGCTGTATTGCGTTGATGTACTGGTGGATACTGTGTGGTATGACTCCTGTAGTTGATAGTATAATTGGTACAATGTCAACTTTATCCTGATGCCACATGTCCTTGACTTCCTCAGCGAGTTGGATGTATTTTTCAATTTTTTCTCCTGTTTTCTTCTGTATATTTGTTGTATTGGGTATGGATATTTCGATTAGTTGTGTTAATTTCTTGTTTTTATTGGTGAGTATGATGTCAGGTTTGTTATGTGGTGTTCTTTTATCTGTTATAATGGTTCTGTTCCAGTATAATTTGTATTCATCATTCTCCAGTACATTTTGTGGTGCATACTTGTATGTGGGAACGTGTTGTTTTATTAGTTTATGTTGTATGGCAAGCTGTTGATGTATTATTTTTGCTACATTGTCATGTCTTCCGGGGTATTCTGTGTTTGCTACTATTGTACATCCGCTTGTGATGTGGTCTACTGTTTCTATCTGTTGTTTGCAAAGTCTGCATTTATCTGTTGTGGTATTGGGATCTTTAATAATATGCTTGCTGTAATATCTGGTGTTTATTGTTTGTTCCTGTATTGCAATCATGAATCCTTCCGTCTCACTGTATATATTGCCTTTTCTTAGCCATGCGTTGGATGCGTCTTGATCGATGTGTGGCTGTGTTAGATGATACGGGTGCTTACCGTGTAGTGTTTTCTTTTTTCTTTTTTTTTTTTTTACTTCCTTCGTATCTGTTGATGTTATGTGATCTAAAGGGTTGTAGAAGTGGTTATGAAATTGCAATGGTGTAGCCGTTGTATTTATATGAGTGATTGCTTTGTGTATCTTGCTAGTTTCTGCTCTTTCTATAAAGAATTTTCTTAAATTGTCTACCTGCCCATAATGTAGGTTTTTTATGTCGATAAATCCCCTTCCTCCTTCCTTTCTGCTTAATGTGAATCTTTCTGTTGCTGAATGTATGTGATGTATTCTATATTTGTGGCATTGTGATCGTGTAAGTGTATTGAGTGCTTCTAGGTCTGTGTTACTCCATTTCACTACTGCAAATTAGTAGGTCAGTATTGGTATAGCATAAGTATTTATAGCTTTTGTCTTGTTTCTTGCTGTCAGTTCTGTTTTCAGTATTTTTGTTAGTCTTTGTCTTTATATTTCTTTTAGTTCTTCTTTAATATTTGTATTATCTATTCCTATTTTTTGTCTGTATCCTAGATATTTATAGGCATCTGTTTTTTCCATCGCTTCTATGCAGTTGCTGTGGTTATCCAATATGTCATCTTCTTGTTTAGTGTGTTTTCCCTTGAGTATGCTATTTTTCTTACATTTGTCTGTTCCAAAAGCCATATTTATATCATTGCTGAATACTTCTGTTACCTTTAGTAATTGGTTGGGTTGTAGATTTGTTGCTGCCAGTAGTTTTAGATCATCCATGTATAGCAAATGTGTGATTTTGTGTGGGTATGTTCCAGTAATATTGTATCCATAATTTGTATTATTTAGCATGTTGGATAGTGGGTTCAGAGCAAGGCAGAACCAGAAAGGACTTAATGAGTCTCCTTGGTATATTCCACGCTTAATCTGTATTGGCTGTGATGTAATATTATCTGAATTTGTTTGGATATTAAGTGTGGTTTTCCAATTTTTCATTACTATGTTTAGGAACTGTATTAATTTAGGATCTACTTTGTACTGTATATTTCCAATATCTGTAGTAACCATGAGTGGGGTACACTATCAAAAGCTTTTTGGTAATCAGTGTATGCGTCGTGCAGCGATCTTTGTTTAGTTTTAGCTTATTATTATTATTATTAGTATTAGTATTATTTTTCGGTTGATGATTTGCAGGCGCCATGGGAGGATATTCATCGTAAACACAGGGGAAGCAATAATTTTGTCGATATCTTGCACACGTTATAAAGGCCGTATTTTTATAATTACATGGTTATTTTAAAGTTTCTATAGGAAAACAAACATTTACATTCATAAAAGCTTCTCTCTCGTCGCACAGTTTGGTAGTAAACCACGCGTAACGCATCATTTCGCCAAATATTTGCGAGTGTACCTGCTGATATACGGCGGAATATGTTATCGGGATTTCATTTCTTTTTCTCTCTCTATGAGATAAGACCAGTTTTGAAACTTTTTAATCAAATTATTTGGCTAACGATAAAATAGGACGTCACAGAGTTGCACTAGCGGTATGCAGATGGGATGAATCACTCTAAAACAACATATGACAATCCTTCTTCATTTTGAAAAACTGAGTCGTATAATTGCGGATTTGTTTGTCCTCTCACGTGTCTATTAATGGGGGAAATTTGTTCTCCCGCACACAGGAGTTCGTCACATCAAATACATTATACTGAGAATTATCTTGGTTTATTTACAGTGTAAATAATGTAAAAATTGAAAATAAAGTTTCGGCACAGAGGCTCAGTTCCACTACCCTGGGATTACCGTTCTGTACACTTCCCGTTGCGCCATGTGTCTTGTGGAATCTATGCTAACATAAATGGCTCATGCTTCGCCAGTCTCGTTCCAAAAATGCCATTTTTTCTAAATTCTTGTCTATCCAGAGGTCCCACTTCTGTCAGAATCACATTTGGCCAAATCCTGGATATACCACAAATTTGGACGCAATCGGAGACGAAGAGTAGGCGCGGTCCTCTTGTCAGAGACGTCTAGCTACAGCAACTCTACCGGAAAAATCTACAGTATACGGGCGTCTTGTGAGTGCTATTGTTTTGCCAAGGTAATGTGAGAACGACAGTTTACTGTTTCAAAGAATGCATAGAGCCTGGCTAGATAGGATTGTACATCGTCACTCTTAGTACAGGAAATACGCCCGAAAGCCACGCTACATTTTTATCTTGTACTGCAGGCAACAAACGAGCTACAAGGCAGCGTTTTACGGCATATGAATATCCCATTAGCCGGTCGTTTGTGTGAGCTCCTAGCAGGATGCCGGGCGACGTGACGCACAAGTTTGAACGCTAGATTCCAAACCGAGAGGACCTACATTCAGTCCTCGTTCGAACATTCAGATTTTGGTTTTTTAAAATTAATCCTCGTAAACTTGTGGCGTCTTTCCCTCATTCCTGTTTCAAATATGGTTGAATATATTATCCACGAGATTTATCATGAAGCTTCATGACAGATTAAGACAGTGTACTGGAACAGGTTTCATATCAGAGCATACTTCGCTGTGTAGTGAAAATTCGTGCTGGAGTTTTTATCACGTTTGGTCGTAAATTAAATGTTTAATATCTCACTGATCTCTTGGCTCTGTCATTTCGACAACTGAAAATTGCAATATAGGCCTTTATTCACCAGCCTTTCTCTGACAGCTAAACGTGCACCGCACTAGCTTGCAAGACAGGCAGGAGAAACCAGATCCAGATCGGATCCGTGGCGGACTGACGAGGATTCGTCGGGTACACTAGCCAACCGGAGTGTGGACTTATGGCGGTTTTCCACGCTCGTTTAGGCGAACGCTGAGCTCATCTCCAATCTCCGACTCAGAAAATACGAAACGCAAACAGTTAAAATACAACACACAGAACAAAGTTTACATGATCCACTCATAGACACACTCACGTTCACGCCTGCCTCCCCCAGCCCCCGCCCCCTGACACTGCGGCGACAGGAAGGCCGTACATTCTGACTGGTCTGATGCTGCCCGCTACGAGTTCCTCTCCTGTGCCGACCTCTTCATCTCAGAGCAGTACTTGCAACCTACGTCCTCAATTATTTGCTGGATGTATTCCAATCTCTGTCTTCCTCTAGTTTTTGCCCTCTACGGCTTCCTCTAGTACCATGGAATTTATTCCCTCATGTCTTAACAGATGTCCTACCATCCTGTCTCTTCTCCTTGTCAGTATCTTACACACATTCCTTTCCTCTCCGATTCTGAGGAGCAGAACCTCTTAATTCCTTACCTTATCACTCCACCTAATTTTCAACAGCCGCACTGTAGCTTCACATCTCAAATGTTTCGAGTATCTTCTGTTCTCGTTTTCCCACAGTCCATGTTACACTACCATACAACGCTGTGCTACAAACTTACATTCTCAGAAATTTCTCCCTCAAATCAAAGCCTATGTTTGATACTATTTGACTTTTCTTGACCAGGAATGCCCTTTTTGCCAGTGCTAGTATGCTTTTGATATCCTCCTTGCTCCCTCCGTAACTGGTTCTTTTGCTGCCTAGGTAGCAGAGCTCCTTAACTTCATCTACTTCGTGACCATCAATTCCGATGTTAAGTTTCTCGCTGCTCTCATTTCTGCTGCTTCTCATTACTTTCATCTTTCTTCGATTTACTCTCAATCTATATTTTGTACGCATTAGGCTGCTCATTCCATTCAGCAGATCATGTAATTCTTCTTCACTTTCACTCAGGATAGCAATGTCATCAGCGAACCGTATCATCGATATTCTTTCACCTTGAATTATGTTCCACTCCTGAACCTTTCTTTTATATCCATCATTGCTTCTTCGATGTACGGCGAAAGACTTCATCCCTGTCTTGCATCGTTTCTAATCCGAGCACTTCGTTCTTAGTTCACACTAATTAATCCCTCTTGGCTCTTGTACCTATCTCTCCCTGTAGCCGCTACGGTCGCAGGTTCGAGTCCTGCCTAGGGAATGGATGTGTGTGATGTCCTTAGGTTGGTTAGGTTTAAGTAGTACTAAGTTATAGGCGACTGATGACCTCAGAAGTTAAGTCGCATAGTGCTCAGAGCCATTTGAACAATTTTTTTCTCCCTGTAGCGTAACCCTCTTTTTCTCAGAATAAAATAAATTTGTCAAATTCTGATCAGAGCGGGCCCCGTAATAGACGTGATGAGTGCGGGGGAAGAGAGAAGACTTTATTTAGTTCTATGAGTTTCGCTATTCGTTGACTAAAATATCATCGATGGATATAAATCATATTATAATTGTAAATATCTTACTACTGTTATTTTACGTACTATAGTGAACACACACCATGGCTTAACTTTTTACGATAGGAACTGTCCATAAGAGCTGTTTATCTATAAAGAAATTTGGCTTCGGCCTTGAGGATTTTCAGTAGTTCGTGAGTTTGCACTGATAATTTCCATGTTCATATATCACTATTCATCTTCGGCATAACTTCGCTGAATGTATAGTGACTTATGTATATCGAAACACGGAAGTCGGAGGATATTAGCTCAAATGAGAACAGTCTTTGTTTCTTCTAACGTCACTGCATAAGCTAATACCTGGCCTAATGCGTGCCTGGTACCTTGGCCAATGAACAGTTCTTATGGCAGAAAAGCAAAGAAATTTTCAGCGTAGATGTGGGGATTACATAACAACTCACAGACATCTCCGAAATTTCTCTCATATTCACGTGCAGTACGAACTGTTTTCAACGAAAATATCTCACTATAAATGTAGCTTTATATTATATAAAATAACAGTAAAAAGTTGTTGACAAATATTGTGTAATATGAGGCTACTAGTGATAGTTTTGTGGAAGAACAATTGATTTGCCTCTGGACTATATACAGATCACAATTTTCAGTGACGATATCAGAAAGACAGGCAACTGAACACATTTTTATGCAACCCAATACCGATTGTACACGACGAATTACTGATCACGAAACTGGCAAGATTCTACGGCTACTTGCAACATCTGTTGTGTGACCAATAAGCTTCGGTGCAAATAGGCTAACTGACGTTGAAGACAATCTTCGACTTTGAGTCAGAACGTCGACCACATGTGTGACTGCTCTCAGGTTCCCATGATGTCCAACACCGGGCCTCTATGTCCCACAATTCTGGATACTGAATAATTCGACCAGCGGGCCAAACGGAGATCCACAACGCGGCCTCTCCCTAGCAACGTCAGATGCTGATAATGGTGTCTCACACGTGAATGCGCCGTCTGCGTATTCCTCAAAGTGACGCTCTTCACCACCATTATATACCCTATTAGGCCTGGTAACAACACTAAACACGAAAAACACTAACGCACTCTGTTAGCCGTTCCATTCGTCAGAGAGAATTGTAACTAATTATTTACAAACCTGCCGACGGTGTGTGCTGCTACGAAGTTATACTGACATTCGACCATGTGGTGTAGGTGCTTCATTTTTTTTGTCAGACGGCGTATTTGAATTTCATAAACAGTAGTATGCACATGGTTTATATTGAATTGATCTCATAAATGACACTGTAAGTTGTAGTCACTGTTTATGAGACAACAATTCTGATCTATCAATACATTCGCACACGTCACTCACATCTACATCTAGATCTACGTGTATGCTCTGCTATTTACAATAAAGTGCCAGGCAGACGGTTCAATGAACCACCTTCAACCTGTCTACCGTTCCACTCTCGAACGGCACGCAGGAAAAACGAGCACTTAAATTTTTCTGTGCGAGCCCTTATTTTACTTATTTTAGCGTGATGGTAATTTCTTCCTATGTAGGTGGGTGCCAACAGAATGTTTTCGCAATCGGAGGAGAAAACTGGTGATTGAAATTTCATGAGAGAATCCCGTCGCAACGAAAAACACCTTTGTTTTAATGATTTCCACTCCAATTCACGTATCATATCTGTGAAACTATCTCCCCTATTTCGCGATAATACAAAACGAGCCGCTCTTCTTTGTACTTTTTCGATGACATCGGTCACTCCCACCTGATGCGGCTCCCATACCACGCAGCAATACTCCAGAATAGAGCGGACAAGCGTGGTGTAAGCAGTCTCTTTAGTAGACCTGTTGCACCTTCTAAGTGTTCTGCCAATGAATCGCAGTCTTTGGTTTGCTCTGCCCACAATATTATGTATGTGATCGTTCCAATTTATGTTATTTGTTATTGTAATCACTAAGTATTTAGATGAATTACAGCCTTCAGATTTGTGTGACTTATCGCGTAATCAAAATTTAGCTGATTTCTTTTACAACTCATGTGAATAACTTCACACTATTCCTTATTCAGGGTCAACTGCCAATTTTCGCCCCATACAGATATCTTATCTAAATCATTATGCAAGTCGTTTTGATCATCTGACGACTTTATAAGACGGTAAATGACAGAATCATCTGCAAACAATCTAAGACGGCTTCTCAGATTGTCTCCTATGTCGTTAATATAGATCAGGAACAATAGAGGGACTATAATACTTCCTTAGGGAACGTCGGATATTACTTCTGTTTTCCTCGATGACTTTCCGTCTATTACTGCGAACTTTGACCTTTCTGACAGGAAATCACGAATCCAGTCGCACAACTGAGGCGATACTCTGTAGGCACGCAGTTTGGTTAGAAGACGGTTGTGAGGAACGTTGTCGAAAGCCTTCTGGAAATCTGAAAATATGGAATCAATTTGACATCCCCCGTTGCTTTTAAAATACTATTACACCCCAGTCAATGCCACTTTGGAATTTTCCTCACGAAAATTAATTAGATTTAAATGAAACCCCGTATAGAACAGTTTCTCGCTATGAACACGCGATTGTGAATCTTTAACACGTAAATCCGAACGCAACTCCCTTAATGACTTCGTATTACAGCCTTCTCCCTGGAGTCTTTAATTATTCTTTCTTCTATCGCACTTCCATTATTTGCCTCTCGGTGGCATTTACCTCACTTTCGGTATTCACTAGAACCCAGTATCACTTTGTTCACTCAAGCATCCGCCAACCATCCCTTGTGACACGGCCAACTGGTTCACTGACACACGCGAGTCCCCGCTTCCAACTCTAGAGAGACAAATCAGTAAGTTGACATACTTTGCATATTTTCGTTCAGTAATGACATAGGGAATGGTATTCTGGGGTATCTCATCATTAACAGTGGAAGTGTTCATTGTCCAAATACGTGCTGTATGTGGTGTTCACCAACCTTATCTTGTAGACATCTGTTTAACGAACTGGGCATTCTGACTGCTGCTTCGCTCATGGCATTTGTTGTAAATGATCCTCTGCAGTTAAAAAGGAACATTTATGTACGTAATTACACTACTGGCCATTAAAATTGCTACACCACGAAGACGACGTGCTACAGACGCGAAATTTAACCGACAGGAAGAAGATGCTGTGACATGCAAATGATTAGCTTTTCAGAGCATTCACAGAAGGTTGGCGCCGGTGGCGACACCTACAACGTGCTGACATGAGGAAAGTTTCCAACCGATTTCTCATACACAAACAACAGTTGACCGGTTTACCTGGTGAAACGTTGTTGTGATGCCTCGTGTAAGGAGGAGAAATGCGTACCATCACGTTTCCGACTTTGATAAAGGTCGGATTGTAGCGTTTCGCGATTGCGGTTTATCGTATCGCGACATTGCTGCTCGCGTTGGTCGAGATCCAATGACTGTTGGCATAATATGGAATCGGTGGGTTCGGGAGGGCAATACGGAACGCCGTGCTGGATCCCAACGGCCTCGTATCACTAGCAGTCGAGATGACAGGCATCTTATCCGCATGGCTGTAACGGATCGTGCAGCCACGTCTCGATCCCTGAGTCAACAGATGGGGTCGTTTGCAAGACAACAACAATCTGCACGAATAGTTCGACAACGTTTGCAGCAGCATGGTTCAAATGGTTCTGAGCACTATGGGACTTAACATCTGAGGTCATCAGTCCCCTAGAACTTAGAACTACTTAAACCTAACTAACATAAGGACATCACACACCTCCATGCCCGAGGCAGGATTCGAACCTGCGACCGTATCGGCCACGCGGTTCCAGACTGAAGCGCCTAGAACGGCCACAACGGCCGGCCAGCAGAATGGACTATCAGCTCGGAGACCATGGCTACGGTTACCCTTGACGATGCATCACAGACAGGAGCGCCTGCGATGGTGTACTCAATGACGAACCTGCGTGCACGAATGGCAAAACGTCATTTTTTTCGGATGAATCCAGGTTCTGTTTACAGCATCATGATGGTCGCATCCGTGTTTGGCGACATCGCGGTGAACGCACATTGGAAGCGTGTATTCGTCATCGCCATACTGGCGTATCACCAGGCGTGATGGTATGGGGTGCCACTGGCTACACGTCTCGGTCACTTCTTGTTCGTATTGACGGCACTTTGAACCGTGGACGTTACATTTCAGATGTGTTACGACCCGTGGCTCTACCCTTCATTCGATCCCTGCGAAACCCTACATTTCAGCAGGATAACGCACGACCGCGTGTTATAGGTCCTTTACGGGCCTTTCTGGATACAGAAAATGTTCGACTGCTGCGCTGGCCAGCACATTCTTCAGATCTCTCACCAATTGAAAACGGCTGGTCAGTGGTGGCCGAGCAACTGGTTCGTCACAATACGCCAGTCACTACTCTTGATGAAGTGTGGTATCGTGTTGAAGGTGCGTGGGCAGCTGTACCTGTACACGCCATCCAAGCTATGTTTGACTCAATGCCCAGGCGTATCAATCCGTTATTAGGGCCAGAGGTGGTTGTTCTGGGTACTGATTTCTCAGGATCTATGCACCCAAATTGCTTGAAAATGTAATCACATGTCAATTCTAGTATAATATATTTGTGCAATGAATACCCGTTTATCATCTACATTTCTTCTTGGTGTCGCAATTTTAATGACCAGTAGTGTACAATGCCAGAGGGAAAAATGGCATTCATTACTCCACATTAAGGTTGTCCTTAACACAAAAAAGGGTACACAATGGCACAACAAAAATTTTTGATAACTTTTCCAGTGATATAAAATTTCTGACGGACAGCAAAGTAAAATTTGAAAATGATGTGAAAAATTTTCTCCTTGAGATCTCCTTCTATTCCACAGAAGAATTTCCGTTATTGTAATGAGTAAAATACATGGGTAGCAATAATTAACTCAGACCTGTACATTTAATAGAAAAGAAAAACGTAGCCATACTTAAAAGTTAATTTACGATGTGAATGTGAAATGACTCGTTCCACATCATTAGGATTTATCGTGAAAATTATCCATGGAACATGAAGCTGACTGATTAACTTGAGAACCGCACGCTCACGCCGGCTTCGGCCTGCTGCATAATACAGTTTATCAGTTTATGCATATAACAGCTTCTTCGGGCGTGTTAATTTTTCAATGGAGATCATACTGTTCCTCTTCTTTTTCTTTTGTTTCCTCTTCGTCATCTTCCATGTTAGATCATATTAGATCTGTTGTGAAGTAAAAGTGGCGTGAGCTGACAGAAAGTCGTTACTTCGGATGTAGTCATCTGAACTACATGAAATGTTTTGCATTTGAATTAATACAGAGATTCCTGCTGCATTTTCTTGAGATTCGATTAATGCAGAAGCGTCTTGTTCATAACCTCCAAACCCTGATTTACTGAAGTACTTGGTGGCAGTTTCAGGCTTTATTTCCGTTACTGTCAAGCCAATCAAACTTACTGCAGCCAGGAGAGAAACCGACCGTGCAAAGGCGACTATGCCTTCGGCTTCTTCAAGTCTGGAAACTGCATATTTGAATGCCTATATAAAACCTGGTCCATGGGTTACCGGAATAATACATAATAATTCTCATATATAGCCTACCTCAGTACTTGGAGCGCACAGAAATCTTATTATTTTTTTAAATGAAATATGTGAATATCAAATTTCTCTGGTATCAAGTGTACAAAAACAAACACTGCAATGTAAACTATCTTACAGAGGCACCTGCTGTGTAAGAGCACAACAACACATGAACACATAACACCTTAAGGATTTATTCCTTATTTTTCTCTGAATGCTGTTAAACATAATGTAGATGCGGTAATCCACTAGTCTCTGCGAAACTTAGCATTAAGCCTAGTTTACACGACACCAGGTTGCAGGCAACTGCTCTTCCAGCCAATGCGCCTGCGCGCCGCGCGTTTGCGCAACACTTTGGTCAAACTAAACACTTTCGTCGTGTTCCATCTTTGGCGACTCTAGTTGCATGAGTTTTGAGGTTATGTGTGTTCTTAGAGTGTAGACGAACTTAAATATGAAGTGGGGAACGGAGAATAATGTTCGCTTTTTGGATATCTGTGCTTTGCATAGGTGTTTGTGGGATTTCAATGATGCTAATTACAAAAATAAGCAAATATTGTTGCCGCTGAGACCGTCATGTTCGATCATAACATAGATGGTTTGACAATATCTGAGCTTCAGGGCAAAATTTATTGAGTTAGGAGCACATACACAACTGAATTAAGAAAAATACAAGCAAGTGTAATTCTAGCTGTGGCAATGCCCTCGTCTACAAGACTAAAATCCCATCGTTCGAGTTGGCCACCTCTTTGTTAAAAAATATTGTTGACTGGAGGGAAGGCTATACAAATTCAAGAATCTACATTCTTTATTCAAAATTAATCTTTTTAAAATGTCACAGCAGTGCTCCAGTGATCCTCATTCATGTATGTTAAAATTTTGAAATATTGCCACTGTAAAAATCTATCTTCAAGAGAGTAGTTTGGAAACCATTCTCTTCTTAATGCGGCCTGCCTCGAGTAATTATTGTTGCTACTGTTAATAATTATTACTGTTAATGTTAATAATTATTGGTGTTAATGAAGTAGCGTCATCACCAAGTAAACCTGTATCTTGTAGCATGCCGAGTGTTCTCGATTGTAATGCACGCAATATGATATGTAATTTCAGTTCCGGTGACAGTGCTTCATGCATTACAGTACGTTTATTCCTTATCGCATAATTAACTCTATTTAGAAGAAACGTGAGCAGTTCTGGAGACATTGTAAGATAATTATAAGAACTTCTTGGATCTTCCATTATAAATTATTTCAGGAAGAATGCTGAGCAACCGAACTGACGTCTTTTCTTCATCCTCTCACGAATCGAAACACGTTTCTTATTTTTTTCTTATGCAGCAATTCCATGCAACAAGCTTTAACTCCATCACAACTGGTGCGACGTGTAGCTGCCAAAACTTTCATTTCAGACAGGACTCAGGGACCCACAAAAAGACGAAACTGAAGTATATACTGATGTCGCCTCGTCTACAGTCATATATGAAACCATTCGCTTGCAACTCATTCCACGCAATTAGTGGCGCAATCCACTGTCATCGTGTAAACTAGGCTTTAGAACAGTAAGCTCACTTTCACTTGCAAACGTTTTAAGGAGCTCCTGTGTATATGCAACGCGTGACGTAATTGCCTTACGGACCAAAAGCATACGGCTTTGATTATCAATGTGCACGGTTCACTGCTTGCACTGCTAGCCTATACCAATCAACTACTAGTTTACGTCAACGCCACCAGGTGGTAGCACACTGCAGCAAACTTTTATCTAATTTCGCCACAAACCTCGGTAGGTGGTAACACGCTCCAGAGATATGCGTATTCACATAATGTACACTAAAGTTAGATCGGACATCAGTATATGTGATAGTTATACTGAGAGAAAAACCTATTTTTTGGGATTCTGAATGAGACATGGCAAATAAAGTTTTGGATGTTATCACAGAGCTGTCCATTTAAAGCACTGAGAACCATAAAGCACATCTTCGTCGATTGTGAGAGTATAGCATTTATTCGTGCTTCTGACATCTGTTGATCTTCTGGTTTATCTTTACTGTAGGCCCACACAGTACATATATTTGAACATTCACGAAAAGCTGTCTCACTGGTTTTTCTGATGTTCACTTAAATAGGTAGGGTCGAAGACGGTGTGCTTCTGGCCCTTACGGCTCTCAACGTCTCATTTGTATTCTAGTCAAGTGACCTTGTTGATTGATAGTGCTACTCGAATTTAATCATTTCCGCAAAAGGCAGTTTGTGTTTGGAGTTGGTTGGCTACTGCGCAGGAATTGGCTTTCCTGTGGAGTGCCAACAAGAACTCTGTTGAAACTGTATAAAGCGCTAAGAGAAAAGAAATTTACCAGGAAAAGTTAGCCGCAAAGAAACTAAGGCATTCCAGACAGCATTCGTTGTCTGAGAAAGTTACGAAATCAAATAAGCGTGACTACAAGCGAACCTTTAACACAGAAGTGTATGATAAGCGTAAATAGTTATGTGGGTGCAACGTAGGAGTGCCTGATTTTCGTTAACTAATACATGAATTAGGGATCTTGTACGTTTGTCCGAAAAAATAAAAAAAAGCAAGAAAACTCCCACATACACAAAAATGCGAAACGGAGAGTAGTGAAAGCTTAAATCTTATTTCATTTTCGCTATAAACTGCACTTAATTACCCAAAACACAACAAAACTCCACAAAAACAATTCTTGCTTTTCTCAGAGAAGTTACGCACATTGTTATTATTATTATTATTGACAGTGGCTGAAGTTGTATAATTATGTTGATGAGCATAACTGTTTTCCAGCAGATGCTACGTTTCGGACTCTCATATTTTTCTTGTGAACAACCAGAATGTACATCTACGAGCCACTACTGCTTTCTTATGGGAACGGTGAATGCCCTCGTGTTGAACGTCGGGATACAATGTGTGTCGACGCTTCTTACGCTCGCTGTCTTCTGTGCACACACGCTATCTGACTGTAGAGCAAGGCAGGAGTTTGCTCGGCAGCACTGACACGCCTGGTCAAATGCGCCTCCTGTCTGCGAGCACGTCCCAGCAGTGGCGCGACTGCCTTCAGCACGAAGCCACGTCCAACACCAGACTGCCCGCAGACCGCTCCAGTTGCTCCTCAAGTAGAACGAGATGGCGCAGCGGTGAGCACACTGGACTCTTTCAGATACGCGTCCGTTCATCCAGATTTAAGTTTCCACGGTTTGCCGAAATCGCTTAAGGCAAATGTTGAAATGATTCCTTTGAAAAGTCAAGACCGATTTCCTTCCTCATCCTTCGCTCTGTCCGAGCTTGTGCTCTATCTCCAATGACCTCTTTGTCGATGGGAAGTTAAACTACGATCTTCCTTCCTTCCGTTCTTCTTTAGGCTATCCGAAGACTCAAACGAGACACTTAGGTAATGCAGCTACAGTCATATGGAAGAATAACGTTTACAATCCAATACTGTGCCCGTAATCTGTTTTGAAAGCCACATTTACAAATCAGGCCAATATGGTGACATTCGACCTTGAGGTAATTTGTTCGAATGTTGGTACTGTAAGAAACTCCGTCATCAGCAAGGGGTAAGGAGAGGAAGTGCTTTAGGGAACATTTCCTGACACCTGGACTTGATAACAACACCCTGGACTGCCTACACCTCAGAAATGGGTCTCGTCCTTTTTCTTTCCTTCATTTCCATAATCGCTCAGAACAGTAGACACGAACACTACACTGCCAAAGCTTTCACTGAAATTATACACTCAACCCAGAGACGTAAATGAAGTGAAAGATGAAAAAAAGGGAGTGAGTCTACTTGAAAATGTCTGCTTGGTCCACGAAAAGGTTCGCTTTAGAAGTGAAAATTAGCCATTCCCCACGCTTCATTTCATATTGTTCGTTGACTAAACGTATTTGAAGACTAAATGCCCTGTAATTTACTAGCATGGTACGAGCATATTTTCAAAATAGCAGGCATGTTAAAAAGCATAGAAAAGTAAATGCATGGTGACCTAAACAGCCATTAACATTTGAAAACGCACTAACTCACGGAATTATGTAGGCAGATAGGTAAACGTAGACACACATACCTAAAATGGCATGGGGTTTCATAAAATCCAAAACAAGTCAGTGATACAGCATGAGAATCGTGTACAAAATGAGCAGCAGAGACGGAGAGAGTCAGATGCGCCAGCGGTCGCGTCGTGTTGAGTTTACCAGAAGAGACTCTGTTAGTGAAGCTTTACTATCAAGATGGGGAATCCGCTACTGCATCTTCACAATCCTATCGCCATAAGAAGGGTATTCGAAAGGGTAAAGGTCCAGTGACAAGTGTCGCTGTGAAGAAAATGATCACGAAGTTCGAACGACGACGCGCTGTTTAGGCGATCGGCCCATAGAAGGCGAACAGACACAAGTGTTACAGCTGCTCAGACAGTTCGGGAAGGAATGGAGAGTTTAACGGGTTCATCTCTGCAAGGAGACGTCAGCGCTCGTGAAATCACACGTCGCACTGGCATCCCACGCACTGCTGTTGGACAGCATTAAGGCGTACCCTCCAATACTATCCGTGCAAAATCCAATGTCACCATGAACTGTTAGCCACCGACTCTGTGACGTGGAGAGAATTTGCGGCGTGGGCACTTCAAGAAATGGGAGAAGATAACGATTGGGTGTCTAACATGTTATGGATGGGGTGGCTGGCTCACCCAAGTTTTTTCGTAAGCGGTCAGCCAGTCTCATTTCCCTGCGCTGTTCTTTTAGCTCTTTTGTGTTTTTCCCCTCTGTTTTAATTTCTTGTGTGGTGTCACCGCCAGACACCACACTTGCTAGGTGGTAGCTTAAATCGGCCGCGGTCCATTAGTACATGTTGGACCCGCGTGTCACCACTGTGTGATCGCAGACCGAGCGCCACCACACGGCAGGTCTCGAGAGACGTACGAGAACTCGCCCCAGTTGTACGACGACGTTGTTAGCGACTATACTGACGAAGCCTTTGCTCTCATTTGCCGAGAGACAGAATAGCCTTCAGCTAAGTTAATGGCTACGACTTAGCAAGGCGCCAATTGTATCAGTGCATGTATCTTACGAGTCTCATTTGTATAGTCAAGAGAGATGTACCAAAGGAAGCATTAAAAGTTAAGTATATTCCAAAGCTACGTATTTTCTTTATAGCAGTCATAACGTATCCTGTTCCAGACTTGACGCCAGTCGGCGTGTGTGTACGCGTGCCTTTCGGCTTCCTTCTCAGTGTGGCGTAGCTCGTTTGTTACGCCACAACATCTTGATTAGCTATCTTGCCTCCACACTGGTTTTAATGGTCATTGTGTGGTCGTTTCGAGTGCATGCGTGTACGACAGTTTCCGTTCTTATCCACATTCGTTTGTTTTCTTCGATGTCAGGGCGCTGATAACCTCGCCGTTGGGCGCCCATAAGTTCCCAAACCACACTCATACCTGTTCTGGACCGATGAAGCCCATTTCATACTCCGAGGGTCTCTCAACACCAAAAACTGCAAACACTGGGCTACCGAATATCCTAGAACTGTTGTCGAAACCCCACTGCATGACGAGAAAGCCATGGTGCGGTGTGGATTTACCACACAAATAGCGAACGGACCATTTTTCTTCGAAGAAATGAAGGGTGCTACATTTCAAATTGTCAGCAAGCCGGGTGCGAGGTAGACAGTATGACGCTCGACCCCATATTGCTACACGCGTGGAAGATCTTTTTCGCACACCATTTGTTAAGGATCGCCTGCTGAGCCACCACTTCCATCATGCTTGGCGTCTCAGGTCCCCAGACCTCAAATCGTTTGACTATTGGTTGTGGGGTTATCTGAAGCTGCAAGCCTGTCGTGATTGTCCAGCTTCATTAGGGATGTTAAAAGGTAACATACAATGACAATTTCTAGCCATACCTACTGATATGCTGTGTAGCGCTGTTCACAACATTGTCCCTCGACTATGGCTATTGTTGACGAACGACGCCCGACATGTTGCGCATTTGTTATAAAGAACATCGTCTTCGTCAAAAATCGTTATCCTAATTATTGCTTTTGTATCATACGAAGCACCACCAGTTGGTCATTTTATGCACCTTTTTATTAATTTCAGTGCAACAGTCTTGTTTCAAACATGTGTGTGAATTTTTTACCTCTCTACCTACATTATTCTGTGAGGTATTGAATTTTCAAATACACTACTCACCATTAAAATTGCGACACCAAGAAGGAATGCAGATGATAAACGGGTAATCATTGGACAAATATATTATACTAGAACTGACAAGTGATAACATTTTCACGCAATTTGGGTGCATAGATCCTGAGAAATCAGTACCCAGAACAAACACCTCTGGCCGTAATAACGGCCTTGATACGCCTGGGCCTTGAGTCAAACAGAGCTTGGATGGCGTGTACAGGTACAGCTGCCCATGCAGCTTCAACACGATACCACAGTTCATCAAAGAGTAGTGACTGTCGTATTGTGACGAGCCAGTTGCTCGGCCACCACTGACCAGACGTTTTCAATTGGTGAGAGATCTGGAGAATGTGCTGGCCAGGGCAGCAGTCAAAGATTTTCTGTATCCCAAAAGGCCCGTACAAGACCTGCAACATGCGGTCGTGCATTATCCTGCTAAAATGTAGAGATTCGTAGGGATCGAATGAAGGATAGAGCCACGGGTCGTAACACATCTGAAATGTAACGTCCACTGTTCAAAGTGCAGTCAATGCGAGCAAGAGGTGAGCGAGACGTGTAACCAATGGCACCCCATACCATCACGCCGGGTGATATGCCAGAATGGCGATGACGAATACACGCTTCCAATGCGCGTTCACCGCGATGTCGCCAAACACGGATGCGACCATCATGATGCTGTAAACAGAACCTGGATTCATCCGAAAAAATGACGTTTTGCCATTCGTGCACCCAGGTTCGTCGTTGAGTACACCATCGCAGTTGCTCCTGCCTGTGATGCAGCGTCAAGGGTAACCGCAGCCATGGTCTCCGAGCTCATAGTCCATGCTGCTGCAAACGTCGTCGAACTTGTTCGTGCAGATGGTTGTTGTCTAGCAAACGTCCTCCCCATCTGTTGACTCAGGGATCGAGACGTGGCTGCACGATCCGTTACAGCCATGCGGATAAGTTACCTGTCATTTCGACTGTTAGTGATACGAGGCCGTTGGGATCCAGCACGGCGTTCCGTATTACCCTCCTGAACCCACCGATTCCATATTCTGCTAACAGTCATTGGATCTCGACCAACGCGAGCAGCAACGTCGCGATACGATAAACCGCAATGGCGATAGGCTACAATCCGACCTTCATCAAAGTCGGAAACGTGATGGTACGCATTTCTCCTCCTTACACGAGGCATCACAACAACATTTCACCAGGCAACGCCGGTCAACTGCTGTTTGCGTATGAGAAATCGGTAGGAAACTTTCCTCATGTCAGCACGTTGTAGGTGTCGCCACCGTCGCCAACCTTGTGTGAATGCTCTGAAAAGCTAATGATTTGCATATCACAACATCTTCTTCCTGTCGGTTAAATTTCGCGTCTATAGAACTTCATCTTCGTGGTGTAGCAATTTTAATGGCCAGTAGTGTACATTATTCTGTGAAGTATTGAATTTTCAAATAGTGACGAATTTTTGGGTCACCCTGCACACACACCGGAAACAATATTAGCCACCCTCTTAGAGAGCACGTTCGTCGCTCTGAATCCCTGTTGATGGCATAGTACAGCTACCAAGAAGTCATACGGCCATCGATCGCTGAGTCACGGGAGTGAAGTGCTGTGCATGTGGTGGAGTCCGTGCTGGATACGGTGGGTGATGCGGACTGACCAGTTTTCGTCCAAAGCGCAGAGCGAAGAAAAAAGGTTCAAATGGTTCACAGCACTATGGGACTTAACATCTGAGTCATCAGTTCCCTAGACAAAGAACTAAGTAAACCTAACTAACGAAGGACATCACACACATCCATGCCCGAGGCAGGATTCGAACCTGCGACCGTAGCAGCCACGTAGTTCCGGACTGAAGAGCCTAGAACCGCTCGGCCACAGCGGCCGGCGCGCTGAGCGAGTTCATTCGTTTGTTCAGAAGAATAGGCCGACACTGCCTGCTATCTTTCGGCTAGTCGGCGATGACAGAATCCGGTGGTAAGCCTTGCAATCTTTCTCGAATGATTTTATAGAAACTATTCGATAAGAAAATTTCATTTTTCCTTTACTTGTACGAGGAGGAGGAGGAGGAGATTAGTGTTTAACGTCCCGTCGACAACGAGGTCATTGGGAAGGATGGGGAAGGAAATCGGCCGCGCCCTTTCAAAGGAATCATCCCGGCATTTCCCTGAAGCGATTTAGGGAAATCAGGGGAAACCTAACTCAGGATGGCAGGACGAGGGGTTTGAACCGTCGTCCTCCCGAATACGAGTCCAGTGTGCTAACCACTGCGCCACCTGGCTCGGTTTTACTTGTAGCTTTATACGTGAAGTCCCTTATGATGCGCTCATCATTTCGTTAATGGCCACAGTTGTGATATTTGTGTAGAAGTAAGACATTGGGCGAAATTTGAAAAAGTTTGCAATGAGAAATAGGGGCAGCTAAGATGTTGCATTTGGTGCGTATTACATTGTATGTTGCTGTGTATGAAATTTAGCTAACATATTGAATTTTTCTTTAGACTTGGATGGAAGTCTCTATCTGTCACCAATCTCGAGAAAATTGATATGAATTTTGTAAAAAGTTGAAATTTGTGGTAAGTTCCTACGGGACCCTAGGCTTACACACTACTTAATCTAACTTACACTAAGGACAACACACACACCCATGTCCGAGGGAGGAATCGAACCTCCGACGGGGCGAGCTGTGCGAACTGTGGCAAGGCGCCTCAGTGCGCTAGGTAACCCCGCGAGGCTGATGGATCTGACGTAGCACAATCAAATGCGATCGCGCCGGGCCAGCGATAAAGCCGGAGTGACATATCCACAACTTCCCTCAGATTTCATAAACGGTTTGAGATATAGGAATGAGATTTTGGCAAACGATAGCATGTAAGGAGGAGAGTATTATCTACCATGTTATTCCACTAACTACAGAGTTTTTCGATGAAAGAATGTAATTTTTGTGGGATAGCTGGTGAAACGAGAAGTGCTATAAGTTTAAGAACAACATAAGTGAAGAAATTAGACTATTATTTTGTACCGAGGACTTGTTTTTGCATAAGGTAGTCACTTTAACGAACTTAATAAACAACCGTTTCGGAATTCTCTAGCAATTGCGTCTGCAAGACATCTTAGTGAGGTGAGACTGTCTAAACTTCGCTGTCTTTAGGCAAAAGAAACAAATTTTAAAATGGTAACCGGGGAAATGTGTACATTTTGCTCAAAATTCGCCACTCGTGGCACTTCTCTGAAAGTTACAAGTGATTAACAAGCCAGGCGAAAATAAATCGCTGCATTTTTGGCGGAATTCTTTTTAGATACTAACCAAAGCAAAGCTGACAGATCTTTCTGAATAGTCATCATGCAAGTGTGGGTGTGGAGCGGCTCCGCTTAATATTTACAAAAAATTGAGTGCTGGCTTGAGTTTAGAACGGCACTTCTTCTTCAGCACTTGGCATTTCCACTACAGCGCCTGCTTGTAGCGCCTTTCACCACGCGTGCCCTGTCCATGCCCTGTCGTCTGTGTATCTAACAGCCACGGCCTCTAAGCAGTTACTTGGAATCAGCACAGTAAGATGAGTCGGCATGGAGAAAGGAGACATTGTGCTCGGACGTGCCCATGACCACAATGTGAAAGAAGTTTCCCGATTTGTTGGTGCATGAACATGGACTGCCCAACATGTCTACAAGGAATGCCATACCACTTGCAGCCGTGTAACACAACGTTGGAACAAAAGGAAGGAAAGAGAAGTAGTGTTTAGCATGCCGTCGACACTGAAATCATTGACGGAGGACAAGCTCGGATTAGTGAATAGTAGGGGAAGAAAGTGGCCGATGCTGTTTCAAAGGCATTCACCTTAACCCTTTCACTACCTTCTTTTTTCTGGGTGAAAGACATTAATGTATAGTTATTCTAATTAATGTCACAGCCAGAAATAACAATACGAAACAAGATATTTCCCATCATTTGGTTTTCAAAGCATTGAGTGGCGGGACCTACAGGGTTATTCATAGGGACCTCCGAAGTTACAGAATTCGACTGCGTTAAAACTACAAGACATACAGAAAACAGACATACGTCAGTGGTTAGACCACCTCTCGAAGTTTATGAATCGCACTAAAAGTGCTCCGCATGGGCACCGTATGTGACGCAGCAAACGTCAATACATCCATGCAGTTGACTGACACATACTATCTGGGTAGGCGGGATAGCAGACCGCTTTGCAAATCTGTTCATTGGATTGCCTATCTGTAGGTGTGAACTAAGTTCACAATATGAAGCGGAGGGTTAACAATGAAACTTGAAGACAGCATAACTTAGAAGTGCAATCTGTTATTATAAGAATACTATAAACCAGTAGTTTTTTTTCATGGTACATGTACGTCCCAATGGTAACAAGGATGTTAAGCGACTTAGGGAAACCACGGAAAACCTCATTCGCTGTAAGCTTCGCCTTTTGCGACCCACAAAGTCTGCCACTTAGGACTGCCTCCTTTACAACTGTGAAATAATGGACAGAAGCCTATAAATAAGGGACATTACACAGCAATGAGGGACACGTCCGGAAATATTAAAAATTGTCACCAATATATTAGAAAATATAAGGTTAGATATTCGACAATACAGTTAAAGGATTTACATTATTAATTAGAATAATATAAGAAAATAGTAACGGAAAACAAACCTTAAAATATTTGTTTCCTCCTATAATTGACATATATCAGTTTATAAAGAATTCCAAGAGCATCTAGTGATGTCCGATTTAGCGTAACGTCATTTTTCACCATAGTATAGAATTCTTTACAAGACATATTGCAATCAGAAGCTTACTCTCAATCACAGAAATTAAACATCTGTTTCTCGTTCTTGTCCACTTATTCGCCATGAGAGAAAATACACGTCCAGCAAATGCTCGAGAACCCAGAAAACTTAAAATAAAGGACTCTAACTTCTTGAAAGGTTTTAGGTTAGCTGCACCATATTTCTTTAAAATAACAGTCCATTCTTTTCACCAAACTTCGTTTGCATCCACAAATATCATGTAAACCACCCTTACAGATGCACAACTCTTCATATAGTTCCTTCATATTGAAGTTATAAGTCAGATGAAACTGCTCCACTACCTGTTCCTGCTCATGAAATTGTAGTTTACTCTCGAGGTGCATAATTTGTAAGGTTTCGGCGTCAGTATTTTCTGAAAAATCATAAGCATATGACAGGTACTTCATGGCTTTAGCATAGAACTGCAATTTTTTTTTCAACTTTATTTCCGTCAGAGTAAAGGAAACATTTTCAAATTATTTCTAACTGAAAATAAAAGAAACATGTTATTTGATCTAATTTTAGCTTTAATACTGACACATACTTATAGGCATCAACAACAGACGTAAAATCTTTTTCCAAGATATTGACACATTCTACAAAAAGCTTTACAACATTGCTGGAGAACAACAAATACACCTCTAATGTTGAGTTCTTTGTATCATCTTCAGATTCAAACTATCTCTACAACACTGCGGTGTAAGTCTCCCTGAGTGACTTGAAATAACTATTCATGGCAGGCCTTTTATGAAGTGCTCTATCAAATAATACCATTTCAGCTCTTATCTTGTTCGCCCTGATAGCTGAGTGGTCAGCGCGATGGAATGCCATGCTAAGGGGCCCGGATTCGATTCCCAGCTGGGTCGGAGATCTTCTCCGCTCAGGGAGTGTGTGTTGTGTTGTCTTCATCATCATCGTTTCATCCCCATCGACGCGCAAGTCGCCGAAGTGGCGTCAACTAAAAAGACTTCAACTAGGCGACCGGTCTACCCGATGGCTCTAGCCACACGAGATTTCATTTCATTTCAGCTTAGCAGATACAGAGAAATGTCCGTACACCTTCATAACAAGAAATTCCACATCAACATCTAGACAGTCACTAGTACGTTTCATTGTACTATTATGGTTCAAATGGTTCAAATGGCTCTGAGCACTATGGGACTTAACATCTGTGGTCATCAGTGCCCTAGAACTTAGAACTACTTAAACCTAACTAACCTAAGGACATCACACACATCCATGCCCGAGGCAGGATTCGAACCTGCGACCGTAGCAGTCGCGCGGTTCCGGACTGAGTGCCTAGTACCGCGAGACCACCGCGGCCATTGTATTATGGACAATATATGCACAACAGTTAGATGAAAAAATTTTTCCATTTGTAGATTTACGTAGCTTAAAGACAAATGTACGACTGCCTTAATTGACATTACTATTGTCTGTAGAAGACGAAGACACCTTAGACATACTTAAACCATTCTAATTAATTATGTTAGTAATTGTATTAGTGATATTTTCACGAATAAATTTAGTAGATTAATTTGGAATTTTATAAAAGTCAGATAATTTGTTTTCTTTCACATTTGCTACTGAGAAGTACCTTAAATACAATCTTTAATACTGGAATCACTGGCAGTCAAAAAGTACAGATCTTCATGGCTGAGTACATTCACAATATCTTCAGTACATCTGGGAACTAGCATGTTCATGACCAGCCTTTCTGCTTTGGTTCTCACAAATGACACTTGTTTCGGATTTTTCGAAAAATATCAGCCATTAACTCACTATTACAATACGTGCTTGAATAGCTAAGATTATGTTCAAGTGGCTCTGAGCACTAGAACTTAGAACTTCTTAAATCTAACTAACATAAGGACATCACACACAACCATGCCCGAGGCTGGATTCGAGCCTGCGACCGTAGCAGCCGCGTGGTTCCAGACTGAAGCACCTAGAACCGCTCGGTTACTTCGGCCGGCTCAGATTATGTATGACAGTGTGAAACACAAGGGCTAAGACTACTTTCAGGTGATTTAGTTTGTGAAAAAAGTGAACTTTTTTATATTGACGTGAATGCATATTAAGTTTGTGTCCTTCACTCCTAGCTTTCTGCTTCAAATCTGATTCACCTCCGTGAGAGATGGATGTAGTTCTATTGCATAGCCTGTGTATTGCTTTGACTTTTTCTCATGCGCCGACTTTACTCAAGTCATTCATTTGCACTTCTTCTTTACTTTTGGTGAAACTGAAACACTTTTAGTTTCCCTAGAATCACACATTTTAAACACACTTCGAACAACATTCGGCTGCTATTTAACCACAAACGATGCAAATGAGTCGATTTTATTTTCTTTCAGAATTTTAAATATTCAACTCTAGCAATACTGTTAAACACCCATTTGACTGTTGACAGTACCACCAACTTAAATGTTATCTTTTATGTAGTTCTTGAGTTCATCTAATTTTATGGGAAAAGGCAAATTAAACGGGACACAAATTTCTGGTGTAAATAGGGGACATCCAGTAAAAAAAGGGGGTGGGGGCAACCCTACGTGCCATTGATAAACGTTGTATTTCCACCAGTCATCCGATACGGTACGATAAAAGAACAAAGAGGCCATGGATATACACATAACTTGGACAGCGGCTATTAACTGGATAACCTGTGTAATCCCATTATTCTCGTGATTTGTTCCCAGCAAAGACGATAGTGTATGCCATGGCCCACGCCTAGCGACAACCCGCCGGAAAACTGAGTTTCGCTTATCTTCCATCGATGGCGCTCCCTGCTTGAAGTGTGGTCGGTTTTGCAGTTACGATCTCAACACATATGCGACGTGGGGTAGCTGGTGTCATTCTTGGGCAGGTGATCTGAAGACGTCTGGCACGGTCCCAGATAAAATGTACACGACGACCGGCTGCGCTCCCAAAATGTCATCGAGTACTCAGATTGCCGGGAAAAATTAACTGTCAAAATTCTCACATATTTAATGATGTAGGTTTTGGTACAACTTGCACAAATGAACAGCAGAGGGAAAGGGGGGGGGGTGAGGAATCAACCACATTTTTCTTGAACTACTGCCACAGTTACCTAGTAGAATAGACAAAGCACAATACGCCTAGTCTTCGAGTGGCAGTTCTGCACAGTCCTTCTGATGTTTCTTAAATTATAATACGCCAAGCCCTGAAAGTCTCATTCCACCCTGTTCAACGCACGATATTTTTCCATCTAGTCTTTAGTGAAAAATCCTGTGGTTCCACTGTGATCTATTAGATATTATACGATCAATGTCTCATACCATCATTTAATGGTACATCGAAACATTATTATGTATTTCGAATTATACCTTAAATTATTTTGATGAGTTTGTGCATAGTTCAGTGGATAAATGCTGGACTACAAATCCAAAGGTCCTATACAAGTGTTTCGTAGGATTTTATTCTGCCCCTTGTCGATATTTCAGTGATTTGGTAATGTGGAAAATGTCGAGTTGCACTGTGGTGTGGAGTCCACGGTAAACTGTAGTTCCCCCTACAGCCGGCTGAGTAAGTCGGGTGAAAGTTCGGAGGAAGGCAACGGCATTACCAACCTCAATAGGACCATGTCTAGTAAATCATGACGGGATTCAAAGGTGTTGTAAAGCGAGTGTTGCGGATCCATGTGTCCGGAAGGAAGGAAGAAAGATTGTGTCATTAGAGATGGAGCGCAAGCTCTCATTGTGTCCATTCAAAGAAACCATTCTGACATTTGCCTGGAGCGATTTACTGAAACCTAAATCTGGATGACCGAACATAGGTTTGAACCGCCATCCTGCTGAATGCGAATCCAGCGTGCTAACCACTGCTCCCATCGCTTGGTCCCATGTGTCCGGTCAGGGGGCTTGTTGTTAAGTATGTTACTTACCAAGTGTAGTTCAAAATGGTTCAAATGGCTCTGAGCACTATGGGACTCAACTGCTGTGGTCATAAGTCCCCTAGAACTTAGAACTACTTAAACCAAACTAACCTAAGGACAGCACACAACACCCAGCCATCACGAGGCAGAGAAAATCCCTGACCCCGCCGGGAATCGAACCCTGGAACCCGGGCGTGGGAAGCGAGAACGCTACCGCACGACCACGAGATGCGGGCCCAAGTGTAATGTTTGTAAACAAACGTATAAAGAAAACACATTTGAACTAGGAAGAAGAATTTTGTAATGCGTGCTTTAAAAAAACTACATTTCCACATATAAAGTGAGCCTGTAGCTAGGCTCACAGATCACTAATAAAAATAAACTGCCTGGGCTGTATATTACTTGTAGACGTACAGCAAGCTACCAATTTTCATAGAGCTTTTTTTTTACAAAGACACGTTTCTAGTTTTCACCCATCTTTAATTGTTCATGTAATATATTCACTGATGCAACGTGAGTTAGTGTATTATGTAAATAAATGCTAATACGTAGCTAAGAGTGACAGAATAAAAGGCAATTGGACAGAAACGTGGTAGAGATAAAAATATGAATATGCTACGCCAACCAAAGATGGATGAATTGCATCTTTGAAAAAATGAAGCTGTATGAGAAGTGGCTGGTTGCTCTGTTATTTAAGTCGACGTGATCCACTGCCATGGAGATCAGCCACCATTATCATGGATAAATTAATAGCCTTTTGAATCTTTACTTTTCCTAGTAGAAAGATGACACAATGATTGTGACTTTGGTACCACAGAGCTTTCTTCAGCCCATATTAAGGGGGGATGTAAAAAGTAAGTTAAATGTTATTATGGCAAATCAGATGACTTTTACTGAATGCTGTATTACACTTCAGAGTGACACAGATACAGGGAACTACTTTTCAACATAGTCACCAAATCTCTGTAAACAATGGTTGGAACGTTCCACCAATTGTTCAATTCCTCAATGACAGAAATCCACTTCTTGCTCTGAGAGCTATTGGAAAATCGCTATGTGAACGTCCTAGTCATTGGAAAATCTCTTTCTCTCCCAGATATTGTTTCAGTCTGCTGAAAAGATGGAAACTATATGGAGCAGGATCTGGACTTCCTCATCAGAATCGCCCACTTCTAGTGAAATTCTTGGCACCATTTCATTACAGCTGCATGCTACACTGCATTTGGTCTATTTACCGCCAAAGTTTCATTGTGAAACTGTGTGGAATTTAGACCTCTTGCCTACAAGAATCGTACCATCCCACGTACTTCAACTTTTGGAGTACATTGTTAGTTGCCTTGCCTTTTGAATCACACATGGTGATGCAATTGTAACGCTAGGCATAAACTGAGATGCATATAGCGCATGTGGCGCGGCCCAAGACAGCACGTATTTTTGTAACTTCATAGGTTCAGGCGGGACAGCAATGGATTGGGACGAGACACGTGCCTGCGTCAGGTCGCGCGGCGTTGAGGTTGTGGCACAGTTTCTCACGTTGCGCGCGACGCAACCACTGTGGGGGGGGGGGGGGGGTGAGGTGGGGGGGGGGAGGGGGGCAGCAGTCCTACCATGTGCTTCCTTCAGCACCGTACATATGCGCTGTGGTAGCAAAGACCATCTGAAGAATACAGCCGTACTGTATACTGAACTTCATTGTCATTAAGTAGTGTTTCTTTTTTGCCATTTAAGTACCCCATTTGTTTCCGTTAGTACATTATATTTTTCAGCTATTTACATCTGTATAGTTTTTTGTTTAGTTTTTTCTTTTATCAAGAACAATCAAGAACTCAATAGCTGGTGAGCAATTTGCCACTGGTATTATACCACCTGACTCCAAAACGTTTTCAGATCGCAAGAACGGACAGATGATCCATAATAAGAAAATAAGGAATATTATAAAATGAGGTGATCAGAAACTAAGGCAGGAAAGTAAAACAAGCAGGAAAGTCAAACAAGTTTATCTACTTGTTGCCTATTATGATATAATATGTGTGCAATTTGTTACAAAAATTCGAGGGGTATTTGCCACAGATGTGACACCTTTGTGGTCCTGGCAAAAAGCGTCCAAGATCAGAAGTATAGTCTTAGTCGTAGTTTGAAGTTGTGCACAACTTTTCCTTTCAAACAAAATATATTTATTTGATGATTTGAATTTTTTATTGATTAATGAAAAAAGCAACACTTCGTCTTCAGGATTAGCATCCGAATCAGATACTCAGTTAACAATAATAAGTCTTTTATTTGCGAATCACACGTTGTCAGTTTGGCAAGCAGTAGGCCAGTAACGGACGCCTCGCATCTGCGCGTCACTCCCACTGAAGGGCACCCTCATCATATGCGTCTCAATATGCGCATCTCTGTACGACATGTGAAACGTGCCAGTAGCACGGTAAAAATCGTGTCACATCATAAGTTCTATATGCGTCTCAATTTGCGCTTAACGTAACGCTCAGCGCAAACTGATTCGTGTGTGGCGCGGCGCAGGGTCGCACGCATTTTTGTAACTTCACAGGTTCAAATGGGACCGCGAAAATTGGGACACTACATGATGGGGACGCGACATTCGCTTGTGCCAGGTCGCCGGCGTTGGGGTTGTGGCACAGTTTCTCGCGCCGAGGGAGATGTAAGGCCAGGAGCGGGAAACCAGTTCTGCAGTTGCTCACTTCAGCATGGCGCATATGGGTAGTGGAAGTATTGACCATCCGACAAATACAGCTTACAGTATTCTGAATTTTATTGTCATGGAGTAGTGTTTCATTTTTCACAGTTTAAGTTCTCCATCTCTTCTCAGTAGTGCATAATATTTTTCAGTGTTTCAAATCTTTATAGCTTTTTTGTTTTTATTTTATTCTTTTTTCTTCAATAACTGGTGAACCATTAGCCATTGGGTCTACATCTTCTGCCTTCACAATGTTTTCAGATTGTAAGAAGGGACAGACATCGTGAGGATAGTGAATAAGGAAGTAAAGAATATTAAAAAATCATGAGATCAAGAAGCAAGGCAGGAAGTAGAACAAGATTATCTACTTGCTGCCTGTTATGCTGGCATATATCTACGATCTGTTATAAGAAGTCGAAAAAGGGTAATTTCATCATACTACATACATATTTTGGACATGACATTTCCACTGCAATCTACAAATAGTCGACAAACCCTCACGAATGATAATGTTGTATTTGACTTCTTGTGACGAGGAAAAGCATTTGAGTGGTTTTATACTGTTGTTGTAGTGGTCTTCAGTCCAGAGACTGGTTTGATGCAGCTCTCCATGATACTCTATCCTGTTCAAGCTTCTCCATCTCTCAGTACCTACTGCAACCTACATCCTTGTGAATCTGCTTAGTGTATTCATCTCTTGGTCTCCCTCTACGATTTTTACCCTCCATGCTGCTTTCAAATACTACATTGGTGATCCCTTGATGCTTCAGTACATGTCCTACCAACCGATCCCTTCTTCTCGTCAAGTTTTGCCACAAATTTCTCTTCTCCTCAATTCTATTCAATACCACCTCATTAGTTATGTGATCTACCCATATAATCTTCAGCATTCTTCTGTAGTATCACATTTCGAAAGCTTCTATTCTCTTCTTGTCTAAACTATTTATCGTCCACATTTCACTTCCATACATGGCTATACTCCATACAAATACTTTCAGAAACGACTTCCTGACACTTAAATCTATACTCGATGTTAACAAATTTCTCTTCTTCAGAAGCGCTTACCTTGCCATTGCCAGTATACATTTTATATCCTCTCTACTTCCACAATCATCAGTTATTTTGCTCCCCAAACAGCAACTCATCTACTGCTTTAAGTGTCTTATTTCCTAAACTAATTCCCTCAGCACCACCCGACTTAATTCGACTACATTCCATTTTCCTCGTTTTGCTTTTGTTGAAGTTCATCTTATATCCTCCTTTCAAGACACTGTGCATTCCGTTCAGCTGCTGTTTCAGATCCTTTGCTGTCTCTGCCAGAATTGCAATGTCATCGGCGAACCTTAAAGTTCTTATTTCTGCTCCATGGATTTTAATTCTTACTCCGAATATTTCTTTTGTTTCCTTTACTGCTTGCTCAATATACAGATTGAATAACATCGGGGATAGGCTACAACCGTGTCTCAATCTCTTTCGAACCACTGCTTCCCTTTCATGTCCCTCGACTCTAATAACTGCCATGTGGTTTCTGTATAAATTGTAAAAAGCTTTTCGCTCCCTGTATACACACTATCAGTATTAATAAACTAATTGTATAACAGGCTACACAAGTGAACAAGTGGTCGGTATTATTCTGAAAGTATGAGTGTTATGAAAGAATGTGGTGATGTGATATATTTAATTTGATGAAATGTATTGCTGATCTACATTTGTGACAAAGTTTTTTGAACGATGTGAACTCTTCCCCTCAGAAGACACACCAGGCTAGCTTCCACATTCCTCTCGCCCGCTTTATTCTCAGCTGCTGACAATACACTAACCACTGTGTTGTGCGATGGATCAATTGTTTACTTTTCTCAATAACAACTATTATATTTGCGATCATTTAGGTGAGTAGCTGGCATCTGACATGTGCGCATCACTCCGCCTGAAGTGTATGCTCGTCATTACTGTCACACTACTCAGACGAAGAAAAGGAGTAAAATCCTTTGGTAAAACTCCATTCCAGTCGTTAGGTGTTAAAAATACGATAGATTAAGGGGATGCAACCAAAATTGCAACAGAATAGGCGATTTATTTTTGTGTGAATCGTTAACCTTTTCTGATTCGAAGAAGCATCACCATTTTTGAATAACGGCCAAATGTCTCTTGTTGACTGGTTAATTGTGCTTCTTTTGTCAAAACAGAGTATAATTCGCCCAAACTCGTCTTGTAGCTACTATTGCGAAAGAATTCTTTTACAGAGTGTCTCATTAAACAAACAACTGGTGACCAGGGAGGTTAAGAGCTTACAGAAAACCTCATCATGTCAGTTTGCAGTAGCGTAAGAGAAGAAACTGCTTTTTTTATTACTAGGAAATTCTCGTTTCAATAGGTGTCGATGACTTTAACAATTACAGTCACTGAAGTGAAAAAAATAAAATAGAAAGTATAGCTTCTGATACATCGCCATAATGTATGCAGTGTATGCAATGTGATATGCAATTTCAGTTGTGACGACAGTGCTTCATGCGTTACAATATCTTTATTCCTTATCGCATATTTAGAAGAAACGTGAACAGTTCCGGTGATATTCTAAGATAATTAAAAGAACTTATTGTGTCGTCCATTACAAATTATTTCAGCAAGGATGCCGAGCAACCGAGCTGACGTCTTTTCTTCATCCAGTCACGAATCGAACCACGTTTCTTATTTTTTTGTTATGCAGCAATTCCACGCAACAAGCTTTAACTCCATCACAACTCGCGCGACGTGCAGCTGCCAAAACTTTCATTTCAGAAACGACTCAGGAACCCACAAAACGACGAAACTGAAGTATATACTGGTTTCGCCGTGTCTACAGTCAAATATGAAACCACTTACGTGCAACCCATTCCACGCAACGAATGGCGCAACCCAATGTCGTTGTGTAAACTAGGTTTTGGCGTGAGCGACATGTATAAATTACTGTCTGAAGTCCCTACGTACATTAATGGTCAAAGACTTTGTTGTTTCTAAAGGCACGTAGAAAGCACTGTTACTTCACTCTTGATCTTCAGAGAAATGCTTCCTGTTCAGTTTATCTCATTGGGTAATGGTATCGATTGGTCCGCTCGATGCCCTGCTTTTCTTCTCTTGCATTCACTGCTGTTTTAGCTCAACAGGTGCCGCCCTGGAGCTATATGCCAGCTGCAGGACGACAAACAGTAGCGGCATCTCTGCCCGCTGTGACCCCAAAAAGTACTACGTTGCTTACAGGAACGTCTTCAGCAGCGTGTGTTGAAAATCGTCTTACAAGTACATTACCTTTAAAACTGACTAAAATTAATGAATCACACCACGAATTTAGATGGTATTAAGTGTATTGTCTCTGGCATTGACTAAATTTGTCTTAATTGACTAAAACAAAAAAGATTCGCCAGGAGCAAGTAGGACTTGCGCACGCTCCGTACAAACTTAATAATGTATATGGACAGTTCAGCCATTCTGGGAATCGATTTTCCCTGTTATCGACACTGACACTGGCAAGATGCCGGTCCCAAGGATTCCAAGACTTTCGAGAATGTTTTAATTTCCTGTTTGAAGTCGGATAACAAATGGCACAAGAAAAAGTTTGTAGTATAATTACAAATTATAAATTTTCTGCATTTTTTCTTTTTCTTGTACTGTGAAAACTTTCTTCTTGCCAAATTTCATGAGGTTACGTCAAGGGGAAGTACACTACAGGTTTTAGTGAGAGAGTTTGCAAATATCAATATGTAAGGCTTAAATGACTGTATATTTACACTGCATTGACTTAGAAGCTTAACTTTTTATACCACCAAAAGCCTATAAACCTCAGGACGTGGCATAAATTTGAAGTTCATACGTCTGCCTGTTGCCGAGGAAAAGGAGTATTAACAGACTAACAGTCAGATAACAATGACAACTTTTTTCGTGTGATGTAATTACAAATTAACAATTTTCGAATTTTTTTTTTCATTTGGTTGTACTCTGAAACCTAGCATCGTGGCAAATTTCATGATCCTAGTCAACGGAAACTACCCTGCAGGCTTCGATGAGTAAGTTGGCGGTATCAAAATGTGTGAGATAAATAGCCGTTTCTTTTGATTCTGATAGCGCCAAGGGTTCATAGATCTTAGTACGCGACATAAATTTCAGCTTGATATGTCTACACTTCCTGAGAAAAAGGGTTTTTGAACAGTGCAACAGACAGGCGGCAACAAAGTGATACTATAGGGATTCTGTTTTTACCAATTGAGATATGGATCTGTAAAAATGACAAAAATGGTTTTTATCGAAGAAAGAAAGAAGGAAGATTAGGGTTTAACATCCCATCTATGACTAGATCACCAGTTACAGACTATAAACTCGGATTGGGGAACGAAAAGGGCCAAATACTTTTCACGGAAATCTCCTGGCATTTGCTACAAGTGGTCTAGGAAAACCGTCGAACATATAAACCTGGATGGCTGAGAGGAGATATGAACCGCCATTTTTGTGGATGTGCCTACTGTGCCTTACTCACTGTGTCAAGTACACCCTCCTCCTAAGTAAGCAGTCGGTGCAATGTACTAAAACACGCCAAAATATCTTCATGCATCTAATACAGACAATATCACAGTCAACAACATACAGCCCAAGATATTAATATTAACAAAAACAACAATGGGCATCCCTTTTCTTCCCCTCCCTCCGCCACTTTCCCGTTTTATAACAAGGGTATTTCGTCACTAGATTAAGCATAGTTTGTAAAATAGACTGGTCAACATCATTTTTGTAAGGGGAAAAAATCCTAAAATTTTTAAATTGTAATTATATCAAACAAAAAAATGTTTGTTTGTCGTTTGTTATCCGTCTGTCTATCTGTCTGTCCGTTAAGGCCTCTTTTCTCAGCAATGGGTACACATATCAAGTTGAAAGTTACCTCGCATACTCTACGGTTCTTCGGCGGCGTAAAAATTTAAGTTTCTACGGTAACACAATCAAAAGATACGGATATTTATGTCTCATATTTTGATATATTGCCAGTATCGATATCGATAACAGGCAAAAATATTTTAAATTCTTAGTTTTCAGGGTAGATGAACTGTCTGTCTGTGCGGAACTCTAGGTCCGGGAGTCCTACTCGCTCTTATCCTGATTTTTTAAATCGTACTTCAAATATATATTCAGAATTTTCCCATCACACAGTTTTTTTTAAATTTCAGTTTCAGTTCTTTAAAATAACCGATTTTCGTCTACTGTCAAATAAACGCTCCTAGAGCATTGTAAATATGATGGGACCTAATGAGCTAATTCAGATGTTATCGTTCCTTTCACAGACACATACAGACATGCACAAATATATTCTAGTGTACCACACATTCATCGGAATGATGCCATTTGTGAGATAGCAGTGAACTATTAAATGTGTCGTTGTTAGTGCTTTGTGTATCTGAATCATTATATATGACGTATTTAAAGATTTATTTCTTTTAGTTCATCGTTAGTTACAAAATGCCTAGAGATTGCAAAAACCATCCAAACAACTTTCGGTACATATGCGGTGAAGTGACGCTCATGTTCTAAGGCAAACCTTAATTCATTAATGGTGCACCCTAACTTTCAGTCTGCAATGAGACTAGTTCCAAATTGGGAAGAATTGCCCTTGCCAAAGCCTCCAGACCATGCGGCATTAGATGAGGAGAATGAAGAAAAAAAGATTTTGTTGATGAAACTTTTGAATGAAAAGGTTCATCTGACCTCGTTTATTGACTCATGAAGTTCTTAAATACACTCCTGGAAATGGAAAAAAGAACACATTGACACCGGTGTGTCAGACCCACCATACTTGCTCCGGACACTGCGAGAGGGCTGTACAAGCAATGATCACACGCACGGCACAGCGGACACACCAGGAACCGCGGTGTTGGCCGTCGAATGGCGCTAGCTGCGCAGCATTTGTGCACCGCCGCCGTCAGTGTCAGCCAGTTTGCCGTGGCATATGGAGCTCCATCGCAGTCTTTAACACTGGTAGCATGCCGCGACAGCGTGGACGTGAACCGTATGTGCAGTTGACGGACTTTGAGCGAGGGCGTATAGTGGGCATGCGGGAGGCCGGGTGGACGTACCGCCGAATTGCTCAACACGTGGGGCGTGAGGTCTCTACAGTACATCGATGTTGTCGCCAGTGGTCGGCGGAACGTGCACGTGCCCGTCGACCTGGGACCGGACCGCAGCGACGAACGGATGCACGCCAAGACCGTAGGATCCTACGCAGTGCCGTAGGGGACCGCACCGCCACTTCCCAGCAAATTAGGGACACTGTTGCTCCTGGGGTATCGGCGAGGACCATTCGCAACCGTCTCCATGAAGCTGGGCTACGGTCCCGCACACCGTTAGGCCGTCTTCCGCTCACGCCCCAACATCGTGCAGCCCGCCTCCAGTGGTGTCGCGACAGGCGTGAATGGAGGGACGAATGGAGACGTGTCGTCTTCAGCGATGAGAGTCGCTTCTGCCTTGGTGCCAATGATGGTCGTATGCGTGTTTGGCGCCGTGCAGGTGAGCGCCACAATCAGGACTGCATACGACCGAGGCACACAGGGCCAACACCCGGCATCATGGTGTGGGGAGCGATCTCCTACACTGGCCGTACACCACTGGTGATCGTCGAGGGGACACTGAATAGTGCACGGTACATCAAAACCGTCATCGAACCCATCGTTCTACCATTCCTAGACCGGCAAGGGAACTTGCTGTTCCAACAGGACAATGCACGTCCGCATGTATCCCGTACCACCCAACGTGCTCTAGAAGGTGTAAGTCAACTACCCTGGCCAGCAAGATCTCCGGATCTGTCCCCCATTGAGCATGTTTGGGACTGGATGAAGCGTCGTCTCACGCGGTCTGTACGTCCAGCACGAACGCTGGTCCAACTGAGGCGCCAGGTGGAAATGGCATGGCAAGCCGTTCCACAGGACTACATCCAGCATCTCTACGATCATCTCCATGGGAGAATAGCAGCCTGCATTGCTGCGAAAGGTGGATATACACTGTACTAGTGCCGACACTGTGCATGCTCTGTTGCCTGTGTCTATGTGCCTGTGGTTCTGTCAGTGTGATCATGTGATGTATCTGACCCCAGGAATGTGTCAATAAAGTTTCCCCTTCCTGGGACAATGAATTCACGGTGTTCTTATTTCAATTTCCAGGAGTGTATCTCATACGAGATTTAACGTTATCCAAAAACCAGTCTGAAACGCCTGGTTCTTGGCTAAACGAACTGAATTTTCTTCAAAAGAACGCAAAAGTATGTGATTATCGTAATCTTCATTCTCAATGTAAAGACTATTTTTGTGAAGAAAACGTGTTAGCATTTGCAATGACATTTCTCGTCTTACGGAGTCAAGCAGTGTTGAACATAACGCAACATACTGGCGTTTGTTCATATATTCGTCTAAAGTTAGTTTACCGGTAGTGTTTCTCCATAACGGCAATAAATTCCAATCGATACCAGTGGCGCACTCTGCTGATACGGAGCAAACATGTGAAAACTTTATGTTGCAAATATTCAGTCTGTAGACCGTGAACTGAATAGTTTTGGTGATCTGAAGGCAATTGCACTTTTTCTTGGTCTGCACCTTCGTTACACAATGTACAGTTCTTTTTGATGTTTCTGGGATAGCTGAAAAACTGACGCACTGTATAATCCTAAAAATGTGTATGTACCTCCGTTACAAGTCAAACTAGATATAATGAAGAATCTCGTCAAAGCTAAAAACAATATTCCTGGTGTCATGTACTTAAAACAAAAAGATTTCTAACATTAGCGAAGTAATAGTTAGAAAAGCATTAACCTTTACATGATATCAGACTTGGAAAAACATATGAAATATCTGGGGTCTATTTCGACCCCAAAGCGTTTCTAGCAACTTTATGGCTGTAGTTGTTGTTGTGGTCTTCATCCAGAGACTGGTTTGATGCAGCTCGCCCTCCAGTACTAAATTGGTGATCCCTTGATACCTCAGAACATGTCCTACCAACCGATCCTTCCTTCTCGAGAAATTGTGCCACAAATTCCTCTTCTCCCCAATTCTATGCAGTGCCTCAGTTACATGATCTACCCATCTAATCTTTAACATTCTTCTGTAGCACGACATTTCGAAAGCTTCTATTCTCTTCTTGTCTAAACTATTTATCGTCCACGTTTCACATCCATACACGGCTACACTCCATACAAATACTTTGAGAAAACATTCTCTGACAGTTAAATCTATAGTCGATGTTAACAAATTTCTCTTCTTCAAAAACGTTTTTCTTGCCGTTGCCAGTCTACATTTTATATCCTCCCTACTTCGACCATCGTCAGTTATTTTGCTATCCAAATAGCAAAACTCATCTAGTACTTTATGTGTCTTACTTCCTAGTCTAAGTTCCTCAGCATCACCTCATTTAGTTAGACTACATTCCATTATCCTCGTTTGGCTTTTGTTGGTGTTCATCTTATAGCTTCCTTTCAAGACACTGCCCATTCCGTTCAACTGCTCTTCCAGGTTCTTTGCTGTTTCTGACAGAATGACAATGTCACTGGCAAACCTCAATGTTTTTATTTCTTCTCCGTGGCTATAAAACGTAAAATATTTGGACAAAAATGATAACGATTTATTGAGAGACGCATGCACAGTGTTGAAATTACAACTCCATAATTGCTTACTATATTTATGTGTAAGTTGTAATTATGCACTAGCTATGTTTGAAATATGAAAACATATACAGGGTGGTCCATTGATAGTGACCAGGCCAAATATCTCACGAAATAAGCGTCAAACGAAAAAACTGCAAAGAACGAAACTCGCCTAGCTTGAGAGGGGAAACCAGATGGCGCTATGGTTGGCCCGTTAGATGGAGCTGCCATAGGTCAAACGGATATCAACTGCGTTTTTTAAATAGGAACCCCCATTTTTATTAGGCTACATATTAGTTTAGTACGTAAAGAAATATGAATGTTTTCGTTGGACCACTTTTTTCGCTTTGTGGTAGATGGCGTTGTAATAGTCAAAAACATATGGCTCACAATTTTAGACGAACAGTTGGTAACAGGTGTTGTTGTGGTCTTCAGTCCTGAGACTGGTTTGATGCAGCTCTCCAGGCTACTCTATCCTGTCCAAGCTTCTTCATCTCCCAGTACCTACTGCAACCTACATCCTTCTGAATCTGCTTAGTGTATTGATCTCTTGGTCTCCCTCTACGATTTTTACCCTCCACGCTGCCCTCCAATGCTAAATTTGTGATCCCTTGATGCCTCAAAACATGTCCTACCAACCGATCCCTTCTTCTAGTCAAGTTGTGCCACAAACTTCTGTTCTCCCCAATCCTATTCAATACCTCCTCATTAGTTACGTGATCTACCCACCTTATCTTCAGCATTCTTCTGTAGCACCACATTTCGGAAGCTTCTATTGTCTTCTCGTCCAAACTGGTTATCGTCCATGTTTCACTTCCATACATGGCTACACTCCATACAAATACTTTCAGAAACGACTTCCTGACACTTAAATCTATACTCGATGTTAACAAATTTCTCTTCTTCAGAAACGATTTCCTTGCCATTGCCAGTCTACATTTTATATCCTCTCTACTTCGACCATCATCAGTTATTTTACTCCCTAAATAGCAAAACTCCTTTACTACTTTAAGTGTCTCATTTCCTAATCTAATCCACTCAGCATCACCCGATTTTATTTGACTACATTCCATTATCCTCGTTTTGCTTTTGTTGATGTTCAACTTATATCCTCCTTTCAAGACACTGTCCATTCCGTTCAACTGCTCTTCCAAGTCCTTTGCTGTCTCTGACAGAATTACAATGTCATCGGCGAACCTCAAAGTTTTTACTTCTTCTCCATGAATTTTAATACCTACTCCGAATTTTTCTTTTGTTTCCTTTACTGCTTGCTCAATATACAGATTGAATAACATCGGGGAGAGGCTACAACCCTGTCTCACTCCTTTCCCAACCACTGCTTCCCTTTCATGCCCCTCGACTCTTATAACTGCCATCTGGTTTCTGTACAAATTGTAAATAGCCTTTCGCTCCCTGTATTTTACCCCTGCCACCTTCAGAATTTGAAAGAGAGTATTCCAGTTAACATTGTCAAAAGCTTTCTCTAAGTCTACAAATGCTAGAAACGTAGGTTTGCCTTTTCTTAATCTTTCTTCTAAGATAAGTCGTAAGGTTAGTATTGCCTCACGTGTTCCAACATTTCTACGGAATCCAAACTGATCTTCCCCGAGGTCTGCTTCTACCAGTTTTTCCATTCGTCTGTAAAGAATTCGCGTTAGGATTTTGCAGCTGTGACTTATTAAACTGATAGTTCGGTAATTTTCACATCTGTCAACACCTGATTTCTTTGGTATTGGAATTATTATATTCTTCTTGAAGTCTGTGGGTATTTCGCCTGTCTCATACATCTTGCTCACCAGATGGTAGAGTTTTGCCATGACTGGCTCTCCCAAGGCCATCAGTAGTTCTAATGGAATGTTGTCTACTCCCGGGGCCTTGTTTCGACTCAGGTCTTTCAGTGCTCTGTCAAACTCTTCACGCAGTATCTTATCTCCCATTTCATCTTCATCTACATCCTCTTCCATTTCCATAATATTGTCCTCAAGTACATCGCCCTTGTATAAACCCTCTATATATTCCTTCCACCTTTCTGCCTTCCCTTCTTTGCTTAGAACTGGGTTGCCATCTGAGCTCTTGATATTCATACAAGTGGTTCTCTTCTCTCCAAAGATCTCTTTAATTTTCCTGTAGGCGGTATCTATCTTACCTCTAGTGAGACAAGCCTCTACATCCTTACATTTGTCCTCTAGCCATCCCTGCTTAGCCATTTTGCACTTTCTGTCGATCTCATTTTTGAGACGTTTGTATTCCCTTTTGCCTGCTTCATTTACTGCATTTTTATATTTTCTCCTTTCATCAATTAAATTCAATATTTCTTCTGTTACCCAAGGATTTCTATTAGCCCTCGTCTTTTTACCTACTTGATCCTCTGCTGCCTTCACTACTTCATCCCTCAGAGCTACCCATTCTTCTTCTACTGTATTTTTTCCCCCCATTCCTGTCAATTGTGTCCTTATGCTCTCCCTGAAACTCTCTACAACCTCTGGTTCTTTCAGTTTATCCAGGTCCCATCTCCTTAAATTCCCACCTTTTTGCAGTTTCTTCAGTTTCAATCTGCAGTTCATAACCAATAGATTGTGGTCAGAATCCACATCTGCCCCTGGAAATGTCTTACAATTTAAAACCTGATTCCTAAATCTCTGTCTTACCATTATATAATCTATCTGATACCTATTAGTATCTCCAGGATTCTTCCAGGTATACAACCTTCTTTTATGATTCTTGAACCAAGTGTTAGCTATGATTAAGTTATGCTCTGTGCAAAATTCTACAAGGCGGCTTCCTCTTTCATTTCTTCCCCCCAATCCATATTCACCTACTATGTTTCCTTCTCTCCCTTTTCCTACTGACGAATTCCAGTCACCCATGACTATTAAATTTTCGTCTCCCTTCACTACCTGAATAATTTCTTTTATCTCGTCATACATTTCATCAATTTCTTCATCATCTGCAGAGCTAGTTGGCATATAAACTTGTACTACTGTAGTAGGCATGGGCTTTGTGTCTATCTTGGCCACAATAATGCGTTCACTATGCTGTTTGTAGTAGCTAACCCGCACTCCTATTTTTTTATTCATTATTAAACCTACTCCTGCATTACCTCTGTTTGATTTTGTATTTATAACCCTGTAATCACCTGACCAAAAGTCTTGTTCCTCCTGCCACCGAACTTCACTAATTCCCACTATATCTAACTTTAACCTATCCATTTCCCTTTTTAAATTTTCTAACCTACCTGCCCGATTAAGAGATCTTACATTCCACGCTCCGATCCGTAGAATGCCAGATTTCTTTCTCCTGATAACGACGTCCTCTTGAGTAGTCCCCGCCCGGAGATCCGAATGGGGGACTATTTTACCTCCGGAATATTTTACCCAAGAGGACGCCATCATCATTTAATCATACAGTAGAGCTGCATGTCCTCGGGAAAAATTACGGCTGTAGTTTCCCCTTGCTTTCAGCCGTTCGCAGTACCAGCACAGCAAGGCCGTTTTGGTTAATGTTACAAGGCCAGATCAGTCAATCATCCAGACTGTTGCCCCTGAAACTACTGAAAAGGCTGCTGCCCCTCTTCAGGAACCACATGTTTGTCTGGCCTCTCAACAGATACCCCTCCGTTGTGGCACGCAAGCCTCCCCACCAACGGCAAGGTCCATGGTTCATGGGGGAAGTAACAGGTATGTTTTTTAAATTAAAATACAGATCGAAGGTACGTTTGAATATATTCTCGAATATATATCAACTTCAGCAGGTACCATTCGTTTTCCTTGATTTATTTCCCTTCCTTCAGCATATTTGCCTGTACGCACTTGTGCGTTTATAAGATAATTGCTCTCACAACCTAAGAGGTAAGCTACACTCATCTGACCAAAATTCACTCAGAGGTCTTCCACGTGCCTTGTGTGAGCCACCCATTACTAGTACAGCAAAGAATGCCTACAGTTGCCGGCCGGTGTGGCCGTGCGGTTAAAGGCGCTTCAGTCTGGAACCGCGTGACCGCTACGGTCGCAGGTTCGAATCCTGCCTCGGGCATGGATGTGTGTGATGTCCTTAGGTTAGTTAGGTTTAAGTAGTTCTAAGTTCTAGGGGACTGATGACCACAGCAGTTAAGTCCCATAGTGCTCAGAGCCATTTGAACCAATGCCTACAGTTCTGTAGACTCAAGTTCAATCCAGTGTTCAAGATATAAGTGTAGAATTTTCCTGTCATCTGCATGATTATTGGTTTGCATCACTATTACACTCTGCATGTGATTAATGACAAAATGTCTGACACAGTCTGCCATTGTCTGTAATTATGATCTAAGGTGAAGTGGGATATGCGGAGTTTCATATATTATATTCCTTGAAACTTGCTGTTTATCACTAGATACTAGAGTAGGCGAACTAGTTTCCTGAATACTCTTACGATCATCCTCAGTTTCAATCACATCATCTGTATACCTTCCTCTGTCATATCTACATTACCATCACCCTCAGTCTCATTTCCAAAAACTGATTCATTATCAGCCCCTTCAAAACGTATCTCATTGTCCATGACGAATAATATATAACACCATGTCTTCCTTCAACAAAACGCAATTCCTAACGGTGAATTTATCATAACAATGTACATGTATGTACTTTCTACAAACTGTTTACAAAAATGAACATATAAATGTCAGTTTAGAAGACACATTCTTGTCAAGTGTTCATTTTCGTTTTACAGTTGAAATATATAAGACTGAAAAATCACATATTGTGCACCTGGAGTATTTTCTGACCCCATTGCAAAAATTTCAAATAATTGTAGCCTACTACAAACCGAAATACAACCATAAATATTTCACGCAGTTATAATGAAAAGTCCACACAAAGCATACCTGGAGGTTGAGAAGTCCATATCCACATTAAAACTATTTCTTTGTAGTCAAGCGAGCCTTGCGGTCTAAAGACACACCAGACACCACACGAGAATTAAAAAAAAAATTACAGTTCTTTGGGAAATCGGAAGGCGAAAAATTATCATGATATTGTCAACAATAATATAACATCTTACAAAAATTTGGGTTTAATATGTCCCGGAAAGCATACTTTCTGCACTGACACCTAGATTTAATTCCGTAAAATGGCGCTGCGAGCGTCGAAGACAGGGAACACTTTCATCAGGAGATTCCAGCTTTGTAAATGAGATGTCAGGGCAAATGGAATCCTAATATGCTGGCCGATTGTTGTTGGAAAATCCAGAGGGATGTTTCGCGCGCGAGATAGAGCACAAAACCATTGCTTTTTACTTTCTAGCTGAGTAGGAATGTTTGAATATTTTCTAATGAAGACTGTAGAAAACGTTAATGCGATGGAAATTATAAATGCCTGTCTCTCGAAAACCTTGTGTGACAGGAAAAAACCAATATTATTTTTTAATTCAGGAGAAGAAATACTATTGGAATCACACATTTTTCTAAACGTTTTTGGAAGGTGACTATCAACAGCCGTCAAGAAAAGATCGGGACAGATCAGTACTGAAGAGAAGATCAGGACTCCTGTATATTTAGTATTCATATGTTTGCTTCTAAAAGTCCTGTGTCATGTATTAATATTAATGATATGGTCTACATATTATTTAAATAATGACAAATGCAGTGTGGTGGCTTTTTAACCACTATGCGTGAAGATGGTCCAAGACTGAAACAGGTTGATATTTAGGTTTAAAATTAAAACAACTGCTGATCAATCATGCATACATATTTCCATCTCTGAAACAAAATAAAGTTTCTTTTTTGTCCCTCAGTCTTATTAAATAGTTAATTTTGTAGTCTAGTTTCTCACGGCGTATAAAATGTTCAAATAACTTTCTGGAATGCAGCCGGGTGACGTTTTCGACAAACGCCTATATTTAGACAGGTGCCCATCCCGTCATTTTTAAGGCACAACTACAACGAGAGAGCGCTGTAGAAAGAAATTTAACATCTCTGTATGCAGAAAGACAACACATACTGTAAACAAGTAATGCCATTACACAAGCGTAGATGACCAACGTCAGAAATTGTGAATATAAATCACCAATAGTTCAGCAAGTAGCATTAGATCTGTTCCTGTGTTGTCTGTACCGCTACTTTTAGATTATTTCAGTAACTTTTGTTTTCATATGCGTGCATTTTCAAAAGGTCTCAAGACAAGCAGAACATGCTCTAAAAGGGAAGCAGTGTATTAAATTAATAATGTGATCGACCGCATTCTTCTTCCGCCCTTTGAGAAAAAGACTGCCACATAACTGAATACATACTGAAATACCTAAAAATAGCTCATTTTCCGATGAAAAATGTGATGGTATTCTCAGATAAAGCAGTTTTGTACGAAGAATTTCTGATTCTCCGTAAACTTCAATGAAGCAACTTCTAATTTGTCTCTGTAACAGCGCCAGTGAGCACCTTCTGTCTTCCGTCGCTTCCTCGTCGTTTCCTACGCTATCCGTATTGTAATTTGGGATTAGCACGCCACTCGGAAACCCCGATATACTCGCCAGTTAGCCATATCCGCTACATTCCGTTTAAATGGTCGCCCCATCCGTTTCGTACTACTGGCTTCCAATTTCCTCGTCTTTTTGTGCTATAACCTAATATTTCCTCGCTAGGAATGCCTTCTGCAAGGATTCAACTACTTCCCCTCTAGGGATGGTGTACATGTAACGTTTACACTATCGTATTTGTGTACTTATCACGACAGTGGTAACTTCTTACGTACCCTTTGACTACCAAAGGGACGTATGTCTCCCACGATAGATTATCAGAGAACGAATTGGAATCTGTTGCTTGTTATTGCTATGTATCAGTGCCCAACACTGGTAAAGAGAAGAGTACTAATGGTTAGCAGAATTTTTGTAATTACAGATTGTACATATCGGTTGTAGTGTCCTCAGGTTTCATTGTTAACTTTCGTCTCCGTATTGTCATATCGTATTATTTCGCACCTGCAGACAGGCAACCCCATTACCAGAACCGCAAAGCGGGCTGCCTTCATACCTTCCCGTAGTCATCGTGTCAACGACTTACATTGACGAATTGACGCTTGCCACGTATTGAGCACCTGTTGTGTTACAAACTCGGAGAAAAGCTCTGTCCATTGATGTGTGCTTCTTTTTAGAATGTCTTGCAGATTTTGTGTAGTGTCTTCTGAAAGACTGGAGATACTTTTGGAGAATTCTGTATGTCTTATTCCCCCCCCCCCCCTTCCCCAACCCTCTTGGAATTCTGACTAAGACATTGATTAAAATACATTAATGATTTGAAATAAAATTGCTAACCGAAAGGTTAAGAAAGAGCCGTCAGATGCTTTCTAGAGAACTCGCTGCAGCAAACCGTCTCTTACTGCTCAATGCTTGCACCGTTGCTACGCAATGCAATACAAAATTTTATTGAAACGCGGGCCAGTGCGATCCACGCTTTTCTCTATTTACGTGGATAGTTTTATACCACTTTTAATTAATAAAGAGACAGTCCCTGACATTCTCAGTAATTTCCGTAAGCTTCTTCAGTTTAGTGCATACGATGACAGCATCGTCGAGCTTAGCAAGTTTGTCCTCACACTGAATTAGCAGCGTATTGCGACTGCTCTACCTTCTAAGCAGAAATTTCGCTTTGAAAGTTTCGAAAAATCGATTTTTTGCTTAAAATGTACTCTGTGATGTCTACTTTATTGTAGTTTTCATCTCAAGTTCGCCAGAAACTCCGTTATCGAGTTAGAAGGCGCTTTGTTAAAAAGTGTCTGCGAAAACCATTCAGAGGGGAAAAAAAAGAGTCGACATCGCGGCCAGTGTGGCAGCATGTAATTCCAACGACGGCCTAACAGCCGTTATGGAAATTATGAACTCGCTCGAACTTGAGATCGGACCAACCTGTTAATAACTTTTGCACAAAAGTGGACGAAAAACGTATAGAGCTATCAGAGCAGCGGATAACAGAAGCCGCCAAAGAGGCCCGCAGCACCGCTATGGCCACGAAGAAGATGGAGGAAGACCTCTTTTTGGATGTGGAAGGATTGCTTTATGGTCTAGCAATCACTGCCTAGTGGGACTCGAGCACCAAAGGTATCGCACAAACGTAATTATGTACACTCCTGGAAATTGAAATAAGAACACCGTGAATTCATTGTCCCAGGAAGGGGAAACTTTATTGACACATTCCTGGGGTCAGATACATCACATGATCACACTGACAGAACCACAGGCACATAGACACAGGCAACAGAGCATGTACAATGTCGGCACTACTACAGTGTATATCCACCTTTCGCAGCAATGCAGGCTGCTATTCTCCCATGGAGACGATCGTAGAGATGCTGGATGTAGTCCTGTGGAACGGCTTGCCATGCCATTTCCACCTGGCGCCTCAGTTGGACCAGCGTTCGTGCTGGACGTGCAGACCGCGTGAGACGACGCTTCATCCAGTCCCAAACATGCTCAATGGGGGACAGATCCGGAGATCTTGCTGGCCAGGGTAGTTGACTTACACCTTCTAGAGCACGTTGGGTGGCACGGGATACATGCGGACGTGCATTGTCCTGTTGGAACAGCAAGTTCCCTTGCCGGTCTAGGAATGGTAGAACGATGGGTTCGATGACGGTTTGGATGTACCGTGCACTATTCAGTGTCCCCTCGACGATCACCAGTGGTGTACAGCCAGTGTAGGAGATCGCTCCCCACACCATGATGCCGGGTGTTGGCCCTGTGTGCCTCGGTCGTATGCAGTCCTGATTGTGGCGCTCACCTGCACGGCGCCAAACACGCATACGACCATCATTGGCACCAAGGCAGAAGCGACTCTCATCGCTGAAGACGACACGTCTCCATTCGTCCCACCATTCACGCCTGTCGCGACACCACTGGAGGCGGGCTGCACGATGTTGGGGCGTGAGCGGAAGACGGCCTAACGGTGTGCGGGACCGTAGCCCAGCTTCATGGAGACGGTTGCGAATGGTCCTCGCCGATACCCCAGGAGCAACAGTGTCCCTAATTTGCTGGGAAGTGGCGGTGCGGTCCCCTACGGCACTGCGTGGGATCCTACGGTCTTGGCGTGCATCCGTGCATCGCTGCGGTCCGGTCCCATGTCGACGGGCACGTGCACCTTCCGCCGACCACTGGCGACAACAGCGATGTACTGTGGAGACCTCACGCCCCACGTGTTGAGCAATTCGGCGGTACGTCCACCCGGCCTCCCGCATGCCCACTATACGCCCCCGCTCAAAGTCCGTCAACTGCACATACGGTTCACGTCCACGCTGTCGCGGCATGCTACCAGTGTTAAAGACTGCGATGGAGCTCCGTATGCCACGGCAAACTGGCTGACACTGACGGCGGCGGTGCACAAATGCTGCGCAGCTAGCGCCATTCGACGGCCAACACCGCGGTTCCTGGTGTGTCCGCTGTGCCGTGCGTGTGATCATTGCTTGTACAGCCCTCTCGCAGTGTCCGGAGCAAGTATGGTGGGTCTGACACACCGGTGTCAATGTGTTCTTTTTCCCATTTCCAGGAGTGTATATACACTGAAGAGCCCTCACGAGTACGCAGAAGTGCCGCAACACGACGGGGCACGGATTCGACTGATGTCTGAAGTAGCGCTGGAGGGAACCGACACCAAGAATCCTGCAGGGCTGTCCATAACTCCGTACGAGTGCAGGGGGCTGGAGATCCCTTCTGAACAGCCCGTAGCAACGCATCGCACACATGCACAATAATATTCATGTCTGGGGAGTTTCGTGGCCAGGGGAAGTGCTTAAACTCAGAAGAGTGTTCCTGAAGCCACTCTGTAGGAATTCTGGACGTCTGGGGTGTCGCATTGTCCTGCTGGAATTGCCCCAGTCCGTCCGAATGCACAATGGAGACGAATGGATGCAGCTGATTAGACAGGATGCTTACGTACGAGTCACCTCTCAAGAGTCGTATGTAGGCGTATCAGGGGTGCCAGATCACTCCAACGGCACACGCCCCACCCCATTACAGTGTCTCCACCAGCTTGAAGAGTCCTCTGCTGTCATCCAGGATCATGAATTCATGACGTTGTCTCCATGCCCGTACACGTCCATCCGCTCGATACAATTTGAATCGAGACTTGTCTGACCAGGCAACATGTTTCCAGTCATCAACAGTTCAATGTCGATGTTGACGGGCCCATGCGAGGCGTAGAGCTTTGTGTCGTGCAGTCATCAAGGTTACACGAGTGGGCCTTCGGCTCCGAAAGCCCATATCAATGATGCTTCGTTGAATGGTTCGCACGCTGACACTTGCTGAGCGCCCAGCATTGAAATCTGCAGCAATTTGCGGAAGAGTTGCACTTCTGTCACGTCGAAGAATTCTCTTCAGTCGTCGTTGGTCCCGTTCTTGCAGGATCTTTCTACGGCTGCAGCAATGGTCAAATGGTCGTATGGGTAAATTCCCACTTCTTCGCTACGTCGGAGATGCTGTGTCCCATCGCTCGTGCGCCGACTATAGCACCACGTTCAGATACCGACCTGACAACTGCGTCAGAGACTTGTTGTGTCTTATATGGGCGTTGCCGACCGCAGAGGCGTATTCTGCCTGTTTACATTATCTGTATTTGAATACGCATGCCTATATCATTTTCAAATGGTTCATATGGCTCTGAGCACTATGGGACTTAACATCTGAGGTAATCAGTCTCCTAGAACTTAGAACTACTTGAACCTAAGGACATCACACACACCCATGCCCGAGGCAGGATTCGAACCTGCGACCGTAGCGGTCGCGCTGTTCCAGACTGAGGCGCCTAGAACCACTCGGCCACACCGGCCGGCTATACCATTTTCTTTGTCACTTTAGTGTAGAGAATTCATCTATTTTGCGAATCTAGAATCTCGAAGATTTTTGCCTCTTATATATTGCTGCAGGCAAGATATGCGTCTACTCATTCCTGAGAAAATGGATCTTAAGCGGAGGACAAATAATCGGACAGCAAATGACCACATAATTTTTTTTTCGTTTAATATGATTTCAAATTCACAATTTTCGGATTTTTTCCTTACTTGTATTGTTTAGTTTAGCTTCTTGCCAAATTTCTTGAATCAGGGTCTACGGGAAGTACACTATAAATTTTGATAAGTGACTTTGCAAGTGTCAAGTATGTGACATAAACAGCCGTATCTTTTGAGTGAATTCACGTAGAAGCTTAAATTTCTTACACCGCCTAAAGACCGTGGACCTTAGTATGTGACATAAATTTCTAGCAGGTACGACTGTTACTGAGAAATTGGTTCCTAACAGCAGTTGAGTATCAAATGACAAAAAAATGCTTTTTAGTGGGATGTAATTACAAATCAGCAATCTTCGGTTTTTTCCTTTACTTGTACTGTGAAACCGTGCTTCTTGCCAAATTTCTTGAGTCTATGCCAGCGGGAAGTATCCTGTAGGTTTTGATGTGTGAAGCATAAAAATATGTGACATAAATGGACGTATCTTTTGGGTGCATTGACTTAATTGACTTAGAGGCTTCAACTTTTTATACAGCCAAGTGACTGTAGACCTTAGTATGAGACATAACTTTCTACTTGGTATGTCTTCCCACTCTTGCTAAAAAGGGATCCTAAGAGAGGACAAACAGACAGACAGTAGCATAACAGATGATCAGAAAAGTTTTTTCTTATATTATGATTAAAAATTGACAATTTTTGGGTTTGTTGTATTGTTAATCTTTTCCTCTTGCCAAATGTCATGATCCTAGGTCAGCGTGAAGTACCGTATCGGTTTCGATGAGTGCATTAGCGAGAGTCAAAATATGTGACATAAATGGACTATCTTTTGAGTGGATTGACTTAGATGCTTAAATTTTTTATACCGCCAAGGGACCGTAGGCCTAAGTACTTGACATAAATGTCAACTTGATACGTCTACCCTTTCCTGAGGGAAAGGGTTTTTAATAGCATGAGATTTTCACTCTGCAGTGGAGTGTGCGCTGATAAAATCTCGTTCTGGAAACATCCCCCAGGCTGTGGCTAAGCCATGTCTCCGCAATATCCTTTCTTTCAGGAGTGCTAGTACTTCAAGGTTCGCAGGAGAGCTTCTGTAAAGTTTGGAGAGCAGGAGACGAGGTACTGGCAGAAGTAAGGCTGTGAGGACGGGGCGTGAGTCGTGCTTGGGTAGCTCAGTTGGTAGAGCACTTGCCCGCGAAAGGCAAAGGTCCCGAGTTTGAGTCTCGGGTTTTTAATAGTCGGACATACAGACATACAGACAGACGGCCAACAAAGTGATCCTAAAAGGGTTGCATGTATACCGATTGGGGTACGGCCCAAAAAATGTAACTCAAAACTTTAAACACGTTTATCTCGAAAACATATTTTTCAAACTGGCGGGAAACATAACTTGAGAACGGTACGTACGATTTTATAGGAATCTGAGACTGGTATTCTGAATTGAATTCTCTATTGGCGTACGTAGCTGTTTTGCGATATCTTCAAAAGTCTGTTTTCGTTCTCGACTTTTTGGGAGGAGAAAATGAAATTTATTTCAACACGTAACCGTTTTGTTAGAACTTAATATTTTTCAATTATTCTACGTATCCTGAGAGGACATATATTGAAAATGATTTATACAAAATTATTTTTTTACATGTCCAATAGGAGGTGTCCTTTCACCTGGTGCTGTGGTAACAAGGAGCGTCCCATGAAGACACAAAAATGATTTCTTAAAGGCAAAAGTCTAAGGAATAAAACTATAGCCTCAGATGTAGCATTACTTTTTATTTTACTTGAAAAAATTACGAAATTCACTCATTTTTCATACGTTGAAGGAGGGCTACCACCATAATCGACGAGACGAGATTGCGTACAGAACATCCCTATGCGTAATCGAAGTCTTTCTTTTTTTGTGTTTATAGCCAAGTTGCGAACGAACGGTGCAGACGCCGAGCGGTGAGTGTTTTTAAGATGTAGTGAAACCTACTTTATCCTGCCCTCATGAGTCTGGACTTCAAGTTAGTGCGGATCATTTTCCCTTTTTTTAGTACAGTAACTGTATAGTATTTGGTACTCAGGAAGTAATAGCGCCAACAGTCTACGACGAGTTTCATTAAATTTACATTCAGCCAACCGTGATACGCAGATCTTGGTAAAGTACCAGTTTACATGTTGACATTGAGGTCTACAATACCGGATTATCCTTGTCTATTGCAGGTGTAAAATGACATAAAAAGAATGAAGCTGGTAGTCTCCGTAACAAAAAGTTAGAGTAACTGGACATAATGGATAAAGGAAATTGTTGAAAAACGTTGCTGCTGAATTTGATTCTGAAGCAGTTACAAAGGGTTAATGACGCAAATGACTGATTGCTAAATGAGAATGACACTGGCTACGGTATCATTCGTGATGACGAAATTCTTGTAATTTGTAGGTCTGCAAACGGTGTTGACATTGATGGTGGGTTAGCTGACGACATTGATGCTTAATGTGATGGCATTATGGCACGTACAGAAGCAATAACGCAGCTGGACAAAATAGTGGTTTATTTAGAACGCCAGGCGGAAACAACTTCGGCCGAAATGGTGGAATGCCTACGTGACCGTGTTGCATATACACGACATACGAATTTGGCTCAGAATAAATTTACTGATTATTTCTGTGTACAAAACTATGTTTTCTTTCAACATCTGGTCAACAAATACGTAAAAATAATGTCAATCTGTGTGTTTACGTGAATAAATGACACATGCCTATACCATTTCCGTTATTGCGATATAATTCTATCCAACTCAGAGCGCTTTTCATAAATCGGAAATAGATTCGACCCCGCTTGGTTCAAATGAAAACTGCTTTGTCGTCATAATTTAAATTATACGAATATACATAAAAAAGACTGTTTCCGTTGTAACATAACAGATGACTTTCGACTACACAAAACTGCTTGAGATTATCCGTACATTTTCGTACTGGTCTCTTCACTTACCTTTATTTGATTGGGTTTATTCCTGTGATTAAAGTTTTCTTATTTGGTGTATCTTTCAGAAATTTTTCCCATCTTTACTAACATGCACTGAAAGTCAGAACCACCTATTACATAACAGGTTTTGTCATGAATGGCTTCCATTAGCTGAACCTACGAAGTCTGATCTGAGAACGCTGCTGCTCTTTCTTTTTGACACTCCCTTAAAAAGGTTTCTAAAGTGATTGATGTATTTCAATCGAAGCAGGAAGTCAAAATACTTTGTATATGACAAGTAATTGTTAATTAATCAAAACATCGATAAAGACTTATCAGTAATTTTCATAATACTTTGCCTAGAACAAAACAAATTAAAATTTTGCAATCCTCTGATCAAACGGAATCGTTAGATGTGCATCATGACAACATTTTGTTAGGTTTTTACTTTGGCATTTTTCTAGAGATTTTTGTTTTTATGTTTTTAGCCCTTTCCACTCCTTTCAACTGGCTTTAGTGAAAACATTATAAACACAGTTTGTATGCCACCAAAACGAGCAGTTTGTGAGGAATTCCCAGTGACATTTGATTGCACTGGACTGTCTATATTACTAGCCATCAACAGAACTTAAATTTACAGGATACTTCATTTAAGCCATAAGACGCGGGGTAATTGCGATGTAGGGTTTGCCTGATGCCATGAAAATGACGCCACTAGCCACTAGAACTAAAGCTTTAGCCTCAGCTGTAGGAGTTTTATTTATTTATTTTTGTAGTAGCGCTTGCGTGGGTGGTCGTTGCGGTGGGAGTCTTGTCAGTGATTTACCGTACGACAGATGTGCGAATGTTTGCAAGATGGCGCTGCACTGTTTCTTGCCTAGGGTGATGGTACCAGCAGTGACTCATTGAGGCGGCAAGATACGTCAGTCCACTAACCCACGCACAAACACTCACTTAAATGCAACACATGACTGCAGTCTGTGGCAGCTGTAGCCACTTTGCGAGACTGCAGTCATGTGTTGTGAGTTGCATTTACGTGAGTGTGCGTGTGTTTGTTGTCTATTTCGGACAAAGGCCTTGTTGGCTGAAGGCTTATTTTATGACAGTCTTTTTGTTGTGCCTATTTGTGACTCAGCATCACCTCTTTACAATGTGTTTGTTTGTTATTTATGACGCTAAAAGGTCGCCTCAAACGTACTTATGAAGCTGTAGACCTGCAATACTGGAAAGCAAACGACTACAAGAAAAGTATATCCACGGGAGTTGTGGTTTGGGGAATGTATTTTATTAGTGAGGGCTCCAAAAATGCCAATTAAAATAAACAATAAGTAGATCTCACCTTGTCATTCTAATTTTTTCTGAGTTTTCGGATCAACATCGCAGTATATTTCGGCGCTTAGGTTGATCCCGTGTCCCTCGACTTCGGTAAACTATGTGAAACTTCCATCGCTGCCGTTTAGTGAACAAAATACGAGATTACCGAGTACCGGACGAGATTTGCGACTGGATTCAAGACTTCCCTGCAGACATAACTCAACATGTCACTCTTGACAAGAGAAAGGATAATTTCAGGGTAACCCAAGGAAGTCCGATAGAGCCGTTTAAAATATATATATAAATGATACAGTGGAATGCATCGGAAGCTCTTTAAGGCTGTTCGCAGATGATGCACTTGTCTATAAGAAGGTAGCAATGGCAGAAGATAGCAACAACTTGCAAAAAGATCTAAAGAGGACTGATGAAAGGTGCAGGCACAGACAGTTGACCCAGAACGTAAATAAACGCAACATGTTGAGCATGCACGGGAGAAGAAATCCACTACTGTACATACCGTATTGATGACAATTTTCTGGAAAAAGCAACCACGTAACTATATCTAGGAGGTTCTATACGGAACGAATCAGAGTGGAATTACTAAATAAAACAAATAGAAGGAAAGGCAGATGCCAGATTGAGACTCATAGGAAGAATCTTAAGGGAATGTAATTCATCTACTAAAGAAGTGACATACAAGGCGCTTGTTTACTCGACTCTTGACTATTATTCATCAATCAGTGACATAGGACTGATAGAAGGGATAAAGAAGGTCCAACGAAGAGCAGCAAGTTTCGTCCTGGGTCGTTTAGTCGGCGCGACAGCGTTTCGGAAGTGTTCTACAACACCAGTGTGCAAGAACCCCCATCGTACTAAACGGCCAGAAATGTATCAGTTTAACGGGTGAGTCCGTAGATGGTGGTTAAGGGGTGTACAGTATAGCTGGGCACTTTTTCCTATGCGAGTTTTGCGATAATTAAGCCAGTCCGTCCTTGAACTGACTTAGTGAGCCGCCGCGTAGTTATTCTTCCTGCCTGTTGTGTGGAGACGCTCTCGTAGTTTCATGTCCCCTCGCAGGGCAGTAGCATCGCAATACTATTGTTTTGTTTTACGTAATGAAGCGGGAACAAGCTTTTTGCGCAAATAATTTTTACACGGGATGCCATTATGGTACGTTTAAAATGAATTTGTTCACACTGATTATAAGCTACCTATTAACGGTATGAGAGCATGGTCTATCGCATGACTAGATCGAAAGGCAACCTGCGACGATTGCTGACTATGGCGCACAGTCTGCAACTTGAGCGTACAATCGGTATGGTTCGTAGAAGATTGTACATCTATGGTTCCGTCAAACTTATTAGTTTATTTATTAATGTCAACGTTTCCTGGCACTATAAAATTACTGAAAGATAGTGTTTATGACCCTTAGACTCCTCCTAATGTCTGAGTGGCAAAAGGCAACATTTGTTAGCAAATATTTATTAATAAGAATTACTTGAATCGCGCCAAATACAAGTACTTCCTCTACGTATCTCTTTAATGACTTCACAAGCGATCCCTGCATCAACACCTCATCCCATTGGCTCTGAAAGCGCCATATGGCCAGTTACCTCCGCTGGTCCGCGTGGGAACCTACCGCTCGCTCCTTACTGCTTATGTACTGCAGCGGTGATACAATTTACTTCACGTATGTGAAATAGCAAAATTAAGTATAATGCTCTCTTATAAGCAAATAAGGGGTACCTTACAAGTGGCAGACGCTACAAGAAGAGTTGTGTGTCACAGAGAGGTTTGCTATTGAAATTTCGAGAGAGCACTTTGTGGGTAGGAGTCGGACAACATATTGCTTCCTCTTACAAAAGTCTTGCGAAATGACCACAGCGAGAAAATCCGATAAATTAAAGTGAACACAGAGGCTTGCCGACAGTCATTCTTCCCACATACCCGAATCGGAACAGGGAAGTACCCTTCGCTATACATCGGCAAATTGCTTGCAGAGTATTCATATACACTGAAGAGCCAAAGAAATTGGTACACCTGACTAATATCGTGTTGGACCCCCGCGAGCACGCACAAATGCCGCAACACGACGTGCCATGGGCTCGTCTAATGACTGAAGTAGTGCTGGAGGGAACTGACACCATGAATGCTGCAGGGCTGTCTGCAAATGGTTCAAATGGCTCTGAGCACTATGGGACTTAACATCTGAGATCATCAGTCCCCTAGAACTTAGAACTACTTAAACCTAACTAACCTAAGGACATCACACACATCCATGCCCGAAGCAGGATTCGAACCTGCGACCGTAGCAGTCTCACGGTTCCGGACTGAAGCGCCTAGAACCGCACGGCCACCACGGCCGGGAAGCAGCGCTGTCTATAAATCCTAAAAGTACAAGGGGGTGGAGATCTCCACAGCACGTTTGCAAGGCATCGCATATATGCTCAATAATGTTCATGTCTGGGGAGTTTGTTGGCCGGCGGAATTGTTTAAACTCAGAAGAGCGTTCCTGGGGCCACTCTGCATCCATTCAGGACGTCTGGGGTGTCGCATTGTCTTGCTGGAATTGCCCAAGTCTATCGAAATGCACAATGGACATGAATGGATGTAGGTTATCAGACAGGATGGATACGTACCTGCCACTTCTCAAGAGTCGTATTTAGACGGACTTCCTCTCGATATAATTTGAAAGATACTCGTCCGACCAGGCAACGTGTTTCCAGTCGTCAACAGTCCAATGTCGGTGTTCACGGGCCTAGGCGAGGCGTAAAGCTTTGTGTCGTGCAGTCATCAAGGATACACGAACGACCCTTAGGCTCTGAAAGCCCATATCGATCATGTTTCGTTGTATGGTTCGCACACTGACACTTATTGATAGCCCAACATTGAAGTCTGCAACAATATGCGGAAGGGTTGCACTTCTGTCACGTTGCACGATTCTCTTCAGTCGTCGTTGGTCCCGTTCTTGCAGGATCTTTTTGCGGTAGCAGCGATGTAGGAGATTTGATGTTTTACCGGATTCCTGATATTCACAGTACACTCGTGAAACGGTCGTACGAGAAAATCCCCACTTCATCGCTACCTCGTAGATGCCGAGTCCCATCAATCGTCCACCGACTATAGCACCACGTTCAAACTCACTTAAATCGTGATTGCCTGCCATTGTAGCAGTAGTAGCCTACCTAACAACTGCGCCAGACATTTGTTGTCTTATATAGGGGTTACCGACCGCAGCGCGGTATTCTGCCTGTTTCCATATCTCTGTATTTGAATACGTATGCCTATACTAGTTTGTTTGGCGGCTGAGTGTAGTTGTAGATCTTCTTTTATCTGGATGAGCTACAGACTCACCTAGACCGGATAAATAAGGTCCCAGTGTAAAACATATTTGATTTGTTGTAGGCGACCTGTGCCATTTCAAAATACATTAAATAAAGTAGCATGAAAAGTGAAACGTCCCCTTTGAACAATTTATACCAGACTGTGCTTAAACTGACACACAGTATTTTTAGCGCAACGCAATCTGACTTTCAAAAATCCCTACAAAAGAATGGCCCTGACTAACATTGACCTATACGTTTCACAAATCACTTACCTCACAAAAATCATGGTTACTCGAGCTACTGCAATAAAGCAAGCGCCACTACTGCCAGCTAAATAAAAGATTCAAACTACTGAAGGCACTAACTACTGATAGGCATAGTTAGCAAATGAAAGATTTTAATAGAGAACAAACAATGTATTTACCTTAATAGTCATAATATATATAGCAGTACATGACAAATTTCAAAACTCCGCCATCTCTCTCCCCACATCCACCACTGCTGGCGGCTCACCTCCAACTGCGCAACGCTACGCGCTGTTCAGAGCCAGCTGCCTAACACTACAATGGCGAGTATTACAACAATGCAAAGCAGCCACAGACTGCACACAGCACAGCCAGTGATTTTCATACAGAGGTGACGTTACCAATAAAAAAAAACCTAAACAGCCTACTTACAAAAGGAAATGCGAATTCTGAAGAAATCCTACTGTGGTGGATGGTGTAATTGGAGGGACTGCGCTAGCCGGAAACTTAATTTTTGGTTGAGCCGATCCCTCGAGCAGGCCTGTACTGTGACAAACGGAGTTCGGTAGACCGACGGTAGTGCTCTGAGGGGCGCGCCACAAGCAGGTCGATAGGGGAGGAGAAACAGCACGTGGGGCCGGAGACGGTCAGAAATAACCAGAAGCGACTGACCGCCGCTGGTCAGCACGCCAGGTCACCGGGTCGCACCGCGCTATATTTGCCAGAGACGCAGGCGGTCACAACTCCAGGTTATGCCTTGCGTCTAGAGGCGAGCGCCGGGTCGCTACCGCCCACATCACTCACAATCAGTTGAAAGGGGCCGTCACACACTAGTATTTCTTGCGCGATAAAAAAAGGTGCAAATGACTCTGAGCACTATGGGACTTAACATCTGAGGTCATCAGTCCCCTAGAACTTAGAACTACTTAAACCTAACTAACCTACCGAGCGAGGTAGCGCAGTGGTTATACACTGGACTCGCATTCGGGAGGACGACGGTTCAATCCCGCGTCCGGCCATTCTGATTTAGGTTTTCCGTGATTTCCCTAAATCACGCAAATGCTGGGATGGTTCCTTTGAAAGGGCACGGCCGACTTCCTTCCCTAAACCGATGAGACCGATGACCTCGCTGTCTGGTCTCTCCCCCCCCCCCCCAACTAACCTAAGGACATCACACACATCCATGTCCGAGGCAGGATTGGAACCTGCGACCGTAGCGGTCGCGCGGTTCCAGATTGTAGCGCCTAGAACCGCTCGGCCACCCCGGTCGGCTATTGCGCAATAATATTGTGTCAATATATTGCGCGAAAGTGCAAAGCCGGAACGGCACAATATTGTTGCGCAATATTTTTGCAACGGGGTGCGAGGCTGTACTGCAGCTGAGTTGTCTGCCTGGCAAAACACGAGCAGAAACTATATTGAACGTGTTGTGGCGTAACAAGCTAGTCACGCCACACTGAGAAGGAAGCCGAAAGGCACGCGTACACACTATATTATAATAAAATAATGGAATAGACGATAATAAAATGCGTGACTTTTTAAAATGTATTGAATTAATGAGATTAATTTTTCGACGTGAATGACAAGCACAATAAGCTGAGCTATGCCTGGAAATAAGTTCGTATTAGTTCATATTATTTTGCAGGGAGAAGTCGTTTCTTTCTCCGCTGTAGATTTGTGCTTACCATTCTTTATAATGCTACGTTTGGTCGCCGCGTTCACCTTTGAAGTCTTGACCGTGTTCCTATTAAGCTTATCGGATCTTCGTAATTTTCCAAAGTACACAGGTGGGCTTCAGTTATTGTAATTATTGTACTATTTGAAATAACAACTCACACGACCTTTCTGTTAATAAAACAATACTGTATTTTTCTAAACGGTGCACATATGAAATACATACTCCTCACTTATTCATAGCGACCCCAAAATGGCGGTCTACAATTACTCGCTAAAAATGGCGTGCTTCTCACTCGTTCACTAGCTGAGCGCGACTCCCTCCTTACTCCTTCTGGTACCAGAAAAAATCCTCTGTTTATTAACAACTGAAAGTCAAAAAATACATGACGGTAGGCATAGGCTCTATGATGGGCTACCGCTTCATCTTGTCTCTTTGCCTTTAAAGAAGACGAAAACATAAAGGAAATGCAAAAGGTTTATCACAAATGCCCCCCTACTGTATACTGTCGGAAATAAGTCTCTTTATTTAGGGAGACAGTATACAGTAGTCTTATTAACCTTGGGGCTCATAGTTCAGTCACTTGGTGCACGTCAATGGAGTTTTAATACCCTTATGTTACTACAAATATATCTAAAAGCTCATTTTCTTGGCCATTACAAATTCATACATATAAATACATTCACATATACTTATATCACGTAATTACATTCACATATATTCATATTACATATCGCATGTCCATGGCGTGCTAACGTCGTAGTCTCTTATTTCTCCTTACATTTGTTAAGCAGTATTATCAGGAGGAAAATGTTACATTTCTTACATTGTCCTTTCACCATATTTTAATAATTGTTTTTCTCCTTGGTGTTTGGTTCATTAGCCATTCTGATAAGCTGTCCTTTCGGCACACGTTATCTCATTGTTCGCTGCACTTATGGCCAGCAGCAGCTCATTGTTTAACGCGCCCGACTCAGTGACGCAAGCGCCACGTGAGCAGCAGCACTGCCCGCGCCCACACTGTAATGTCGCTCCAGGCTCGTGAAGTCGGTGTTGTATTTGCCCTCCAGTCCGGAGACTGGATACGACGGATTCAGCTCCAACGCTCAACCCGAAGAACACCAATACCTCATCTCGCGCCTGGGCGAGGTTTTCGGCCAGTGACATTGAAGGTAAGAGCCGCACTGCAGGATACGGCATTATCTTCCGTCGTGCATTATAGTTCAGTGGGTCTTACACCTCAACTCGTGGTTATACGGATTTCCTCTGATATCTCCGTCGCACACGCATCACACTCTCTGTATTCACTTTGCTAGATTGTAGCGTTTACTCATATTACGGCTGAGCCGTTATTTTCAATATTATTACGCCTTAATATTTTTATATCACTTCACCCGTGCGAGTATTTTACTCGTCCGTCACGTTGCACTTCACATACATACATAAGTTGTTCTTCTTCAAGTATAAAATCTCACATAAAATTGGTAATAGTACATACATAGACATAAACATTGACAATAATAGAGTTGACACATAAATTTAAAATTCACATCCACATTTCATATACGGACTCCATGACATGCACCCTCTTACACACTAATACGTAAATCAGGAAGTATCTTTCATTTATTCTGAACATTCCCATTTTCTATTCTTGTCTTGCCGGACCGACCTCCTGCGCGTTTTTACGTCCACAAATACACATAGAAAAGAAGAAAAGAGTACATACATACATTTTATATGGACATCGACATTAACAATTATATAGTTGGCAAATAAATGTCCAATTCACATTCACATTTCGTATATGGACTCTTATGTTAAGCAGCATCTGACACAGCAATAAGTATATTAGAAGGAATCTTGCACTTGTTCTGAATGTTTGCTCTTTCTTGTTATTGTCTTGCAGGACCGACCTCCTGCGCGTTTTTACGTCCACAAATACACATAGAAAAGAAGAAAAGAGTACATACATACATTTTATATGGACATCGACATTAACAATTATATAGTTGGCAAATAAATGTCCAATTCACATTCCCATTTCGTATATGGACTCTTATGTTAAGCAGCATCTGACACAGCAATAAGTATATTAGAAGGAATCTTGCACTTGTTCTGAATGTTTGCTCTTTCTTGTTATTGTCTTGCAGGACCGACCTCCTGCGCGTTTTTACATCCACAACTACAATAGAAAATACTACATACATATTTTCATAGACATCGACATTGGCAATAGTAAAGTTGACACATAAATGTTCAAGTCACATTCATATTTCCTATATGGGTTCCATGTTAGGCATCATCCATCTTACACACTAATAAGTAAATTAGAAGGAATCTCTCATTTGTTCTGAATTTTTGCTTTTCTCTTGACTTGCAGGCCCAACCTCCTGCGCGTTTTTTACCTTCACAAATACACATAGAAAATACGTTCCAGCACTACTCACTACATGGAAAACAGGATTTGCTAAGGTCTGCTTCAGAGATCAAGCTGCTTCTAGGATTGCTATTTGTAGTGCGTCGTTAGTGTACTTATTCTATCCTTGGCATTTGATAAATCTTCATACTATGTATAATATTTACCAATGCTCGTTTGTGAGCGAGTGTGGGGGATGTTTTATCCCTTGACAAACCTGACTATCATCACTGCTTGTTAATCGTCGTAATATTCCACATTCGTGAACACATATTTCAAGCCATATTTCTGCCTTATTGATTCGACGACATGTACATGTTTACCTTTGTGACGTGTGACCGATAATTTTACCGTATTTTTGTCATGTGTTGCTCCACTCATAATTCATTACCGATAGATAAGAACGCGCATGTGTTAAAATGATGCTTTCGCTTCTGCGTGCAAGAACTCAGTGTAGAAAATATTGTTTCACTGCATTTTTTTTTTTGTTCATTCCTCATACGAATCGTGTATCACATTTTCATTTATATTAACCTTATAGTTTCTCGAGCTGTAACAGTTAGTCGCTAAGGCAATATTTTTCATACTAGTTTGTTTTACATTCTGATGTCTGTGTAGCAAATCACTGTGCTGTGGTGTGTTTTAAATGTTTATCATGTACCATTGTTGCTATCGACTTCACTGTTTCTTTTATACTACTCACTGCTTCTTCGTGATGTTCGTTTTCATAATTACTTACCGTACGTGCATCATCATACTTTGCTTTCCACACTCATACAACCATTCATTCTAAGACTTAAAACTATATAGTGTATTCTTTCTTACATCAGCTTCGTGGCCCTTTCCTAGGTACCCTTGTAACATTAATCTTCATATTCATCGCCGTATACCCATATAATTATTCATTAAAATGTTCCACACAAATCGCCATTTATACTCGTGTACTACCTACAGGGTTCTCACACTAGAACCACCGCACTATTTATTTCTTCCCACAAATATAAATAAACTCGTATTACTCTAATACACTTTCATTCTCTTCCTAGATTCACTCCATGCACGGTACGTCACCACAAACGTAGATTAACTAATTAATACCTTCAACCGAATCTAATAAAACCTTTCACTCTCTCTACTTCAAAATATTATCCAGCAGTGAAATTTCATTTATTTCTCCATATCGCTTTTGTAAACATACAGTACTTACCTCAGTTCTTTCGTTTTAAGTTTATGCAATTACATTGTGTGCGTATTGGTTGGTGTTTGTATTTACTTAGCTTATCTCCCGCGTGTTGTTCAATTCACGTTTACAGCTTTATTTTGCTGCTTATACTATAAGGTATCGTGTAATTAATAGCAACTAACATAGGTGGGCTCTGTAATAACAAATTTGTGGATATGTATTCTCCCTGTACATTAAGCTCACTACTTCTAATGTTGTCTGTAAAGAAGTGTAGTTCTACGATATGTTATTTTATAGTTTATGTCTCAGTCACACGCACGTCTCAGTCACACGCATTTTTCTATGTTTATGTCTCATTCTACCTTTCACATCGTCGCTCGCGTATGTGTTGTATGTAAGTCGCTTAGTTCTTAAGTTATGTGCTAATCGCGTTCTTTCAAGTGTACATGTTGTTACTTCCTTTTTCAACTTGCCTTAGTCCTGTTGTATATAGTCGGATAGGTCATTTCCTGTATATATTCTCTTCTACTTCTAATACTTATACTTATTTCTAGCTATGTACATTCAATAGAATATGTTGAGTTCACAAATTTAGCGTATTCTACTCCCCTTATGGTTTACTTGCGTCAATGCGCTCATTTTCTTAAAGCTACGTATGCTTAAACTAATGATACACTCTTAAAATTAGTGCTAGCCTACGACTTTGGAATAAATGTCTCTATTCGTCTTGTTTGTGTGTTTGATTTACGTCGTAGTAATTAGCTGATAGATACTCCATTTCCTATTGCTCCTATTTTGTCCAGTTGGCTGCGCGCCGTGAGTGCCGATTCGCTTAAATTCTAGGATGGTTTCCGTCGCGGTGCGCAGTGTGTCTTTGCGCATCTTACAGGGGACACTGAACTCAACCTTGCTTTTTGCCTACTTGGCCCCTACGATCAGCTGTGAGCCGCTTCGTATATAATTGTTGAAGTACGCTCCGCTTAAAGCGCGGCAGCATGGCTCAGTACACTTCATCGCTCATGCCTCTCGCCTAAAGCTCGCGCGCAGTGAATTAAATCTTAAGAAAGTACAATATCAAAACACAAGGAAAATTTCTTTTCACTAGACTGCATCTCACTCTCTGCATGTTAGATAGTAGACGAAAATTGAACATTACTTATTGGCTAAACAGGATAGTAGAAGAGGGAGAGGGCACCGGAAATATAAATATTGTACCCCCTAGCTGGAGAGGAACCGAGCGCCAGTCGGTTTATTCGTCAAAGAGCGACAAATCTCCTACCTTCTTGACACCTTCATACCGAGTGTGCAGTAAAATAATAATGAACGGTTCACTATAAGTTTGTCTACCAACAAGAAAGTACACTGCAAAATTACACCACAGATGCTAATGGGTATGCTGGCCTGTAATTTTATAACTTTAGATTTACTTCCCGTCGCCGTTACGATCTTACAGTTCTCTACAGGTAGTGTGGGAACATTTACTTCCCTCGCTATCTCTTTGAACAAGCTAGTAGACATCAGGCTTGTCGACGCGCCAGTATCCAAAACAACTAGTACATCTATGTTTCCCACCTTTACCTTTATTATTGCTTGAATAATTTCACTTACCTTGCGTGTTGTTTCTTTCTCTTCGATAAACAAGTCTTCTTTCATTTCTGCGCCCTTATCATACCTTAAAAATAGATTCCGGATATGCTGTATGTGTAGGTTTGTTTCAGTGTCTGCTTCCTCCTTCCCGTTCCTGTTCGCTTTAGTGTTTAAGTCGCTCATAATAGTACTGTGGCACACTGACAGTTCATTACCTTCTTCCTCTAGTCACGCTCGATTATTATTTCCTGGGGCCGGTAAAGGTATTGTTTCATTTTCTGCCGTCACTTCTACTATGTTTACTGTATGTTCGCGTGCTCGCCAGTTCGTGTCCCGGTTGTTTCGATTTGACTGTACGGGTTGCCTGTTATCTCTCGGATCCCTGTGTTGCATATTCCGTTCCTGGTAATTTGCATTTCCTTGTCGCCCATTGTCGAAGTTTTCCCTCGAGTTTCTATTGTCTCTGCCATTACCGTACCTATAGGGCAGATATTTAGTTTCGTACGACCCTCGGCCACTCTGTGGCTGGTAGGTAGACCGATTGTACGGATTTCCGTTGTGGCGCGGCGGTACATACGGATGCCATTCATTCATACGCACACGACCGTTATAATTTCCAAAGCCGTTGCCGTTACCGTAGTTCTTCCCGTTTGGGTTGTGCCCATTACCGTTACGATAACTAGGCGTGGCTTGCCCATCCTCATGAATCAGATCTATTGAGTCGAGCACTGAAAGAAAATACTCGAGATCATATTCGGGAACAGTTATTAATTTTTCCCTAACATTTGCAGGTAACTTGTTCTTTAAGATTTTCAGTACATCGACATGAGATATCGGATTATTCCAGTAACGGGTCTTGTTTAGATATTTTTCAAAATAGCTTCTTAGCCCCCCGAATTTTGAATGATATGGTACTGGGTTAAATACCTCTCGTCTTAACCTCTCCTGGATAGCTGTTGACCAGTATTTATCTAAAAATGCATTCTCAAACTGCTCATATGTCTCGCAAAGTTCTGACATCTCCGTAGCCCACAAAAGGGCATCACCCTCGGTGTGTCCTACTACATATTTAATTTTTTGAGCTTCTGTCCAAGTCCTGGGCAGTACATTTCTGAAGGCTCGGACAAACACTACTGGGTGAGTTCGCTTTTTCTCATTTGAGAATACGGGAAATTGTCGATGTTTTATTAAGCTCTCATCCATTAACAACGCTGTCCAGCACGGCGGAACAGCATTTCCCTGCGGTGATGGTATATTTGTTTCAGCAAAGTTTTGCCCGCTGCTCGCGTCGCGCGTCGACATGCGGTCGCGCGGCGTGGGTTGGGCATTGTTGTCCGCGCCACTGATTCCTCCCACTGGCGGATGGCTGTTTATCGCTCCGCTTACCGCCCCAGGCGATGATATTACCGTACTTTGTTTGTTACCTATTTCGTCTCTTAACCGTTGTTCTAACTGCCTCATATCATGTTCTACGCGTTTTAAGATATCTTCTTCCTTGTCCCCCATTACTTCCTTTACCGCTTCCACATAGGTACGCTGTTCACGTACGCATTTTTCTGCGAACGTTGTATTGTCGTCCTTTGCATTGCTCTTTACCGATTCATAAAGGTGCACAATGTCTGAATTGATCCTCTTGTGTTCTAACTTGAGTAATCCTACCTCCAATGTGATTTTTTCTACATTTTCTGGCAAGTCGTTACAGAAAGAATGTAGTTTCGCTACATCTGATTGTACATTGTCTAAGTTGACCTGTGTATTCTTTTGCATTGCCTGTAAATTCTCTTGGGTTTCTCTAATTCCGGATAGCTCCTGTCGATACGTGTGTGTTAGTGTTTCAAATTTTTCGCCCACTATGCCTTTTAATTTCTCACCCATATCGTGAACCGAAATTTGTACTTGTTCATTAATTTTACTATCGACCTCCGTGGAGATTTGTGAAATCTGCTGTGTGAACTTCGTGTCCAGACTATTGAGTTCTGTGCGCAAATTTTTTACGTCGTCTGAAATGTGTGTCATGTTTGTATTAACCTTCTCGATCTCGGACTTTACTGTGGTCATGTCTGCTTTCATATTAGTCATGTCTGCTTGTATCGTTTGTAAACTTGACATTTTAGTCTCTAAGCCCGACATTTTTGAATTTATGTCTGCTTTTATTGCATTCATGCTTGTTTGTATGGATTCTGTTAAGGCTCGAAATAAGGCTTGCATATCTTCCGTATTCACTTCCGGCCTACGCCTGTCAGTATCTGTGTCCGTACTACGCGTACTGCTCTCATTTAAAATATTCTCTGGCCTCGAGGTTCCATTAGTTACGTCTACTGTAATTAACGTATTGCTTGTAATTAAATGTTCTGTATTCACGGGCGTCGAATGCAACAATGGCATGTCGCGCCCAGCATCCAAATAATCACCGTTAAACAGTTCCAAACCACTCATTGTTGCATTTTGCAAATGAACATCCACTACATTCGCATTATGATTTTCGAATGACATTTCCTTATTGTTTTGACCCTCCATTATAGAAATCCTTATACCACTGCAGTTATCAAAATAAAAATTTTCTTTTTTAAGATTTTACTTCCGCGCTACTTCTCACGCGAAAAAATGCATATACAGTTGTATGTAATTGTAGTCTCAGCTGTTCTTTAGTCAATATATTTTCTATACTAATAAAGAAATGTCATTATCTCCACTTCACTACAATAGCGTTAATATCTGAAGCTTTAGGTTCTGGAATTTAGGAAATAGGTGGATGGATTTTCTAATAGGTCTACTGGGAACGCATTCTCTATATGCATTGCGCGGTCCTACCTGATTGTTGTCTTGTAAATCGTACTTCCTCTATTGTGCTTTGTTGTGTGCTCTTGATATTGTCGCCTTTTTCCTTCTAATTTATTTATTATTTCCTTTTTATAGTACTTCTTCAGTACCACATCATCGTCTCCGTCACATCATCAGCGTACATGGAACATAAAGAAATCGTTAACATACATGTATATTCATTTTCCTAACAATACTAGTACTCACAGTTTTGCCCACTGCGTATCGTGCCTGTCACCTGTCGCCACTTTATATTATAATAAAATAATGGAATAGACGATAATAAAATGCGTGACTTTTTAAAATGTATTGAATTAATGAGATTAATTTTTCGACGTGAATGACAAGCACAATAAGCTGAGCTATGCCTGGAAATAAGTTCGTATTAGTTCATATTATTTTGCAGGGAGAAGTCGTTTCTTTCTCCGCTGTAGATTTGTGCTTACCATTCTTTATAATGCTACGTTTGGTCGCCGCGTTCACCTTTGAAGTCTTGACCGTGTTCCTATTAAGCTTATCGGATCTTCGTAATTTTCCAAAGTACACAGGTGGGCTTCAGTTATTGTAATTATTGTACTATTTGAAATAACAACTCACACGACCTTTCTGTTAATAAAACAATACTGTATTTTTCTAAACGGTGCACATATGAAATACATACTCCTCACTTATTCATAGCGACCCCAAAATGGCGGTCTACAATTACTCGCTAAAAATGGCGTGCTTCTCACTCGTTCACTAGCTGAGCGCGACTCCCTCCTTACTCCTTCTGGTACCAGAAAAAATCCTCTGTTTATTAACAACTGAAAGTCAAAAAATACATGACGGTAGGCATAGGCTCTATGATGGGCTACCGCTTCATCTTGTCTCTTTGCCTTTAAAGAAGACGAAAACATAAAGGAAATGCAAAAGGTTTATCACAACACACGCCGACTGGCGTCAAGTCTGGAACAGGATAAGTTATGACTGCTATAAAGAAAATACGTAGCTTTGGAATATACTTAACTTTTAATCACTCCTTGTGATACATCTCTCTTGACTATACAAATGAGACTCGTAAGATACATGCACTGTGACAATTGGCGCCTTGCTAAGTCGTAGCCATTAACTTAGCTGAAGGCTATTCTAACTGTCTCTCGGCAAATGAGAGCAAAGGCTTCGTCAGTATAGTCGCTAGCAACGTCGTCGTACAACTGGGGCGAGTTCTCGTACGTCTCTCGAGACCTGCCGTGTGGTGGCGCTCGGTCTGCGATCACACAGTGGCGACACGCGGGTCCGACATGTACTAATGGACCGCGGCCGATTTAAGCTACCACCTAGCAAGTGTGGTGTCTGGCAGTGACACCACAGAACGGAGAAAATATGTCGGAGAAGCTTGCAGTTAGCATCTCAGTCGACCCCGGGTCATTCACTGCAGCGCAGATTCGTAAACCACAACAACAACTATTTACAAATTAAACAATTCAACTGAATATTTTATCGTGTACATCTGCTTTTGTCTGTGAATTTATCTACTGTAACAACTATTGCAAACAAAATAAAACAATTATTTACTGATTACTGTTTGAAAGCTTGTATGAAGGACTTATTTGAATAGTGGTACAAGTCCATTTTTGTTCATTTTGAGATACAGAGTCCTAAAGTTAAATGAGCGCTGAAAAATCTGCAGTTGAGACACAAGAAATATTCAAACTTATGGCTTCTTGCTAGAAACGAACCTTTCTTTCTGTTTGGTTACATCATTAATTTCCGAAGCATTACAGGCGGAAAAGTGGAGGTAATGGACTAAACCACTATTGAAATAAGCCCTTCATATGGTCTTACGTCCGTGGTATGACAAAGAGTTGGAACAAAATAAATAAATCAATCAAATCGTGTGTGCTCAGTTGACAATAGTTCTGAAAACTGCTACAAATAAAATAAACGTTTCTGCTTATTGTCAGGACACGCTGGTCTGTAGTTTCCTCTCCTGCTACAAAGATGATTTTGTGTCGCTCACTGGCCTGGTGCAAGTCTTTCAATTGGTCTCCACTTCGGCGATATGCGTGTCCCTAACTTACCCTCGTTATCCAACTGGGAAAGGGGACATACGCTGTAACGTGGAATAAGAACCACGTGTCGTTTCTGGCGACTCCTCACATCGTTGAAAGGTGAAGGCTAGGTTAAACATCAGACTGAAATATCCAACGTTCGACCGGTGCTCGATCTCTCGACCTCTTAGTATCCAGTCACGCGGTGGACAACGAGGTATTCTAAACATTCAGACATTTCATTGCTCAAAGTACTACTTGGTGCTTTAATATACATCCTCCGGTACACTCCCTAATCTTCTGCCATTTATTTGTTTCAGCTCTTTATGGTAGTTCGTTCGGAGTGAGCTGCCGTTTATTGCGCAATACTACCCTTACACAGTACAATATATTGAGAGAGCGTCTTTCCTTAAAGCTCTGCAGTCTTCTTCGATATATTGCACAAATCGTCGATACCACTCTCATGCGATCAATATTATTGCCAAAGGTGCGTTTACGCGGGCCATACACTGGAAGTGGCAACTGACCCTTAACACAGACAAATGTAACGTATTGCGAATACATAGAAAGAGGTATCCTTTACTGTATGATTATATGATAGCGGAACAAACACTGGTAGCAGCTACTTCTGTAAAATATCAGGGAGTATGCGTGCGGAACGATCTGAAGTGGAATGATCATATAAAATTAATTGTTGGTAAGGCGGGTGCCAGGTCGAGATTCATTGGGAGAGTCCTTAGAAAATGTAGTCCATCAACAAAGGAGGTGGCTTACAAAACACTCGTTCGACGTATACTTGAGTATTGCTCATCAGTGTGGGATCTGTACCAGGTCGGTTTGACAGAGGAGAAAGAGAAGATCCAAAGAAGGGCGGCGCGTTTCGTCACAGGGTTATTTGGTAAGTGTGATAGCGTTACGGAGATGTTTAGCAAACTCAAGTGGCAGACTCTGCAAGAGAGGCGCTCTGCATCGCGGTGTAACTTGCTGTCCAGGTTTCGAGAGGGTGCGTTTCTGGATGAGGTATCGAATATATTGCTTCCCCCTACTTATACCTCCCGAGGAGATCACGAACGTAAAATTAGAGAGATTCGAGCGGGCACGGAGGCTTTCCGGCAGTCGTTATTCGTTGGGTGGCTTGCGGAGTATAAATGTAGATGTAGATGTAGAAGCGCCAAAGAAACTGGTATAGCCATGCGTATTCAAATACAGAGATATGTAAACAGGCAGAATTCGGTGCTGCGGTCGGCAACGGCTATATAACACAATAAGTGTCTGGCGCAGTTGTTGGATCGCTTATTGCTGCTACAATGGCAGGTTATCAAGATTTATTTGTTACAGTCGGCGCATGAGTGGTGGATCACAATATCTCCGAGGTAGCGATGAAGTGGGGATTTTCCCGTGCAACCATTTCACAAGTGTACCGTGAATATCAGGAATCCAGTAAAACATCAAATCTCGGACATCGCTGCGGCCAGAAAAAGATCCTGCAAGAACGGGACCAACGATGACTGAAGAGAATCATTCGACGTGACAGAAGTGCAAGCCTACTGCAAATCGCTGCAGATTTCAATGCTGGGCCATCAACAAGTGTCAGCGTACGAACCATTCTACAAAGCATCATCGATATGAGCTTTCGGAGCCGAAGGCCCACTCGTCTAACTTCGATGACTGCACGACACAAAGCTTTACGCCTCGTCTGGGCCCGTCAACACCGACAATGGACTGTTGATGACTAGTCGGACGAGTCTAGTTTCAAATTGTATCGAGCGGATAGACGTGTACGGGTATGGAGACAACCTCATGAATTCATGGACCCTGCATGTCAGCAGGGGTCTGTTCAAACTGGTGGAGGTTCTGTAATGGTGTGGGATGCGTGGAATTGAAGTGATATGGCACACGTGATACGCCTAGATACGACTCTGACAGGTGACACGTACGTAAGCATCCTGTGTGATCACCTGCATCCATTCATGTCCATTGTGCATTTCGAGGGACTTTGGCAATTCCAGCAGGACAATGCTACACCCCGCACTTCTAGAATTGATCCAGGAACCCTCATCTGAGTTTAAACACTTCCGCCGGCCACCAAACTCCCGAGACATTAATATTATCGAGGAGATCCCTACCCCGTCGTACTCTTACGGATTTATGGACAGCCTGTAACGCCGGAAATGCATATCCTCCTATTTCCATCTATTGTACTGTAAATTTTTTCCTTATTTTGTTACCTGAAGATATGAGATTTCGGTGTCTTTATATATTGTAATAGTTATGTCGATGTATAATTGGTTTGTTTTGTAAATATTATTTGTATTTTTACGCTGGGTCTTGCCTAGGGAAAACTGTGCTATCGAACGATTACATCGATAGGTCGTGTGGAGAACCAAAGTGTTTAGGATCTTGGGTGGTGTTAAGTCTGCCGCGTGGAGCACGGGCAGAGCAGAGTCTGACTGGAGTAGGGTGGTGGAGCAGGTGTGTTGAGTGACGTTCCCGCGAGTTGCCGCGCTTTCAGGGTTTGACAGCATGTAATTGCGCTCGACTTGCTATGATAGCTTCTGGCACGTTGTCGCAGACGGGAAACATTAGCTGGCTCACATCAAGAGCCCGTTTCGCCTGGTGACAGTGACGAGAAGAAGGCGCGCTAACATCCAGCTTCTGCAACAGCGACGACCGACAATAAGTGATGGTCGCCACCTCCTCGATCGACGACTTCAAGCCTTCAGTCAACCAACAAGGAACACTGAAAGCACGTAAAGTTTTAGAACTGTATGGCAGACCTCAGCTTTTCATACTGTTCCATTTGCATCACTAAAATACAGCAACTTAGCATGAACCTTTGTTGCTCATTGTCCCAATTGCATTACCAAGCAGGGTCCCTTCATTTTCCGAAATGAACCCGAGTGTCGTTGAAATTCAAACGCCAGCATTAAAGAAATATCTTTCCATTTCAATGCTTTAATTTCAAAGTTTATTTAAAGTATTCATAGCTGGCTAGAATAAACAAGCACAAATTAAGAGTGCGAGTTTTGTTACGATACTTTAGCTTAGCTGTGCCTGCAGCTCAGCTTGGTACGTAATAAATTTTGCTATTGTTACTTGTTCAAAATCATTTAATTAAAGTTCAAAGTTAAATCTCGTATTTCTAAATTGCGTAGATTCAAGTTGCTTTTGAGATGATTGTTGAGGTAGCCCAAGACTAATCTTATTTTACTTAATTTCGTAGTGCTTCAGAAACAAATTTCACTGTTAATTTCAATCTGTAAAATAACTTTCAATTTTCTGGTTTTATTAATTCCTTTGCTAAATTAAGTCAGAGTGTAGTGAAATTTATTACTTCTGACAAACATTCAGTTTTCACACAACACGTGTCAACCTTCAGTTAGTGCTAATTATATGTGCATTAACCTTACTTTTTCAGTTATTATAGTAGTTTTCCATAGGACTGGCGATCGTAATTTTCCCCAAATCTCAAATATCTAATTAACGCCATTTAATTGTTAACGTAAAGACCGCACAGTTATTTTCTTTATTAACTTTACCCTTTTTCAAAATTAATTTCCACCAATTTCATTTGCATTTTTCCTTTCATTTAGATGTAACCCTTCCTCCCTCTTTACCGACAGATTAACTTCGGTGGCGATTGCTTTTCCCAAATTTCCATTAGGTGCACGCGGTTTAATTTTTCACTGTCATTAAGGTCGATAAGTGAGGGGGATATTACAAGCCCTGCAGGATTCGTGGTTTCAGTTTCCTTCAGTGTATTTTAAGGCAATGTGTGGCCGCAATATTGTTGCTGTCACCAGTGTTACAATGTGGCTGTGATACAAGGCAATATTGCTGTAGAGGAGGGCAATACTGCTGATGGATCAGCTTGTCGTGATTGCCGAGGTGTTGGCAGTGTTGTCCACCAAGGGTGCAGGATATTTTGTATCGCCGGTCAATGTCTACCCTCTGTCCTTGTCTATAAATGCTTCCCTCTCACTGTCAACCTCGCTGGCTGTTTCTCACGTCGATGGCGCTGTAGCATCAGGTCGGGTAATCTGAGCGGTGAAACAATAGTATTTCGTTTCATATCGAAATATAGCGCGCATAGAAAGTAAAGACACTAGATTTGTTTATTGTTTACAGGAATGTAGAAGCGACAAGACGAGACATTAACGAATTCTATAAATCTCATGCGTACATCTATGACACAGACTGAAAGTATTGTACGCAAAAATTGAAATTTGAAAAAGGACATTCTTCCCTCTATAGTAGTAGAGAATCTGCAATACAGAACCATAACTTTATTCTGTGTGTATTCTTAAGGCTTCTAAACGTTCTTGTAGCTTTTTCGTGTGCGTTACCGTGTTTGTGGGCAGCAACTTTATTTTTTTTAAAGAAAAGAAGAATTATTTGTCGTGTGAGCTCAAGAACGTCTCGTTCAGGCAACTGGGGTTCTTAACTACTGCTTCCCCATATTTTTACTCCTTAACATAATTTGTCAGAAATAATATATCTCTTTTTCAGACCAACAAACTAGCTCATGGAATAATACTCGAAATAAGAATAGTCTTGATAAAAAAATTTTGTCACTTACTTCGGCCCATATAAGCGTCCGTTGTTCAGGAACACATATATTCAGTAACGTGCTGAAAGCCCAAGAAAGTTCCAATGGTAATGAAGTTCATCATGTTTGTTGATACTGTCAACGTTGCAGACACGCGATCTGTCCGCTAGTTTCAGCTACACACGAACTATCTCCACATCATAAAAACATCTTGATTAGCGTAATTTCAATAACAGCTCAACACATAATTAAATTATTTTTTTAATGGCAACATCCATACAGAACGTTCAACTGTACATCGTTCATAACTAATTATGCAGAATGAAGGTCACACCACTAATGCGTTAAACTTTTGAAATTTAGTCCCTGACATTTAATCAGTATTTGTATTATCTCAAAGCAGAGATCATAATGAGTACGTTGTGTATGAGAATAGTATTGCAGTTAATGACCTTTTTTATCGTGGTAATGGTCATTAACTGCAAAACTATTCTCAAACAGCACGTTGTAGTGACGTACTCATGATGATATCTGCTATGAAATAATACAAATACTAATTAAAATCTGACTCCTATACATCTTCAGTGCAGTAACGTGATGAACGCAATTTATTGCTGTAAACTGTTTTTCTGTTTCGTGATACGTTACTAAAGTAGCCTAAGAATTATCATTATACACCTTACTGTGTGGCACATTGACATGCATTGTGACTGGTTTATTATTTTCTCTTAAATGGAAATACTTTAAAATTGACGAAATATGTTTAAAATTGACTAATTTCACACCGGAGGGGGGACGTTTCACTTAGGGTCTACAAAAGGAACATTATCATATACACACATCAAAAATAGTTTTGCATCACCCCGATTTCCAGAACTCCTGAAGATAGACGTTGACTATGGATCACAGACACAATCTCTTTAACTGTTCAGAGACGGCACTAAAACCGCCCAAAGATGTAAACAACTATGCATGAGCATCGCCTGTTAGACGGAGGGGGTCCGACAGCCGATTGGTTCTAGTCATTCCACCAGGAAGGAGGTACACGGCTCGTGTTGTCTTTAGTTCAACCATGCCTAGACGGTCAATACCGCGGTTCGATTGCGTCCGCATTGTAACTTTGTGCCAGGATGGGCTCTCAACAAGGGACGTGTCCAGTCGTCTCGAAGTGAACCAAAGCGATGTTGTTCGGACATGGAGGAGATACAGAGAGACAGGTACTGTCGATGACATGCCTCGCTCAGGCCGCCAAAGGGCTACTACTGCCGTGGATGATCGCTAACTACGGATTATGGCTCGGAGGAACCCTGACAGGAAGGCCACCTTGTAGAATAATGCTTTTCGTGCAGCCACAGGACGTCGTTATACGACTCAAAATGTCCGCAATAGGCTGCTTGATGCGCAACTTCACTCCCGACTTCCATGGCGAGGTCCATCTTTGCAACCACGACACCATGCAGCGCTGTACAGATGGGCCCAACAACACGCCGAATGGACCGCTCAGGATTGGCATCACGTTCTCTTCACCGATGTTGCACTTGCCTTCAACCAGAAAATCGTAGGAGACGTGTCTGGAGGCAGCCCGGTCAGGTTGAACGACTTAGACACACCGTCCAGCGAGTGCAGCAAGGTGGAGGTTCCCTGGTGTTTCGGGGTGGCACTATGTTGGACCGACGTACGCTCTGGTGGTCATGGAAGGCGCCGTAACGGCTGTACGATACGTGAATGCCATCCTCAGACCCACAATGCAACCATATCGGTAGCAAATTGGCGAGGCATCCGTCTTCATGGACGACAATTAGCGCCCCCATCGTGCACATCTTGTGAATGACTTCCTTCAGGATAACGACTTCGCTCGACTAGTGTCCAGCATGTTATCCAGACATTAACCCTATCAAACATGCCTGGGAGAGATTGAAAAGGGGCTGTTTGTGGACAAAGTGACCCACAAACCACTCTGAGGTTCAAATGGTTCAAATGGCTCTGAGCACTATGGGACTTAACTGCTGTGATCATCAGTCCCCTATAACTTAAATCTAACTAACCTAAGGACATCACACACATCCATGCCCGAGGCAGGATTCGAACCTGCGACCGCAGCGGTCGCGCGGTTCCAGACTGTAGCGCCTAGAACCGCTCGGCCACTCCGGCCGGGCACTCTGAGGGATCAATGCCGTATCGCCGTTGAGGAATGGGACAATCTGGACCAACAGTGCCTTGATGAACTTGTGGATAGTATGCTACGACGAATACAGGCATGCATCAATGCAAGAGGACGTGCTACTGGGTATTAGAGGTAACGGAGTGTACAGCAATCTGGACCACCACCTCTGATGGTCTCGCTGTACGGTGGTACAACATGCAATGTGTGGTTTTCGTGTGTATTTTTTTTTCTTTTCTTTTTAAAAATATGTCTTGTTATTGTTGGTGGTGGTGGTATGCTCTTCAGTCCAGAGACTGGTTTGATGCAGCTTTCCATGCCACGCTATCCTGTGTAAGCTTCCTCATCTCCAAGTACCTACTGCAATGGTCCGCAGCTCGTGGTCGTGCGGTAGCGTTCTCGCTTCCCGCGCCCGGGTTCCCGGGTTCGATTCCCGGCGGGGTCAGGGATTTTCTCTGCCTCGTGATTACTGAGTGTTGTGTGATGTCCTTAGGTTAGCTAGGTTTAAGTAGTTCTAAGTTCTAGGGGACTGATGACCATAGATGTTAAGTCCCATAGTGCTCAGTGCCATTTGAACCATTTTTTGAACCTACTGCAACCTAGAGCCTTCTGAATCTGCTTCGTGTATTCATCTCTTGGTCTCCCTCTACGATTTTTACCTCTACGCTTCCCTCCAGTACTAAATTGGTGATCCCTTGATGCCTCAGAATATGTCCTACCAACCAATCCCTTCTTTTAATCAGATTGTGCCACAAATTTCTCTTCTCCCCAATTCTGTTTAGTACCTCCTCATTAGTTATGTGATCTACCCAACTAATCTTCAGCATTCTTCTGTAGCACCACACTTCAAAAACTTCTATTGTCTTCTTGTCTAAACTGTTTATCGTTCATGTTTCACTTCGATATATGGCTACACTCCAAACAAATACTTTCAGAAAGGCCTTCTTGACACGTAAATCTATACTCGATGTTAACAAATTTCTTATTTTCAGAAACGCTTTTCTTGCCATTGGCAGTCTACATTTTGTAGCCTGTGTTATCCATGCGTTATGTATTTCTTTTTATGACACTGTACGAGGATCTCCTCACTATGGAGCTATGAAACGAAAAATACATATGATCTAATACAAACAAGAGTGAAAATGTCGGCAATATGCACTGTGTGTCTTGTCTGCAAACAGTCTTGGTTTATTCACAAACGGTAATGGTTACTGACAACAGTATTACCCACTTTACTATTCGCCCTCAAACTTGCCTTCAGTACTGCTCGGTTCCGTCCCGAATTTGTGTTCCCAGCTGTGTTAGCTGTACGACAACGGTGATACACGATAGTACTATGGATAGTCTTACAAATGCAGAGTTGGCCGGTATGCTCCTCGTGGTTCACTGAAAGCACTGAAAGAGAGGGAGAACGGAGAAATGCTGAGCTCTTCCTGCAGTGTCGGCCATCACATTACTGCACTTTTTTCATCTGCGTTTCGGTTTATAGGTTTTGGTGATTCCATACTAGAGGTTTTAACGCTGATTTGAAGACATTTTCACAGAAAAAGGTAACAAATCTAATAAAACGCAACTACGTTTTTATCATGAAACGTGCCCCCGACGATCACGGATGTCTCACACCAAAATCCTCAGAAGATATACCTGAACAACCTCCAAACTTTTGTCGGTGTATTTCGGGTTGAACGTGTACACTGATCATCCAGAACATTATGACCGTCTAACTAATAGCCGGTATTTCCACTTTTGGCTCGGACAGCAGCGGAGACGCGTCGTCGCATGGAAGCAATGAGGCCTTGGTAGATCGCTGGAGGAAAGTAGTTCTACATCTGCACACATAAGTCACCTAATTCCCGTAAATTCCGGGTAGGGGGTGATGGGCTCTGATACCACGTTCATATCCCAGACGTGTTCGATCAGGTTCAGACCTGGCGAGTTGGGGGGCCAGCAAAAAATGGTTCAAATGGCTCCAACCACTATGGGACTTAACATCTGAGGTCATCAGTCCCCTAGAACTTAGAACAACTTAAACCTAACTAACCTAGGGACATCACACACATCCGTGCCCGAGGCAGGATTCGAACCTACGACCGTAGCAGCAGCGCGGTTCCGGACTGAAGCGCCTAGAACAGCTCGGCCACAGGGGCCAGCGGGGGGCGAGCACATGAATTCGAATTCGCCACCTTGTTCCTCGAACAAGTCCATCATAGGCCTCGTGACACAGCCCATTATCTTGTTGAAATATATCACTGCTGTTGGAAACATTATCGTCATGAAGGGGTGCACGTGGTCTGAAACCAGTGTACGATACTCCTTACCCGTCCTTGTGCTTTCTATGAGCTCTACTGGACCCACTGATGACCACATGAATATTCCCCAGAGCATAATGGAGCAGTCGCCAACCAACATTCAGTGCCGATGGTCACGTGCCCATTTCAGTCGTAGTTGTCAATGTGGTGTTAACATTGAGAACCGCATGGGTCGTCGGCTCGGTGGCTCATCGTTAGGAGCGTTCGGTGCACTGTGCGTTCAGATACACTTGCACTCTGCCCAGCATTAAAGTGTGATGTTAGGTCCGGCACAGTTCGCCATCTGTCCGGTTTCACCAGTGTGCCCAGACTTCGACGTCCCGACACTAATGAGACGTGGCCCCTCAATCCCACGACGTCTGGATGCGGTTTCACCTTGGTTCCGGCACGTGTTGAAGCCACTCACTACAGCACTGCTCGAACACCCAACAAGTCGTGCAGTTCCCGAAATGCTCATCCCGGACGTCCTGGTCACCACAACCCGTCCTCGGTCAAACTCAGATGGAACGCGCGCCTTCCATATTCTACAAACAGACAGCACGCTCACTGATACTACATGCACCGTGCGAGTGTCTGACTAGCAGTCAATCCTCACCAGGTGAGGCTGCTGTCGCCTGGACGTGTTTATACCGATAGCAGGTCGGTGGTCATAATGTTCTGGCAGCTCATTGTACACAACTGACCATTAAAAATGCTACACCAAGGACAAATGCAGATGATAAACGGGTATACATTGGACAAATATATTATACTAGAACTGACATGTGATTACATTTTCACGCAATTTGGGTGCACAGATCCAGAGAAATCAATACCCAGAACAACCACCTCTGGCCGTAATAACAGCCTTGATACGCCTGGGAATGGGTCAAACAGAGCTTGGATGGCGAGTACAGGTACAGGTGCATGCAGATTCAACACGATACCACAGTTCACCAAGAGTAGTGACCGGCGTATTGCGACGAGCCAGTTGCTCGGCCACCATTGACCAGACGTTTTCAATTGGTGAGAGATCTGCAGATTGTGCTGGTCAGGGCAGCAGTCCAACATTTTCTGTATCCAGAAAGGACCTACAACATGCGGTCGTGCGTTATCCTGCTGAAATGTAGGGTTTCACAGGGATCGAATGAAGGGTAGAGCCACGGGTCGTAACACATCTGAAATGTAACGTCCACTGTTCAAAGTGCCGTCAATGCGAACAAGAGGTGACCGAGACGTGTAACCAATGGCACCCCACACCATCACGCCGTGTGATACGCCAGTATGGCGATGACGAATACACGCTTCCAATGTGCGTTCACCGCGATGTCGCCAAACACGGATGCGACCATCATGATGCTGTAAACAGAACCTAGATTCATCCGAAAAAATGACGTTTTGTCATTCGTGCACCCAGGTTCGTCGTTGAGTACACCATCGCAGGCGCTCCTGTCTGTCATGCAGCGTCTAGGGTAACCGCAGCCACGGCCTCCGAGTTGATAGTCCATGCTGCTGCGAACATCGTCGAACTGTTCGTGCAGATGGTTGTTGTCTTGCAAACGTCTCCATCTGTTAACTCAGGGATCGAGACGTGGCTGCAAGATTCGTTACAGCCATGCGGGTAAGATGCCTGTCATCTCGACTGCTAGTGATTCGAGGCCGTTGGGATCCAGCACGACGTTCCGTATTACCCTCCTGAACCCACCGATTCCATAATCTGCTAACAGTCATTGGATCTCGACCAACGCGAGCAGCAATGTCGCGATACGATAAACCGCAATCGCCATAGGCTACAATCTGACTTTTATCAAAGTCGGAAACGTGATGGTACGCATTTCTCCTCCTTACACGAGGCATCCCAACAACGTGTCACCAGGCAACGCCGGTCAACTGCTGTTTGTGTATGAGAAATCGGTTGGAAACTTTCCTCATGTCAACACGTTGTAGGTCTCGCCATCGGCGCCAACCTTGTGTGAATGCTCTGAGAAGCTAATCATTTGCATATCACAGCATCTTCTTCCTGTCGGTTAAATTTCGCGTCTGTAGCACGTCATCTTCGTGGTGTAGCAATTTTTCAAAAATGTGTGAAATCTTATGGGACTTAACGCTAAGGTCATCAGTCCCTAAGCTTACACACTACTTAACCTAAATTATCCTAAGGATAAAGACACACATCCATGCCGGAGGGAGGACTCGAACCTCCGCCAGGATCAGCCGCACAGTCTATGACTGGAGCGCCTTAGACCGCTCGGCTAATCCCGCGTCTGTAGCAATTCTAATGGCCAGTAGTGTATATTCTCTGTGAGTCGCTGTGAAGTTCGTGGCAGGGAGTTGTGTTTATTGCGTCACATATTTGCGTTTCTTCCCGTTTCACCCAGGAATGGAACGCTGATAGAACGACTACTTGTATGCTCCTATGTGCGAGCTGTCGTTAGCTAACCAGATTTATTTATGCGAGGAGTATTTTTTAAATAAGGTCTGTATGTGAATGAGAGTGAGAAAGACGCGCCATCGCCGCAGTGCGGATGCGCTTTCTCTTCCAGTATGCTCTGCGCGCGAATAGACATCATTTGCAGACGTATCGCCTGGTCGTACGCTGAGCTGGAGAAATTTATGACGACTGAGACACTCGAGCTACACACTGACCCTGAGATACGATCTGTAAGTCGATTCCTGAGTGCAAGAAACTCCGACGTGCGGCACAGAACAAGCGGATTGGCCTATTGTCTGCTGGTGTAATGTTACTCCATGTCAGTGCAAGGCCACATGTTTCTGCACAAACACACAGTTAAATCATATCTTTGTATGGGAGCAACTGGAACCTCCACCTTACAATCTAGACGTTGCACCCAGTGATTTTCATTTGTTTCGGTACTAGTGATCAACGGCTCAACGACGACGGTGTGAAAACTAGTCATGGATTGGATATCTTCAAAGGCGGTAGATTCTTTGACGTCGGGATTCAAAACCATTTTTTTTGTAGAACAGCGAAAATTATGTGGAAAACTAGATACGAATCAATACAATATGGAAAAAAGTGTATTTGAACGATTTTAGCAGTATTATTCGTCATATATTAAACTGGACCTTACTTAAAAAATATCTCTCGTAAGTCGGTTATCGCAAGATGCATGTAAATATTTTTGTTACGCTCAGTCGAGAATCAAATGGTTCTGAGCACTATGGGACTTAACTTCTAAGGTCATCAGTCCCCTAGAACTTAGACTACTTTAACCTAACTAATCTAAGGACATCACACACATCCATGCCCGAGGCAGGATTCGAACCTGCGACCGTAACGGTAGCGCGGTTCCAGACTGTAGCGCCTAGAACCGCTCGGCCACTCAGGCCGGCAGTCGAGAATCAGACAAGGGTGTGACCACTTGCTCCGCTATTTTATTGTATACTCGGGCGATGCCCGCTCATATGGATCCAACACAATAGATCCATATTCCAGGTATTTACCTTGCAAGTGTTTTGTGTGATGTCTCATACGTAGGAAAACTGCCATTTCCCGGGACCGGCCAGTCAGTAGTAAACTGTCATTAGCTTTAACTACAACTGAGCCTGAGTTTCACTTCCTTGTTTGACCGAGAGAGGTGTCGCTGTAGTGAAGTACTGGACTCGGAATTTGGGAGCACGGGTAAATTTAGTTTTCTTCAGGTAAATCGAAAATGGCTCTGAGCACTATGGGACTTAACATCTATGGTCATCAGTCCCCTAGAACTTAGAACTACTTAAACCTAACTAACCTAAGGACATCACACAACACCCAGTCATCACGAGGCAGAGAAAATCCCTGACCCCGCCGGGAATCGAACACGGGAACCCGGGCGTGGGCAGCGAGAACGCTACCGCACGACCACGAGCTGCGGACTCAGGTAAATCGCTTAAGACAAATACCGTGATGTTTTATTTCAAACGGGCACTGCCGGTTCCCCTGCCTCTCCTTTCCCAATAAAAACTTGTGCCCCGTCTCTGAAAACCACGTCGTCGACAGGATGTTACTCTATACTGTTCTTAGCTTCCTAAAACGTCGTGCTCCGAGCATTATACGTTTTTCTATCTCCAAACTTCCAAAGAAGAGTCGTGGCTTAGTACTGGGGCAGTGCTGAAATATTGATGAGACTCGGGAGGGAAGCCGGCCGTGGTGGCCAAGCGGTTAAAGGCACTACAGTCTGGAACTGCGCGGCCGCTACGGTCGCAGGTTCGAATCCTGCCTCGGGCATGGATGTGTGTGATGTCCTTAGGTTAGTTAAGTTTAAGTAGTTCCAAGTTCTAGGGGTCTGATGACCTTAGAAGTTAAGTCCCATAGTGCTCAGAGCCATTTGAACCATTTTTTTCGGGAGGGAAGGGGGTACGTCAGCGTCATAACCCGCCTATTGCCATGCATATTGTAAGTTAGGCAGAAAGGTAACTGTTCAGACAGAGTGAAGTCTGATGATGACGATTGTGTAAATTAGTCTTAATGTTCAACATATCGCAACTCTTCCTCTGAAATTTTAATTGCACTCATGGGATTAATTCGCCTTATGATGCGGATGTACACTTTTGAAACTTTGAACTCACAGCTGACCACGCCAAAATACGGCCTTCTACTGCAGCTGTAGAATCCACACAACCAAAGTACTTGTTAGCGCATGCACAGCATGCCACCGTCGAAGCCTTATGTTAAGTTTCGAGGTGAATAATGAAATAGATTTACTAATTCGCGACAAATGTCTCTGGGTACACTTGCTATTAGTCATTATCCATTACACGTTATAATTTTTAGTTTATTTTAATCTGATACTGAATTTATACGACTGTGTATTTGCCGGAGCAGGAAGTGAGTTGGTTTTGAAAAGATTTTTTTCCCTAGGGATTGGGGGAAATTAGTGGGTGGGTAGAGAAAGAACCGTCTACACTGACGTGTGCTGGCTACGCTCTTGATTTTGGGCCTTGATTAGAAATAACAGCTGAAGTAAGCACAAAAGATTTTTCTGACACGGAAACTGCATAACCTTCAGAGAAGCACGCAAAAGTGCGTAGAATATAAATCGCTCGTCCCAAAAGCATCGGTATGAGACATATGCGTGGAAAACGCAGCTGTTGTCCGCTAGTGCCATTCGAAAGTGGCATGCTGTGCATGCACTAACAAGTACTTTGGTTGTGTGGATTCTACAGCTGCAGTAGAAGGCCATTTTTTGGCGTGTTCAGCTGTGAGTTCAAAGTTTCAAAAGTGTACATCCGCATCATAAGGTGAATTGATCCCATGAGTGCAATTAAAATTTCAGAGGAAAAGTTGCGATATGTTGTACATTAAAACTAATTTACAAAATCGTCATAATCAGAGTTCACTCTCTCTGAACAGTTACCTTTCTGCCTAACTTACAATATGCTTGGCAATAGGCGGGTTATGACGCTAACGTACCAATACCATCGTTCGAAAGTGCAATTAGTGTGATGTTTGATATTGTATTGCTTGAACAGAGAAGCGATGTTGGATGTGAAAAAAGTGGCTTCAGTCAAGTGTGCGTATTGTACTGTTGTACTTTGCTTAGAGCATTTCACTGAAATCGCACACCTGTACTTTGAAGTCTAAAGAGCTGTGTTACAGTATCAGGAAAGCAGAAAAAGTTAGTTGCTCATATAGCGGAACTATTTAAGTACAATAAATATATACAGTGAGTCCAAAAAGTATTTGTCTAGCTGCATATCTTTTAGAAAACAAAGTCTGTGTAACATGAAAAGAAATGTATACAAAATCTAAAGAGCCAGTCATGTAAAAAGCAGCTCGGTAAGTCATTTTTGTTGAAAAGCAAGGGAAGAAATACATACAAATCGACAGAAAGGTTAACAAAATAGAAAATGTAGTACAAGAGCTATTTCATAAAGTATCCGTCCACCATCTGAACATGCCGAAATTCTGCTCGCGCAGTGATTAAACTATACCGCTGACCCACGGCACACATTGGAATCAACCGTGCGCGGCCCCACTCTGCTGTCTGTTGTGGTTCTGAACGACGCCGATACAGTGCAATTGGCGCCATGGGTCGTAAGGGTAGTGAGACGACGTTGATCGAAAGGAAACTTAATCTGCGCTTACATAATGAGTGCAAATCTTCTTGCGAGATTGCTAAAGTATTCGGTAGACCGAGATCGACGGTCCAGTCGATAACAGATCGATTTTGCGCAACAAAATCATGAAGAAACCGGACGCCCTCACACTTTGACTGATGCAGACGTGAGATTTACCGTGAGGGAAATGAAGAACAAAACTAAAATCAGCGTTCCTAAGTTGGCTGGGGAGTTAGAGTCTAGGGGAAAGAAGGTATATGCCAACACAACCAGAGGTACCATCGAAACGTATGGGTATCCCAGTCCGGTATCGCGAAAGAAATTTTGGGCAAGAGAACAGAATCGAAAGAAACGTCTTCATTTTGCGATGGAACATAGAGTCTAAAAGGAAGACTCCTGGAATAGAGCAATATTTTCTGATGAGAGTAAATATAACGTATTCGGTTCGGATGGCAGGCGAATGATATGGCGTAACAAGAATGCGGAAATGTTGCCACTCAACTTGTGTCAACGATTAAACACAGTGGTGGCTCCCTGGTGGTGTGGGGCTGTATGAGTGCTGCAGATGTTGGAAAATTACATTTTATAGAAGGTACAATGGATCACCACATGTATTTCAACATTTTAAAGGACAATCTGAATCCCAGCGCCGAAAAATTAGGTCTGCAAGGAAATAACATTTTTCAACACCCCTCCTCAGAGCCCAGACATTAATCCTGTTGAACACCTTTGGAAAGTTCTGGAAGATAGCATTAGGAGAAGACACATTTCTATCGAGAGAGATCTAAAAGAAGCACTTCAAGACGAATGGGACGAAATTCCAGCCTCTCTGACGGCAAACTTGGTCAGTCGATGCCCAGACGACTACAAGCAGTAATAGCTGCAAAGTGAAACCCCACTAAATATTAATTTTTGTTTTTGAAATCGTATTTTCAGATTGTAAATTTAAAAAATACTTTTTGAAGTAGCCCTTGAATAAGGTCTCCATTTTGTGGAATTTTTTATCGCTATAGATGTATTTATTTCCTTGTCCTTCAATAAAAATGACTTACCAAGGTTCGTTACATATGACTAGGTGTCCACATTTTATGTTCCCTTCCTGTCAAGTGACATTTACTTAGTTTTTTAAAAAAATTACAACTAGACGAATACTTTTTGGACTCACTGTACGTAAGTCACGACATTGAAATATGTGTGTTTTCGGTCTCATTATATCGATATAATGTTATTTCGCGTTACCAAAGTACCTCTTTTACACTTTGAATAGTTCATGATTTAAATGTCTTTCGTAGTAAGAAGTGTAGTTTCACATGCGAACGGCTCATACTATTGTTTTTGGGATGAGCGATTTATATTCTAAGGATATTTTCGTGCAGTTTTGAGAGTTCAGTCACGCACTTCTGTTGTGAGAACTAAGAAATAAAGGGGGGGGGGGGGGGGTCAGAAGGAGGAAGGGGGAATTCTAAGGAGGGAAACAGGTCAAAGGCAGGTGAAGTTCTAAAGTTGGACGGTTTAAGTTTGTCGTCCCTAGTGTACTAAAGTTTGATTTAATGCAAAATGACAGCAATTACGTGCAGCTCGACAGCTTGTAATATGGAAACGTGTCGACAGACATTCGTGTGAGTGTAATAGGAATACCCTATCAAACTGCGCCGAGCTTGTGTCGATGTAATCGGCGAACTTCTACTTGCAGCCACGTCCGTAAACTCCATCAGCGAGAAGCACTTAACTACGCCGGCGCCAAACATTGGAGACTGCTCGCAAATAGCAGACTCACTCACTTGATTAGGCACTATTTGTCGCTTCATACTGTGTCACTGTAAGAAATTTTATTTGATTTTTTTTCCTTAAGCTTATTGGAAATTAAGAGAGATTTCCACGAGATGCCTTTCACTTCTCAGTAAGCATCACCAGTGGTGATTTTCTAAACGTTTTGTATACAGAACATGTCTTCTACATTTAGATTAACCTGCTATCGAGTTAAAAACTGTTTTGCTTACGAATGTCACGTTCTGTGCATATTTATTGCTCCTTAAAATACATTTTTAAGACAGCTTATTTTTCTGTCGTTTGTAGCCCAGTTTGCGATGGAAAAAAGCTTGCTATACTCTTCCAGTATTACTTTCTTTCGATTTTTAGTAGGCCACCTTATTTCATTTCGTTTTTATATGCTCTTTGTTTAATTTCGTAAAACTTTGTTTTATATGTGATTTTATACAAATTCTACTGTCGGTTTGCTTGGTTTGCTCTCAACGCTGTGTTACGTTGTCTTCATTTCTTTTTCGAGTGTTGTTTTAAAAGCCGTAAAAAGAGAGTAGGGGAACTGAAATCAAGCTTTTTTCGACTGAACTCACCGCATGTACAAATGTTTTCCCTACACAAAAGATTTACACAATTACAACTGGTGGTCCTTTACCAAAAAAGGGAACACGTCAGGAACCAGACTTTCTTAATTTGTGGTACGCTTTAGGTTAGCGTTAGTTACTTTCATTTTATTCCTTCCCATTCTCTCTGCTCCGTCTTAGCGAATGTAACGTGAACAAATGCTAGCGTGGGTTTCAGTTTATCCTCGTCTAAAAAGAAGGGAAAACTGGATACAATGGACTGATAAATTGTTTCATTAGCTCTGTAATTATCCTGAAGAATTCTTCCAGTACTTTTGAATAAGTATATCAACGTTTTATGAACCAGAAGTTTGACTGAATAATTCGTTACAATGTAATAACACTTTCTTCAGGAAATGAATTCAGCCTACACAAATGTTGTCTAACACCACCAACTGTTGAAATAGAAATACTATTTCAACATATCGCAAGGTCTTAATATTTTGTACTCACCACACGATAATTCGCTGAGTAACACTGGCAGAAGTACAGGTCTGAAAAATTACAAAAGTTAAGGTTGAAAAACAAACTCACTGTGTTTTTGTTCTAATAGTATTTGTGTGTTTCGAACCAGGTTCCGTCTTACTCTGTCACCGTCAGGACAGAACTGACTAGCGTCCACAAGAGCATCTAGAAAACCAAACATAAGAAACAAAGATACTTTCAACACAAACAGTCTTTGCCCGTGACATAAGGTGAGAAATGTCCAACAAGGCCCTCATCGCTCATGTTACACACCAAACATGTTAAATCTGCAGCGGATAGGCACTTGGTGCAGGGAGTGGCAACTGACCCTTAACATAGACAAATGTAATGTATTGCGAATACATAGAAAGAAGGATCCTTTATTGTATGATTATATGATAGCGGAACAAACACTGGTAGCAGTTACTTCTGTAAAATATCTGGGAGTATGCGTGCGGAACGATTTGGAGTGGAATGATCATATAAAATTAATTGTTGGTAAGGCGGGTGCCAGGTCGAGATTCATTGGGAGAGTCCTTAGAAAATGTAGTCCATCAACAAAGGAGGTGGCTTACAAAACACTCGTTCGACCTATACTTGAGTATTGCTCATCAGTGTGGAATCCGTACCGGGTCGGGTTGACGGAGGAAATAGAGAAGATCCAAAGAAGAGCGGCGCGTTTCGTCACAGGGTTATTTGGTAACCGTGATAGCGTTACGGAGATGTTTAGCAAACTCAAGTGGCAGACTCTGCAAGAGAGGTGCTCTGCATCGCGGTGTAGCTTGCTCGCCAGGTTTCGAGAGGGTGCGTTTCTGAATGAGGTATTGAATATATTGCTTCCCCCTACTTATACCTCCCGAGGAGATCACGAATGTAAAATTAGAGAGATTCGAGCGGGCACGGAGGCTTTCAGACAGTCGTTATTCGTTGGGTGGCTTGCGGAGTATAAATGTAGATGTAGATGTAGAAGCGCGACTGGAATAGAAAAGGGAGGTAATGACAGTGGCACGTAAAGTGCCCTCCGCCACACACCGTTTGGTGGCTTGCGGAGTACAAATGTAGATGTAGATGTAGAATTACAGTTGTTGTGGTTGTGGTCTTTAATCCAAAGATGATTTGATGCAGCCCTCCACGCTACTCTATTATGTGCAAACATCTTCATCTCCGAGTATCTAATGCAACCTACATCCTTCTGAATGTGCTTACTGTATTCATCTTTTGTCCTCCCCCTACGGTTTTTATCACCCGCGCTTCCCTTCAGTGCTAAATTGGTGATCCCCTGATGCCTCAGAATGTGTCCTGCCAACCGATCCTTTCTTCAAGTCAGGTTGTGCCACAAATTTCTTCTCTCCCCAATTCTATTCAGTACCTCCTCATTACTTACGTGATCTACCCATCTAATACTGAGCATTTCTCTGCAGCACCACATTTCAAAAGCTTATATTCTCCTCTTGTCTAAACTGTTTATCGCCCATGTTTCACTTCCGTACATGGCCACACTCCACACAAATACTTTCAGAAATGACTTCCTGACACTTAAATCTGTACTCGATGTTCACAAATTTCTCTTCTTCAGAAACGCTTTCCTTGCCATTGCCAATCTACATTTGATATCCTCCCTATATCGACCACCATCAGTTATTTTACTTCCCAAATAGCAATATTAACCTACTACTTTAAGTGTATCGTTTTCTAATCTAATTCCCTCAGCATCAGCTGATTTAATTCAACTTTATTCCGTTATCCTCATTTTGCTTTTGTTGATGTTCATCTTATATCCTCTTTTCAAGAGACTTTCCATGTCGTTTAACTGCTCTTCCAGGTCTTGCTGTCTCTGACAGAATTACAGTGTCATCAGAAAATCTCAAAGTTTTTATTTCTTCTCCATGGATTTTAATTCCTACTCCAAATTTTTCTTTTGTTTCTTTTACTGCCTGCTCAACGTACAGATTGAATAACATCGGGGATAGGCTACAAGCCTGTCTCACTCGCTCCACAACCACTGCTTCCCTTTCATACCCCTCTGCTCTTTATAACTGCCATCTGCTTTCTTTTAAAGAGCTCCCTGTATTTTGCCCCTGCCTTCCTTAGAATTTAAAAGAGTATTCCAGTCAAATTGTCAAAAGCTATAAAAGTAGGTTTGCTTTTCCTTAACCTATCTGCTAAGATAAGTCGTAGGATCAGTGTTGCCTCGCGTGTTCCTATATTTCTACAGAATCCAAACTTTTCCCCGAGGTCGGCTTCTACGTGTTTCTCCATTTATCTCCAAGTAATTCGTGTTAGTCTTTGGCAACCGTGACTTATTACACTGGTAGTTCGGTAATTTTCACATCTGTCAGCACCTGCTTTCTTTGGAATTGGAATTATTGTATTGCTCTTGAAGTTGAGGGTATTTCTCCTGTCTCATACTTCTCGCTCAACTGATGTAAGAGTTTTGTCATGGCTGGTTCTCCCAAGGCTATAAGCAGCTCTACGGGACGATTGTATACTCCCGAGGCCTTGTTTCAACTTAGATCTTTTCCGGCCGATGTGGTCGAGCGGTTCTAGGCGCTTCAGTCTGGAACCGCGCGACCACTACAGTCGCAGGTTCGAACCCTGCTTCGGGCAAGGATGTGTGTGATGTCCTTAGGTTAGCTAGGTTTAAGTAGTTCTAAGTTCTAGGGGACTGATGACCTCGGATGTTAAATACCATAGTACTCCGAGCCATTTGAACCATTTGAACTTAGATCTTTCAGTGCTTTGTCGAATTCTTCACGCAGTATTAGATCTCCCTTCTCATCTTCATCTATGTCCTCTTCCATTCCCATAATACTGTCCTCAAGTACACCTCCCTTATATAGACTATCTACACAGTGAAACTGTGTGCCGAACCGAGACTTGAACTCGAGACCTTTACCTTTCGCGGGCAAGTGCTCTACCGACTTAGCTAACCAAGCACGACTCAGGACCTACCCTCGCAGTACCTCGTCTCTTACCTTCCAAACTTCACAGAAGGTGTTCTGCGAACCTCTGTATACTCCTTCCATCTTTATGCTTTCTCTTCTTTGCTTAGGACTGGTTTTCCACGTGAGCTCTTGACATTCGTATAGGTGGTTCTCTTTTTTTCCAAAAGTCTCTTTAATTTTCCTATAGGCAGCATCTATCTTAACGCTAGTGATATATCTACATTCTTACATTTGTCCTCTAGCCATTACTGCTTACCCGTTTTGCACTTCCTACCCATCTCATTTTTAAACGTTTGTATTCGCTTTCGCCTGCTTCCCTTATTGCATTTTTATATTTTCTCGTTTCATCGATTAAATTCAATATCTCTTGTGTTGCCCAAGTATTTCTACTAGCCCTCGTCTTTTTACCTACTTGATCCTCTGTTGCCGGCCGTGGTGGCCGAGCGGTTCTAGGCGCTTCAGTCCGGAACCGCGCGATTGCTACAGTCGCAGGTTCGAATCCTGCCTCGGGCATGGATATGTGTGTTGTCCTTAGGTTACTTAGGTTCAATTAGTTCTAAGTTCTGGGGGACTGATGACCTCATATGTTAAGTTCCATAGTGCTCAGAGGCATTTGAACCATTTGATCCTCTGCTGCCTTCACTATTTCATCCCTCAAAGCTACACATTCTTCTTCTACTGTATTCGTCTTCCCTGTTCTTGTCAATCGCTCCCTAATGCTCCCTCTGAAACTCTTTACAACTTCTGGTTCTTTCAGGTTATCCAGGTCCCATCTCCTTAAAATCCTGCCCTGCAGTATTAATTGTAATTTAGAGAGAGATATTTGGCCCGGACACTATCAATGAACCACCCTGTATGTACACTACTGGCCATTAAAATTGCTACACCACGAAGATGACGTGCTACAGACGACAGGAAGAAGATGCTGTGAAATGCAAATGATTAGCTTTTCAGTGGATTCACACAAGGTTGGCGCCGGTGGCGTCACCTACAACGTGCTGACATGAGGAAAGTTTCCAACCGATTTCTCATACTCAAACAGCAGTTGGCCGGCGTTGCCTGGTGAAACGTTGTTGTGATGCCTCGTGTAAGGAGGAGAAATGTGTCGGATTATAGCCTATCGCCATTGCGATTAATGTATCGCGACACTGCTGCTCTCGTTGGTCGAGATCCAATGACTGTTAGCAGAATAATCAATCGGTGGGTTCAGGAAGGTAATACGGAACGCCGTGCTGGGTCCGAGCGGCCTCATATCACTAGCAGCTGAGATGACAGGCACCTTATCCGCATGGCTGTAACGGATCGTGCAGCCACGTCTCGATCCCCGAGTCAACAGATGGGGACGTTTGCAAGACAACAACCATCTGCACGAACAGTTCGACGACGTTTGCAGCAGAATGGACTGTCAGCTCGGAGACCATGGCTGCGGTTACCCTTGACGCTGCATCACAGATAGGAGCGCTTGCGATGGTGTACTCAATGACGAACCTGGGTACACGAATGGCAAAACGTCATTTTTTCGGATGAATCCAGGTTCTGTTTACAGCGTCATGATGGTCGCATCCGTGTTTGGCGACATCGCGGTGAACGCACATTGGAAGCGTGTATTCGTCATCGCCATACTGGTGTACCCGGCATGATGGTATGGGGTGCCATTGGTTACACGTCTCGGTCACCTCTTGTTCGCATTGACGGTACTTTGAACAGTGGACGTTACATTTCAGACGTGTTACGACCCGTGGCTCTACCCTTCATTCGATCCCTGCGAAACTCTACATTTCAGCAGGATAATGCACGACCACATGTTGCAGGTCCTGTACGGGCCTTTCTGGATACAGAAAATGTTCGACTGCTGCCCTGGCCAGCACATTGTCCAGATCTCTCACCCACTGAAAACGTCTGGTCAATGGTGGCCGAGCAATTGGCTCGTCACAATACGCCAGTCACTACTCTTGATGAACTGTGGTATCGTGTTGAAGCTGCATGGCCAGCTGTACCTGTACACGCCATCCGAGCTCTGTTCGACTCAATGCCCAGGCTTATCGAGGCCGTTATTACGGCCAGAGGTGGTTGTTCTGGGTACTGATTTCTCAGGATCTATACGACCAAATTGCGTGAAAATGTAATCACATGTCAGTTCTAGTATAATATATTTGTCGAATGAATACCCTTTTATCATCTGCATTTCTTCTTGGTGTAGCAATTTTAATGGCGAGTAGTTTAGATGCAATATTATTGCGCAATGAATACTGAGCGTGTGACGGGCTGTTCATACAGTACAATATATTGCACAATATATTGCAAATCGTCAGTATTTTTAAAGCTCTGCAATTCTCATATTGCCCAAACCGATAGTATCGTTCTCAGATATATTACTGCGCAGTTGTCGGTATTGAGCAATAGCTATTGAGCGTGGTAAGGACCCCTTTGCGCATGTAGCATGCCCGGCGGCCCGAAGGCACTCTGGTGTAGTACCTCCACGCTGAGTTGATGGGGCTACGGAGTCCAGAAGCAGGCGTGGGACGGGCTGGCGAGAGCCGCTGGGTGGGGCGGCCACAGTGGGCGCAGCTATCGATCGCCCGTCTGCCAGCAGCAGGCGAGGCGCGCCGCTCCGCGCGTCCTTTGGCAGCCACACGGCTGGCGTCGCGTTGCGTCGCGACGCCCACCGGCCGGCAGCCCCATTCAACTCGCAGACACGCGGGCCGCAGCCAGCCGCGTCTTTCGCGCTCTCATTCCGTAGCTGCCCGCTCAGCCTACAGCACACGTCACACACTGGTAATCCTAACAATACCAGCGGGGCGGTACTGTACGCCCACATTTTGTAAATATTGTAGTCTAGTCACGTACTTTACATAGAAAGTTATCTGTTTCGGTTAGTTTTACTGTGCGAAAGTGAATCTGTAGGTATCTTAAAGCTAACTGCTGGTGGCAAAATTCAGCTGCGAGTCTGCACAAATGAAACTAATTGCGAGAGGAAATCATGCCCTGTGTGAACCTTAATCACAAAATCTGACTACGAACTTTGATTAAATAATCTGTTCTCTGAAGAATTTGTCTTAGGTGAGTGCAAGCTGCTCTCGTAGCCACAGCGCGTCTCGACAACATACACTCCTGGAAATTGAAATAAGAACACCGTGAATTCATTGTCCCAGGAAGGGGAAACTTTATTGACACATTCCTGGGGTCAGATACATCACATGATCACACTGACAGAACCACAGGCACATAGACACAGGCAACAGAGCATGCACAATGTCGGCACTAGTACAGTGTATATCCACCTTTCGCAGCAATGCAGGCTGCTATTCTCCCATGGAGACGATCGTAGAGATGCTGGATGTAGTCCTGTGGAACGGCTTGCCATGCCATTTCCACCTGGCGCCTCAGTTGGACCAGCGTTCGTGCTGGACGTGCAGACCGCGTGAGACGACGCTTCATCCAGTCCCAAACATGCTCAATGGGGGACAGATCCGGAGATCTTGCTGGCCAGGGTAGTTGACTTACACCTTCTAGAGCACGTTGGGTGGCACGGGATACATGCGGACGTGCATTGTCCTGTTGGAACAGCAAGTTCCCTTGCCGGTCTAGGAATGGTAGAACGATGGGTTCGATGACGGTTTGGATGTACCGTGCACTATTCAGTGTCCCCTCGACGATCACCAGTGGTGTACGGCCAGTGTAGGAGATCGCTCCCCACACCATGATGCCGGGTGTTGGCCCTGTGTGCCTCGGTCGTATGCAGTCCTGATTGTGGCGCTCACCTGCACGGCGCCAAACACGCATACGACCATCATTGGCACCAAGGCAGAAGCGACTCTCATCGCTGAAGACGACACGTCTCCATTCGTCCCTCTATTCACGCCTGTCGCGACACCACTGGAGGCGGGCTGCACGATGTTGGGGCGTGAGCGGAAGGCGGCCTAACGGTGTGCGGGACCGTAGCCCAGCTTCATGGAGACGGTTGCGAATGGTCCTCGCCGATACCCCAGGAGCAACAGTGTCCCTAATTTGCTGGGAAGTGGCGGTGCGGTCCCCTACGGCACTGCGTAGGATCCTACGGTCTTGGCGTGCATCCGTGCGTCGCTGCGGTCCGGTCCCAGGTCGACGGGCACGTGCACCTTCCGCCGACCACTGGCGACAACATCGATGTACTGTGGAGACCTCACGCCCCACGTGTTGAGCAATTCGGCGGTACGTCCACCCGGCCTCCCGCATGCCCACTATACGCCCTCGCTCAAAGTCCGTCAACTGCACATACGGTTCACGTCCACGCTGTCGCGGCATGCTACCAGTGTTAAAGACTGCGATGGAGCTCCGTATGCCACGGCAAACTGGCTGACATTGACGGCGGCGGTGCACAAATGCTGCGCAGCTAGCGCCATTCGACGGCCAACACCGCGGTTCCTGGTGTGTCCGCTGTGCCGTGCGTGTGATCATTGCTTGTACAGCCCTCTCGCAGTGTCCGGAGCAAGTATGGTGGGTCTGACACACCGGTGTCAAGGTGTTCTTTTTTCCATTTCCAGGAGTGTAGTTGCAAAATCCAGGTAGAGAGAAACGCAGAGGCGCAATGCGTACTCTAAAAACATTGCTATTACTCCTCGTTCATAATTTTTTCATAATAATTTTTAAATAACTGAAAATTAATTGGCTCTCTGGATGTGGACTAAAGAACTCAATTCCTGTTTCATTTCCTTAGGCTAAATAACATTTAATAACTTCAAAAATACTTAAGCTTTCTATGAAATCACGTACAATAATCTAAGAAAAAAAAGTTTGAACTTAACATATGTAATCTCTTCTTAAGCAATCCACAATTTAATTCTTAAATCTATTTCTCTCTCAATGATCCATAAATCCTAACAAAAAAAAAAATGAAAACCAAAAGCATTCCTGATGTTTGACGAACCAAGAATGCTGCATTTACCAAACCGCTGCCGCAAATGAAACAAACTTAATGACTACCTGTAAACCTGTTGTGTCCTGACATAGGTGGGAGAGTCGGAAAAGGGGTTACTGGTCAGTCTGCGCTCCCGAGCGGTACAGAGCAGAAGACAGAAGGACAATTCACAGTGAAGGCATTTGATTGTTTCCTTCTATCTGAGCCAACACTGGTACAGGCATTTACTAGAAATGCAGGTGGTGAGACTTGGTAGGGAGCTCGTTGTGGGGACTAACAGAATTTTATAAATAGTTGTTTATTCCAGGCTGGACTAACTAATACACTGGAGGATAGTTCTAGGGTTAGAAAAAGCATTAATAACACTGTTACAACAGAAGCCAGTTCAGAAGTCCCAGGAGTGGATGCTAACCACAGTAGCAAACACTAGCAGCATCTTAAGGCAACAACTTAGTTGCAAAACAAATCATACTGAATGTGACACTGTTTACTGAGGCACTCCAAGTGAGAGAGCAGACTTACGCGGAGCTGGACCGTGGCTGAAGTCGACGAACGCGGATTCTGCGCCCAGATCGTCTGACTGAGAACTCCGCCAAAATGCGAAATGTAGATGTTTCAAAGAGTCGCGTGGGGGCACTGTTTTTCCCACTTAAAGCCACCCAGACAATCCCGCAGGTTTCTTGCCGGCGCCTGCCAAGCACGGTTTAGTTAGGTCCCCTCTACTGTTCCTAAGGCGGGGATGTTAATGCAGTTGCACTAAGTCCGTATTTGGTATCAACATTGTTCATCTGAAAGCTAAACGTAACTGCTCTGCCAAATAAGGCTTGCAACTTTATTGTTATACGTCATTTAGCCCCGCCCCTTCGGCTCCTCGGAGTAGGGACTGCTAGGTCAACAGTTTTTTGGCGTCTTCTCTCTCTTTCTAACCCTTGTGAGCCTACCGACGTTTCTGTTAGTAGGGCTGGTATCAGGCTGGCTTAATACGCTACTACGTGCCTGTTGGTTACAAAGTTCCACGGAGGCAACCTAACACAGCCTCTAGACGACATAATTACGAAGTACCATGTTAATTCCTTGAAGAGTAACTAGCGCCTTGGGACCGCGTCTGGGGGCGTCTGCATTTTCGCAAGGCTCTCCCCTTACGGTTTATTTCATGTAACAATATCTCTCCTAGTTTCGTCTGCCCTCAGCATAGTCTCTACTTCCGCGTCTTGGAGCGCCTGTCCTTTCTCACAGCTTCAAGAAGACACTACAGTAGCAAGGTATAATCAATATATTACAATCCATTCTTCACAAGTGTTATCGTAGCAACGTAAAATTCTATACCTTTTCTCTCTGGAATGAGTCTTCTGCTGATTCGCAACATAATTCCCTTCCTGCTACGAAACCAAAACTCGACTCTTAACATCTAGCGTCTCTCCTCTCTTCACGTTCAACAGATAAATCTGGCGTTCATCTTAGCAGAACAAAGATGATCTCTGATTCATCTCTGTGCGGCGCAGCATCTCTTTCGAGACCAAACTAAAAGATATTTCAGGCCGTGGACACACTCACAAATCAGTTACTCTTTAAACAGTGTCTTCTTAATAATGGTAAAGAACAGTTAACGAAGTGTGTATTTTTTTAAAAAAAAAGACCAGCTTCGAGGGTTCTGCACAAACTTAATTATGTATGTAGACATTTAATTCATTCCGGGAATCGAGAAACTCGACCATTTTTGCCTGTTATCGACACTGATATTGGCGACATATCGGCTCCAGGGATTATGTTTTAATTTCAATAATATAAATTTGACATAAAGTCACGAAGGAGGCAGACGACCATTATTATAATAATTTTGTCGTTCTGCGTTGAGGCTGACTGGGTCGCAATGGAAAACCTCAAACACCTGGCCAGGAATGACTTTATTGCTGATATGACGCTTTTCGGAATTTATCCATCACTAGATGGAATACTGTACGCAGATACGGAGTTTCAAGTTGTATGTGAAACAACAGACTAGTCTGCGAATGTTTCTTTTATATACAGGTCGAAACGCCGTATCTACGTGCAGCAATCGCTCCTTGTTAGTCGCGCGTTGAGGCCGCGGGGTTTGAGGTGCCATGTCACGGATTGCGCGGCCCCTCCCGCCGGAGGTTCGAGTTCTCTGTTAGGCATGGGTGTGTGTGTGTGTGTGTGTGTTTGTTGTTCTTAGCGTAAGTTAGTTTAAGTAGTGTGTACGTCTAAGGACCGATGGTCTCAGCTGTTTGGCTCCTTAGGAATTCACACATATTTGAACATTTTCTCCTTGATATCCAACGACGGGTAAATTCCGAAACGCTTCACATAAGTATCAAGTCATTCCTTGCCTGATGTTTGACTTTTACTATTGCGATCCAGTCAGCTTGAAAGCAGAACTACTGATTATTTTAATTTAAAGTTTGACGTCGTATAATAAATGACAGAGGAATTTTTTTATGTTATATAATTACAAATTTACAGTTTTCGGAGTCTTCTTCCTTTGGTTGTAGCGTGAGACAGAGTGAGGTTGCGAGTATTAAAATATGTGACATAAATGACCATATCTTTTGACGGCATTGCGTTAGAAGCTTGCATTTATTGCTCCTCTAAGGAATAGATCTAAGTATGTGACATAAATTTAAAACTGATACGTATTCCAGTTCCTGAGAAAAAGGGTTTGCAGCAGTCGGACAGACAGACAGAAAGACGGAGGGACAACGAAGTGATCCTATAACGGTTCCGTTTTTACCGAATGAGGTGTGGAACCCTAAAATTATGACGGTCATAAAATACCGCGGCCCCCTTAGTTGGTAGTACGGAACAGTCTTTGACATTGATATGAGTAAGGACGGTTCGCACACAAGCGTGACGTCAACGATGTCATGTGGAATCGACCACTAGATGTCACGAGAGGCGAACCTGCCTTATAAAATGAGAAAGGGGGGGGGGGCGGGGAGGGTTGTGTGGTCAGTAAGCAAGAAGTAAGGCTCATCGAATAATGCTCGCAGCAGAGACAGATGAGAAGTAAGAGAAGAGGCGTCGCGGCTTTTGCAAAACACGCAGTCCAATGGGGCACAGTATAGTGTCACAGTAGCGGCGCAGCCCAGGCAATCCAGTGGGGCAGGCCCTCGTCGCTCTGTCCGAGCGGGATAGCTTTCTTTTGGCACTGTGGCACCTGTTGTCGGCGAGTTGGCTTTTCCATCAGGCTGCGATATGCCACTACTGACGTGTCAGCAGCAGTGTATGCGTCTGCGGCAGCCGTTCACTTTCGTTTTTAATATAAAAACCGGTTAATGATCGGATATGTGTTACATTCAGTTCAGGATAACCCAATCCTTTATAACACGAATCAACCGAACAATATGAGCAACAAGTTAAAGGAAGAAATATGGAACAAGGTGGCAAAGGAATTGCATTATGTAAATTGTACTAGTAATTATTTTATTTATTTCCTACGCATTTTCACAATAAACTTTGAGCATAAATGACAAAACTTGTTTGCCAATGCAGTACTCTTACAGCCGCCAGCTGCCACTGAGCAGAGCATTAACATTAAGAAAATTCTGTCGAAACCGGTTGTTTCAAATAAACAAATATTTATGTTTGATGTTTTTATTAACAAAAGCTCCGCTCGTGCCTCTGCAGCTACATAGAGCAGGCGAGAGAAGCTGGTTGCCACTCAGTGGTCCGATGTGCTCCTCAGCGAGAACACTCGTCTTGACGTTGTGTCTCGAGTCCGTAACTAGCCTTTAAATACAACAATTATTAGAATATACACAAATATAACCTTGGGGTCTGGTGGACCCCAATGTATTTCTTCTTATATTTACCACATTTTTTTGAAATTTTTGAAAATATTTTGTTTACATATTTCTCATGTACATTTAATCGTGATGAAACAATTTTTGGTTGTAAAACTTGTTTTATCGAATTTTAGTAACAATTTTCAAAAGATGTTAGATTCTTATTTACTAAAATGTATTGATTTCCAAAAAAATAAATAAAATTTGAAATTTTAAAAAGTAAAATAATTTAGTGTTTTTGGAAAAGTGAAAGCATTTAAAGATTTTCTTATAACATCACACAAAAAAGACACTTTTTACTTTTTACTACGAAAATTACCCAAGTCCTCTTACATCATAGTTATAGGCTCTTATAAAACATGTATAAGTTGAAAACTAATTAAATCTGTTACCAGGACTTTTATTTACACACTATACACTACATTTGTTTCACATAATGTTAAATAAATTTTAGATCATTGAATTCTAACAAAATTAATTAACCATTAAGTGAAAAATGTAAGAAAAAGTGATTATTTGCCTCGAAGTGATTTATGTTCTTTTTCTACTCTGTACAATCTCTGCAAACCATTGCACCTTCACTGTTCTAATCAGTCCCCATCATACACTCAAAGGGTCTTTGGAACGCAAGAAACCAGGAGCTCAATACATCAAATGCGCATCCGACTGTCTGAGGAACACGAGAAAGCCTGCAGTTAAAAACTTTATTTTTCCAAGTATCGGAGACTCTACATTTAGGGTAGACTCGCATCAACTTTTTTAACAAGTAAAACGTAAGTAGTCCCATTCTGTTGACCAGGAAGTGATTCGCCTTGCGGATATGTGGAGTCCCATCAATCAGGTTTTTTCCAAATATTAAATTTGAAAAAAGTTTGCGTCACTAAATCCGGCCCATTGAACCCACATCAGTATGATGCAACCATTAAGACTACAGGGCGAGACTATTTATACCTGAAATAAGAGAAAACAGATAACAGAGGTTTTCACATGGTTACATATTTCTCGTCAACAGCTCCATCACTATACAACTTCCGTTTAATTTCAAACTCGGAGTGGTGTGTTGGGCGACTGCTATGCGCTGAACTGTGGAGGCTCCGCTGCTGTGATACGGTGCGCTTTAATTTTTGCAATGTCTTCAAGTACCGCTGTGCATTAATTGAAGCGCTCCATCAAGTCCAAATGCCCAAGTATATTGACGGACGGCATGATTCTTTGGAGGATAACGCCCACCCACATATTGCCAATGTCGTTTCGGCTACGTTGCAGCCGGCCGTTGTGACCGAGAGGTTACAGTTCGGAACCGCGCTGCTGCTACGGTCGCAGGTTCGAATCTTGCCTCTGGCATGGATGTGTGTGATGTCCTTAGGTTAGTTAGGTTTAAGTAGTTCTAAGTGTAGGGGACTAACGACCTCAGAAGTTAAGTCACATAGTGCTCAGAGCCATTTGAACCTCAGATGTTAAGTCTCATAGTGCTCAGAGCCATTTGAACCGTTTGAACTACGTAGCAGAAGCTTCGCTGAAAAGCCCTTACAGGTCGTCAACAGAGTCCAGGTCTCTCTATATGGTCTTGCGCATCACAAACTGCTTTCGATCACACATTATGCCGAACGCCAGCAAGCTGCCTGGTCTTTGCAAATTAGTTTAACAGCAAAAGTCTATGTTTCATTCCTCACACATCAACGTATCTGTTACATATACGCGGAAAATATGCGTCATCCAAAGACTATACGTATACATGCCGTTTTTTGGGGAATCAAAGTTTATTGACAGAAGGAGCTGTAGTCATATGACCTGAGTCTTAACAAACTTCTCACATAATGGACTTTAAAACACTTCCAACCGTTGGTAGTATAATCAGTTATACGTTTCTGCTAGATGGATGTTTCGAGGTGTTATTAAATCTTTTTTTTTTAGTTTAATTTTGTTGTTTTATGCGCGACTGCTAAAAAATCTCTGTACTAGTTGCCACTACACAAACCATAAGGTGGCACAATATTACTGTCTCTCGCCATTGCAGAAAAAAACATACCTTAGATTTAATTAGAAACACTACGAATCAATTAATTGTTAAAATCATTCAAAATACTGTTAAAATTATTTAGAAAATTGTCAATTACTAAAATTATTAACGTTCGGCAGTGTCGTATGAAAAAAAAATTTAATTTGCTAATTTTAATACCTTTTCGGGGAAACAAAACCATGAGACCTTTTCAGAAGAGTCTTACCAAAACGAAGTTTTGTTTAATACAGCACTAACGAATGTAAACGGCTTTAGTATTCGGCAGTGTTCTAAATAACATTAACAGTTCACAGATTCGTGTGGCACAGCCGTTTTAATCAAATATGTGGACTGGTTTTTATTTCAGTGATGAGACAGAGATGTTTCACTTCGTGAGTTGTGCAATGGCAACGAATATAGAGGCAATTTTTGACAATGGCGTAGGACACAACAAATAAAATTTTTAAGAAAAATTCAATTACACCTCGAAGCACACACCTAGCGGTAACTAACAAATGATTCTAGTAACGGTTACAGATAAAAATTCCTCACGTAAGAGTTTAACATAAGACTGTGGTCACACGGCTTTAGCTTCCCTTATCAATGAACTTTGACTCTCTGCAAAATGACATTTCTAAATTTAGTCTTTGGATTATGCATGTTCCACCACGGTTTTGTAACAAAAATGTTAAACGAATTTGCAAGGACTAGGAAGCTTGCTGTTAATAGCGGTTTTACCTACATCACGTATTGTAAAATGTGTGTTTGGAAGCAGATTGTGATGTGCACCATATACAGGGTATCCCAGGGAGAATGATCAATATTCAGGGATAAGACAGGAACGGTCACTCGAAACAAAAATTTCATATGGACGTATGCCTTATTCCGGATGGTTTCCGAGACGTGGCTAATGTTCGTTGTTATGGAACTGATGGCTTGACACACAGGTGGTTTAAAAGATACTTCACTGGTGGTTTAAAAATTACTCTCTTTGAGTGCAAAAATGTGTGCTGAATAACTCAAACTACACTACTGGCCATTAAAATTGCTACACCACGAATATGACATGCTACAGACGCGAAATTTAACCGACAGGAAGAAGATGCTGTGATATGCAAATACGTAGCTTTTCAGAGCATTCACACAAGGTTGGCGCCGGTGGCGACACCTAAAACGTACTGACATGACGAAAGTTTCCAACCGATTTCTCATACACAAACAACAGTTGACCGGCTTTGCCTGATGAAACGTTGTTGTGATGCCTCGTATAAGGAGGAGAAATGCGTACCATCACGTTTCCGACTTTGATAAAGGTCGGATTGTAGCCTATCGCGATTACGGTTTATCGTACCGCGACATTGCTGCTCGCGTTGGTTGAGATCCAATGACTGTTAGCAGAATAATCAATCGGTGGGTTCAGGAGGGTAATACGGAACGCCGTGCTGGATCCCAACGGCCTCGTATTTTATCCGCATGGCTGTAACGGATCGTGCAGCCACGTCTCGATCCCCGAGTCAACAGATGGGGACGTTTGCAAGACAACAACCATCTGCACGAACAGTTCGACGACGTTTGCAGCAGCATGGACTATCAGCTCGGAGACCATGGCTGCGGTTACCCTTGACGCTGCATCACGGACAGGAGTGCCTGCGATGGTGTACTCAACGACGAAACTGGGTACACGGATGGCAAAACGTCATTTTTTCGGATGAATCCAGGTTCTGTTTACAGCATCTTGATGGTCGCATCCGTGTTTGGCGACATCGCGGTGAACGTACATTGGAAGCGTGTATTCGTCATCGCCATACTGGCGTATCACCCGGCGTGATGGTATGGGGTGCCATTGGTTACATATGTCAGTTACCTCTTCTTCGCATTGACGGCACTTTGAACAGTGGATGTTACATTTCAGATGTGTTACGAGCCGTGGCTCTACCCTTCATTCGATCCCTGCGAAACCCTACATTTCAGCAGGATAATGCACGACCGCATGTTGAAGGTCCTGTACGGGCCTTTCTGGATACAGAAAATGTTCGACTGCTGCCCTGGCGAGCACATTCTCCAGATCTCTCACCAATTGAAAACGTCTGGTCAATGGTGGCTGAGCAACTGGCTCTTCACAATACGCCAGTCACTACTCTTGATGAACTGTGGTATCGTGTTGAAGCTGCATGGCCAGCTGTACCTGTACACGCCATCCAAGCTCTGTTTGACTCAAGGCCCAGGCATATCAAGGCCGTTATTACAGCCAGAGGTGTTTGTTCTGCGTACTCATTTCTCAGTATCTATGCACCCCAATTGCGTGAAAATGTAATCACATGTCAGTTCTAGTATAATATATTTGTCGAATGAATACCCGTTTATGATCTGCATTTCTTCTTGGTGTAGCAATTTTAATGGCCAGTAGTGTATATTGGAAATGAATAATATTATATAGAGCGGAGAGAAACCGCAAAGGAAATCCCTTAGAGTCAAGTTTGGATCCATTGTTATTCCCGTGGCAGAATGATATCTCGAGCTATGAGGTCGGTTGGCCTAGAATAAGACGCCAAAGAGGTTGTGTTTAAGACGCATACGTGCGCGGCACTGGGCTAATGACAAATGTGCATTAGATGTGTTCTGTATCGGAAACCATTCGGAACAGGGCACACGAAGTTTTTTCCTTCACATAAGCGTTCGTGTCATATTCCTGAGTAGTGGCCATTACGCCTGGGTCTCCCTGTATAAGCGAGGCAGGTGCAGGGACAGGCGAGGTATCATTCCAGCGACGATACGGGCCGCAAATGGGGAAATCCGTTGACATTTGCGACTTTGACAAAGGGCAGCTTGTTATAGCCCGGGGCCTGGGAAGGGGCATTTCGAAAACGGGTGACCTGGCCAGCTGTTCGCGCTCTACTGCCGTGAGCGTATATAGGGTGTGGCTGAAGGGCAAGATATTGGGCGTCTGCATGTCACTACAAAATCGTGGATGTCGGAAGCTTGCCGTTTCTGTAAAGCAGGATAGGCGCCAGTCTGTGGAAGATCTGACGGCAGACTACAAAGCCAGTGCAGGCTCAAGCATTATGGCGCACACCATTCAGTGCACATAGTTGAACATGAGACTCCTCAGGTTACCTGTTCCCCTAGTGACACAACCACATCATCAGTTACGATTTCAGAGGGCATGGGAGCATCGACACTGGACTCAATGGAAACATGTCCGTTGATATTATCCTACGTTCTTCTGATCAGAAATTCTTATCTTCTTTCTATTTCACTTATCACCATTTATCTTCAGTCCAACAGTTTTTTGAACCAATCGCATCCTTCATTGCGATTGATGTCATCTTGGTTACGACAGTGTGGCACAGTGACAAATGCGTTTCGAAAATCTAGGAAGACAGAATCTGCCCATGCCCCTGTGCCCACTATTTGCGAGATAACGAGTGTGAAAAAAGTAAACTATGTATAATGCGAATACTCTGCGTGCCGTTCTACTCGACGTTCACTACTTTTATGTGCTCATATCACTTCGCAACGTTGCGCCCAGATATTTTAACTTGACTGAGTCAAGCTAGACACTACTAATGCTCTATGCGAATATTACAGATTTGTTCAAAAATGGTTCAAATGGCTCTAAGCATTATGGGGCTTAACATCTGAGGTCATTAGTCCTCTACACTTAGAACTACTTAAACCTAACTAACCTAAGGACATCATACACATCCATGCTCGAGGCAGGATTCCAACCTGCGACCGTAGCAGCAGCGCGGTTCCGGACTGAAGCGCCTAGAACCGCTCGGCCACAGCACATATTTGTTCTTCCTACGAATCCGCATTAACTTAGATTTTCCCACATTTAGGGCTAGCTGCCATTCATCACACCAACTGTAAAATTTGTCTACGTCGTCCCGTACTGTACCTTCCTACAGTCACTCAGCTTCGACACCTTACCGTGCACCAAGACATCATCAGCAAACAACTGCCCACGCTCTCCGCTAATCATTTATGTATATAGAGAACAACAGAGGTCCTATCACACTTCCCTGGGGCACTCCTGATGGACACTCGCCCTCGAGGACAACATACTAGGTTCTATTATTGAAGACGTCTTCGAGCCACTCACGTATCTGTGAACTTATTCCATATGCTCGTACCTTCGTTAACAGCCTACAATGGAGCACCGTGTCAAATGATTTCCGGAAATCTAAAAATATGGAATCTGCCTGTTACCCTTAATCCACACTTCTCAGTATATCATTTGAGAAAAAGGCAACCTGAGTTGCGCACGATCGACACTTTCGTGGACATAAGCTGATTGGCTACCAGAAAGCTTATCATATTCGAACTGAGAATATTTTCAAGGATTCTGCAGCAAACAGAAGTTACGAATATGGTTTTGTAATTTTGCGGGTCCATTCTGTTACTTTTCTTATATACTGAAGTAACCTGCGCTTTTTTCCAGCCGCTTGGGACTTTGTGCTGGCCGAGAGATTCACGATAAATGCAAGCTAGGTAATGGGCCAATGCTGGAGAGTACTTACGCAGGAATGCAAACTTTCGCGGCGATATCAGTTAATAAAACATTCTCGGGTTTCATGCCGCGTCAAGTGGTTTACTGGCCACGAGCTTTCGGTAGAGATCTCCTCTGCCATTGTCAAGTGGATGCCTGTCGTGTGGTTGTCATTGCCGTGCTTATATAGCCGCTACGTCGCTCGTGACGTCACTCGTGTCGTCACTGGTGCTCGGTCTCGCACCAGCGGTTCGTAAGTTTCCAAGTGATGTGGCTGAGGAAATTCGTAGAGAAACTAGCCGTATTCTTTTAAAATCCAAACCACCAGCTTCAGACATGACTAGAGCTGAACGCAGTGGCCTCCGTGCTCTCCGGAATGATCCTCTCACCGTCGTCCTACCACCTAACAAGGGCAATGCTGCCGGCTTAATGGAAAGACCCGACTATGACGCAAAAATCAGACGGATGTTGGAGGAAGACACATACCAAAAATTACCTCGGGACCCAAAATCCAGAATAGTGAGGACCAGAGCTTCTCAAACGATCATCGCTGGAAGAGAATACTATTAAGAACTTTCTCCCCAAGGCAAGAAGACCGCGCACGTTCTATGGTCTGCCGAAGGTGCATAAGAAGGACATACCGTTGAGGCCGATAGTGAGCACTATCGGATCGCCGACCTATAAACTTGCTAAACATCTGGCCAGCCTCCTCTCTACGCACGTTGGACACTGTGGAAACCATATAAAGAATACGGCGGACTTCATCAATCGGATTAAAGGCCTGCAACTTGCTGAAGGGGATATTATGGTTAGCTTTGACGTGGTTTCTTTATTCACGTGTGTCCCCATCACAGACACTATTGACTTGCTGTCCCAGCTCTTTGACGACACCATCGAGGATTTATTTAAGCACACTTTGACATCATCATATTTCTTACGTGACGGAGAATATTTTAGCCAAACTGACGGCGTGGCGATGGGAAGTCCATTAGCTCCAGTAGTAGCCAACCTCTTTATGGAGACATCGCCTTGGGCATGGCTCTTGCAAAGTCGAACTGTTTTTATCGTTACGTCGACGATACCTTCGTCATTTGGCCACATGGACAAGAAAAGTTAGAAGAGTTCCTGGAGCACCTCAACAGCATCCACGACCACATCAACTTCACAATGGAAGTAGAGAAGGAGGGTTCCCTGCCGCTCTTGGACGTGCTTGTCCGCCGTAAACCCAGTGGGTCTCTAGGTCATAACGTTTACCATAAGCCCACCCACACGGATCGGTATCTGCACGCTACCAGCTTCCATCACCCAGCACAGAAACAGTCAGTTCTGAGGACCTTAGTACATCGAGCTGAAACAGTCTCGGACGCTGAAAACTTGCCGAGAGAATTGAGCCACTTACGCAAAGTTTTTAAGGAAAACGGTTACAACAACAAACAGATCTCACAAGCAGTGTCATCCAAGCCTCAAAGGAAGAAGACCTCTGAAGAACACACCAAGCAGATTGCATTCTTACCGTTTTGTGGTTCGACAACACGGAAGATTAGTCGGCTCCTGAAGAGGCATAAAATAGACATCTTCAGTCCTCCGGCAAAGATCCGGCAACTAATGAAATCTGTGAAAAACGATGTAGGCCTCAGAACGCCAGGAATGTACAAGGTACTGTGTGGTTGCGGGCAGTTCTATTTCGGCAAGACTGTTCGCAATATTGAACAGCGCCGCATAGAACATGAAAGGTCTTACCGTCTGCGCTATCCCGAAGTCAGCTGTAGCAGAACATGCTCTGGAAAACGGACACCGATTTGCATTCGATGAGACGTCTATTATTAAACGGACCAATGGCTTCTGGGATAGCGTGATAAACGAGGCCATAGAGATTAGAATTTCTGACAATAGATACGGTGGTGTGCAGCTGACTACAGCGTGGGATCCGGTGTTGAGGAAGTTGAAGCGGGCCCGGCGGTGGCGCGGCCAAAACATTACCGTATATGGTGCGGGACCGAGCGCCAGTGACTCCACGAGCGACGGCGCGGCTATGTAGGCACGGCAGTGACAACCACACGACTCCATCTCTACACCCTTCGTCTCCTTTCCCAAGGTGGCTTCCTTCAACTCCCCCTCCCGGATGATGCCGTCTCTCCGTCCATTTATCCCTCCTATCAACTCTGATCCTCGGCCTCTCTCCTTTCCTTTGTCCTTTTCCCGGGCTCCCTCTCCCCCCCCCCCCCAACTCTCCATCCTCTTTTTTCCCCACCTACCCTCTCTCTGCCTCCCTGCTCTCCTCCGAGTCCTTTTGCGTTTTACTTCCTCTGCCTTTCCCCATTTCCTCTCGCGTCTACCCTGCTCCCTTCTGATTCCTCTCCCTTCGCCCCTCCCCCCCCCCCCGCCTTTCGTTTTTTCCTCTCCTCCCCCCTTTTTCTTCCCCTCCTCTGTCCACTGTCGAGGTCCCCCCTCCTATCTGCCCTCGCCTGTGGAGTGTCATCTGCGTGCCATCCTTTTAGTGCAGTGTTCCTAATGATTGTTATGTGTTGTGCGTCTTTTCCGAAGTGTTGCAAACGAACATCATCCCGTCGCAGGGTGTAATTTTTTTATATCTCTTGCGAACAGAATCCAAACTGTCGCCGTGTTTTCTTTTAAACTGTCTGTCTACTTTTTCCCTGTCTGTTTCCTGTGTATTTTATTATCATCGCCCACCTTTAACTTTCCACAATTTCCCGCCGTTTTACGTTTTACATCACCGTTTTATCACCTGTTTTATTGTTTCTTTTCTTCTTATGTTTTAAAAATTATGTAGGCTGAAGAGCGGCGTACTAAGCCGCTGCCAGCCCGCCCCCTTCGGGGGGGGGGGGGGGGGGGGGGAAATCGAAATCCAATAAAGGAAAAAAACAAAAAAACACACGACAGTCATCCGCTTGTCAACGGTAGAGGAGATCTCTGCCGAAAGCTCGTGGGCAGTAAACCACTTGACACGGCTTGAAACTCGAGAATGTTTTATTACCGTAGAGTATTCTTACAAGGGAACCTCCCCAACGCACCCCCCCTCAGATTTAGTTATAAGTTGGCACAGTGAATAGGCCTTGAAAAACTGAACGCACATCAATTGAGAAAACAGAAAGAAGTTGTGTGGAACTACGAAAAAAACAAGCAAAATTTACAAACTGAGTAGTTCATGCGCAAGATAGGCAACGTCAAGGATAGTATGAACTCAGGAGCGCCGTGGTCCCGTGGTTAGCGCGACCAGCTGTGGAACGAGAGCTCCTTGGTTCTAGTCTTCCCTCGAGTGAAAACTTTACTTTCTTTATTTTCGCAAAGTTATGATCTGTCCGTTCGTTTATTGACGTCTCTGTTCACTGTAATAACTTTAGTGTCTGTGTTTTGCGACCGCACCACAAAACTGTGCGATTAGTAGACGAAAGGACGTGCGTCTCCAATACTCATTGACCTTGTTATTGAAGTCGTGAGCTGTATTTGTTGGATTCGTATTGCCCACGGTATACATCTCACGTGTTTAATGCACTCTCGTCCAAAGTAGCGAACAGTCGACTGCCAGCCAGAGAGCCTCGTTAGCAGGAATACTCTCTCTTCCGTGCACTGTAGTCGACTGACGTCGTTTGTTTCGATGTTTGTTTAGGTGTAGCGTCCCCATACTACAGCGCAGTTACCTCGCATCGGACGGACAGATACGAGGGCTATTCCGAAAGTAAGGTCCGATCGGTCACGAAATGGAAACGACTATGAAAATCCGATAAAGCTTTGCACACATGTGTTGGGTAGTGTCTCTAGTATAACCCCAGTTAGCATCACGTCGCTCTTCTCATTTCTGAGCTCGCAGTGAGTGCGTAAAGATGTCTAGAAAATAGTGTCTGCCGCCAAGTACGGGGGCCTGGTGAGAAATTTCCCCTGAAGCTATGCAGCTAACATTACATAACTGTCGTGCTGTTTCGTCTTCAAGACAATTCTCAGCCGCATTCTGCAGGGGCAATGAAGATGCTCCTGCATCGTTTTCAAATGGAAATGTGAGATTACCCACAATACAGCCCGTAATTGTCTCCCTCTGAGTTTCAGCTCAGGTCACATGAACCGCTGGTTATGAAGACAACATTTCGGCACAAGACAACGAGCCGTAGGCCAGCGTAGAGAATTGGCGGAGAGCACTGGCGGCTGCCTTCTATAGCGAGGGTATGGGAAAGTTGGTACAACGCTACGATACACGTCTAAGTCGGGTCGGCGACTATGGAGATAAGTAGCTGCAAGGTGTATCTAACTGTTGCAAATAAAACATTTTTGATTTTTACCGTGGTTTCCATTTCGCGACCTATCGGACCTTACTTTCGGAATAGCCCTCGTAATAATTGTCTGAAAATAAAAAATTAAACTTGAACCAAGAACCTCTCGTTCCGCATCTGCTCACGCTAACCACGGGACCACGGCGCTCCTGGCCTTGCACTCTCCTTGATGTTGCCTATCTTGCGCATGCACTACTCAGTTTGTATATTTTGCTTATTTTTTTCATAGTTCCACACAACGTTTTCCTGTTTTCTCGATTGATCTGTGTTCAGTTCTCAAGGCCTACCCAATGTGCCAACTTATAACTAAATCTGAGGCGGGTGCGATGGGGAGGTTCCCTTGTTAGTAAAATCGAACTGGGATTCCATCCGGACCTGGTGATTTATTTCTTTTCAAATCTTTAAGTTTCTTTTCTAAGCTAGGTATGCTTATTTCTATGTCGTCCATATGGAAGTCTGTCCGATGGTCAAATGACGGTATGTTTGTACGGTTCTCCTGAGTCAACGACTTTTTCAAAGTGAAACTTAAAACTTCGGCTTTCGTTTTGCTATCTTCAACTGCCACACAAGACTGGTCAACAAGGGACTGAATGAAGGTCTTAGACCAGCTTAGCGAATTTACATGCGACTAGAATTTTCTCGGGTGTCTGGCAAATCTTTTGCTAAGGTGTGACCGTGGTAGTTGTATGCTTCGCGGATAGATGCTGATTAAAGGTTATAACACGCCGTGCTCCGACCCGTATAATGCTAGTTTTCTTTTTCTTGAAGGGTAGTTACTATGTACGAGGGTGAGTCAAACGAAAACCTTAAATATTTTTTAAATATCATTTATTGTGCAGAAATGGTACAAAGCTGTATCACTTTTCAACATAATCTCCCCCACGCTCAATGCAAGTCCTCCAGCGCTTACAATTACATAAATTCCTTCGGAAAAAAATTCTTTTGGTAGTTCGCACAACCACTCATGCACCATGTGGCGTACCTCTTCATCAGAAGGGAACTTCTTTCCTCCCATTGCGTCTTTGAGCGGTCCAAACTTATGGAAATCAGTTGGTGATGAGGAATGGCGCCATTCCTTGCTCGCTCTCTTCGTTTCCGGTTGGTGGAAGTGAACCCAGGTTTCGTCAACAGTAACGATTCTTGCAAGGTAGCCATCAGCTTCTCGTTCAAAGCGCCGAAGAAGCTCTTCACAAGCATCAACACGTCGTTCTCTCATTTCAGGAGTCAGCTGCCGTGGCACCCATCTTGTAGACACTTTGTGTGCCAGCCGGAGTGGCCGAGCGGTTCTAGGCGCTACAGCCTGGAACCGCGCGACCTCTACGGTCACAGGTTCAAATCCTGCCTCGGACATGGTTGTGTGTGATGTCCTTAGGTTTAAAGAGTTCTAAGTTCTAGGGGACTGATGACCTCAGCAGTTAAGTCCCATAGTGCTCAGAGCCATTTGAACCATTCAGACACTTTGTGAAAATGGAGCACATCATGCACAATGTGGTGTGCTGACGCATGACTAATCTGTACACATGCTGCAATGTCATTCAGTGACACTCGACGGTTTTCCTTCACTATGGCTTCAACTGCTGCATGTGCCTGACCTGGATGAGGAGCATCTTCCACTGAAGTCACACCATTTGCGAACGTCCTACTCCATTCGTAGACTTGCTACTGTAACAAATATGCATCGCCGTATTGAACCTTCATTCGTCGATGAATTTCAATAGATTTCACACCTTCACTATGCAAAAAGCGGATAACAGAACGCTGTTCTTCGCTTGTGCAAGTCGCAAGTGGGGCGGCCATATTTATACTGATATTGCGACGGTATGTGTGCATCTGCACTATGCTGTCACCTACAGGCCATTCTGTACGCTGTTTGTAGCACGCTTACCAACTTACAGGATAACGGCGCGAAATTTCTAGTTGCTGTTACAAATTTAAGGTTTTCATTTGACTCACCCTCGTATTTGAAGTCGTCATTGCCTTGAATGACACTTCACGGCTGATTTATCACAGAGACAGTCAGTACAACCCGTCTGCTTTCTAATTACCAGTCACCCCTTGTTCAAACATGAAAGCAGTTAGCCGTCTTTCGTCAGTAAGCTTCACAGAGAGGGTTCTGCACTGGACTCATCCCATGTTGCCAACCTAACTGGTCTCTTTTGCAGTCCCCCCCCCCCCCAAATAAAGAAACCTTATTTCTGTCACTTTTCCTGATAAGGTGGTTTTCTGATCGAGGGCTATGACCGATTTCATCATTGTTTTCTTGGCAGACTTTGAAAGTAATGGCCTCGCTCACATTTCCTGTCCCGCAAGGCAGCCGTTGTACAAAATAGTCCTGACAATGACGTCTGTGTGTTTCTTTCACCCATCGATTGTGTTAAACTATGGGCAATACATATGTAATTAAGTACTAATCTGGTTGCGCACGCCAATTCGCTTATTTACATTTTGATTACAAATTCATCTAGGGAATTCAGCTGTGAACACCCAATTTTGCCTCATTAGCACACATCTGCCTGTGTGGTAACGAACCAGAATATTCGTTTCACTACACTACGATGCCATTCACTGGACTCTCAGAGGCACCTTCTACAACACTCCCCTCCTAAGAGTAAACCCGTCCTCCATTGGGACTTGAAAACGTACACGGATGAGGAGGTGGTGACGTGACAGCGTGGAATTCCACGTTCCACTACAGTGCGAGCAATAAAAAACTGTAATGTCAAATTTTTGCCTTGTGGGGGATATATGGGCAATGGCCAGAATACGCGAGAGCGCTGAACTCTGGTAGGCGCGCCAGTCCCGGATAGAATCCGCCCGGCGGATTAACGACGACGACCGGTGTGCCAGCCAGCCTGGATGTGGTTTTTAGGCGGTTTTCCACATCCTACTAGGTGAATACCGGGCTGGTCCCCACTTCCCGCCTCAGTTACACGACTCGCAGACATTTGTAACACATTTACACCATTTCACGATTTACACTAGACGCAGACAGCTGGGGTACACTACTACTTGTCCCGGGGGGTATGGGGTGGCGGCAGGAAGGGCATCCGGCCACCCCTTAAAATTAATCATGCCAATTCCGTAGTTAACCCTGCCGACCCTGCACACAATGCAGGATAAAGGCAGTAGCAAAAGAAGAAAGATATGGCCAATGAGAAGTGGCATCGGTTTTACGTCACAAGCAGAAGTTCGTGGACGCCATATTGTACGGAAATAAACTCCATATTTGGTCGTCTCTTTTATTGCAGTTTACGTAGTATGAATATAAGCTGATTCAAAGCACCAGCACATTGAAGATCTGTTGAAAACGTGTCGTTTCAGGTACTATTTGTTATAATCAAATGACAAGAAGCGAGGTATTGTTAATTAACGGTGTCCTGTACTCGACGCCTTTAGTGTTATAACTTGAGTGCTTTTAAAGTATACCGTTTCAGTGCTGCGGCACAATGATGATCCATCAACAGCGCGTCGCTTTCGTTATAATTATTCGTAGTTAAATATCAAATAATGACATTTGTAGATACAGCCTTTACACAGTGTGTATACAATATAACTGAGCTTCTAGTACCTTGTCGAAGGCATAGCGTAGTTCATAGTTTTGTAAACTATAAAGAGAAAGGCAGCACTTTTTTTTTCTAAAAGATTCTGAGTCGTTCGTATTAATTTAATAGAATTATTATCTGAAATAGTACATGCTATTTATTATAAATATTATATTTTCTGCAATTTTTCTTGTTCCATATGCCTTCGGATGGACTGTTTTTACACATGCCAGAAATCTTAACGTGACTGCCGACCTGTACCTGAACGTAAACGTTAGTTGCTATTATGGAACACTGTGAAATCTTCAAATGGCTCTGAGCACTATGCGACTTAACTTCTGAGGTCATCAGTCCCTTAGAACTTAGAACTACTTAAACCTAACTAACCTAAGGACATCACACACAACCATGCCCGAGGCAGGTTTCAAAACTGCGACCGTAGCGGTCGCGCGATTCCGGACTGTAGTGCCTAGAACCGCTCGGCTACTCCGGCCGTCCACTGTGATATATATTGGTTTTATGGGCTGCCTCACTTTTGTGTCTTGCAGTATATATATATGTACATCGAAGAAAGCCCCACCTCCACTCGAATGAAATTACGAAACGAAGCCCAATCTTGTAACCTATGTAATGAAGCACCTTATTTCAGAGTAATGGTAGTCAATACATCATTGAGAATATGGATATTACGCATGCACAGACTGACATTAGACATTACACCTTAACTATATCCAATTTAAAATTGAATATGAGATGGAAATTCAACTGAATTAACTAATAACTTCTACCAGTATGTATGGCAGATCGTTGTACAGCAGTATGTAGTGTTCCTCTACCAGTAATTGACTATTTAAGTCATCGACGAGTCCAGAATCTTCTTCGCAGTTTTCTCCACTTTCCTTTAAAGATCGCTAACAGAGTTAGTGCAGATATTTTACGCGCGTCCGTTTTCGTAAAGAAACTATGGTTTGAGCACCAGACGCAGCCGAGAACAGCCGCTAGAGAGCGTTGCGCTAACAAATTGCGACGAAGAGCACGTTCCGTAAGTTTTGGCAGGTCGTTTCAAAGAGTACGGCAAACGACGGTAAACACCACGTCTCGCGTGCTTAACGTTCGGAAACACGTCACCTGTGAAGACGGCTAAAGTTTCATTAAAAAACACGTCGCTCATTGTTACACAATGCTCTCTTCAAGGTAACACAAGGCAATAGCAGTTTCTGTCACGGCGTAAGCGCATTAACAGTTCGCGCCCTCGCAACAGTTTATTTAATAGGCAGCCATGTTCAGAGACCGCTCTGAGCGTCCGGACAATGGGCTGTTAACGGAGTTGTTTGTAAAGAACTATTAAATGAAACGAGCTTGTGAGCGCGGTGCTACGTCCGTTATATTGCTCTTGGAGGACCATGGTGGCAATAAATACTTGAAAGTACCGCTATGAGGTAGAATTTCCCCACTTTAGGTCATTTGCCTCTCAACGTGACTGTGTTGCAATTAACGAGGAGTGGGAAGCACATCTCTTTACATTTTGACTGTTTTTAAGCCATTGTCTAACTGTCGAGCCTTAAGATCAATGTTATAAACTAAATTTCACGTACACGATAATGAGAATTGTGAAGAATTGTATTAAATACACCGAAGCTCCAAAGAAAATGGTACAGGCATGTGTATTCAAATACAGAGATATGTAAGCGAGTTAGCGATGAAGTGGGGATTTTCCCGTACACCATTTCGCGAGTGTAGTGTGAATATGAGGAATCCAGTGAAACATCAAATCTCATATATCGCTGCGACCGGAAAAAGATACTGCAGGAACAGGACCAACGACGACTGAAGAGAATCGTCCAGCGTGTCAGAAGTGCAACCTTTCCGCAAATTGGTGCAGATTTCAATGCTGGGCCATTAACAAGTTTCAGCGCGCGAACCATTCAACGAAACATCATCGATATGTGCTTCGGAAACCTTGATGACTGCACGACACATAGCTTTGCGCCCGTCAACACCGACATTAGACTGCTGATGACTGGAAGCTTGTTGCATGGTCGGACGGATCTCGTTTCAAATTGTATCGAGCGGGTGGACGAGTCGGGGTATGGAGACAACCTTATGAGTCCATGGACGTTGCGTGTCAGCAGGGGACTGTTGAAGCCGGTGGAGGCTGTGCAGTTGGAGTAATGTGGGACCCCTGATACGCCTAGATACGACTCTGACTGGTGACAAGTGCGTAAGCATCCTGTCTGATCACCTATATACATTCATGTCCACTGTGCATTCTGATGGACTTGAGCGATTCCAGCATGACATTGCCCTCACCTCCAGAATTGCTACAGAGTGACTCCACCAATACTCTTCTGAGTTTAAACAATTACGCTGAGCACCAAACTTCCCAGACATGAACATACGGAGTATATCTGGGATGTCTTGCAACGTGCTGTTCAGAAAAGATCTCCATCGCCTCTTACTCCTACGGATTTATGGACAGCTCTGCAGGATTCATGGTGTCGATTCCTTCCAGCACTACTTCAGACATCAGTCGATTCCATGCCACGTCGTGTTGCGGCACTTCTGCGTGCTCGCAGAGGTCCTACACGATATTAGGCAAGTGTACCAGTTTCTTTGTGTCTTCAGTGTATTGTGATAAGCAAAAAGACAGAATGCCGCGTCTTGGTGTTGCGGAGTTGTGACGCTGAAAGTAAAATACATTATGCGCTGATGTATCTTCCGGGCTGTATGGCCCTGGCCGAAGAATCTTTTCGGCTTTTCGACGTTTCCTTCAGAGCTTCCGTGGACGTATTCGGAGGTGTTCCTGGCGAAGCTGAGTGTTGCCGACTGCCGGAAACACCTCCGAAGATGTCCAGAGAAGCTGTGGACGAAACGTCAGGAACCGAAAAGTTTAATGTGCGTGAATGTGTGTGAATACCTAAGGGACGAAACTGCTGAGGTCATCGGTCCCCAGGCTTACCAGCTACTTTATCTAACTTAAACTAACTTACGCTAAGGACAACACACACACCCATGCCCGAGGGAGTACTGGAACTTCCAACTGGAGGGGCCGCTCAATCCGTGACATGTCGCCTTAAACCGCTCGGCCACTCCGTGCGGCCTGAAGAGTTTCTTCGACCACAGCCATACAGCCGGGAACAGAAAGCCTTCATTGTATGAATACACTATCTGATCAGAAGTACCCGGACAGCCCTATGTATTGCAGAATTGACCACCACGTGTCACGAGTTATGAACGAACCTGCCAGTATAAAAGGAGGCGGGGAGTACCGTGTTGCCAGTAGAGAAGTAGAAACAGCAGAATGGTTTGGTCCGGAGGGGTCACTGACTTCGAACATGGACTAGACATTGGCTGTCACTTGATTAAACAATCGACCAGCGGCAATTTGCCCAAGTCGACTATTGGTAATGTGATTGTGAAGTGGAAACGCGAAGGAACGACCACAGTTAAACTAGGACCAGCAGGCCATGTGAACTGTCGGACATCGACCTTCGAGCATAGCGCATGGTGGCCGTAAAAAATCTCATGAACAGTGGCGGGTACTGTGTAAGAGCGCAAGAGCATGTGAATACCCTAATCTTCTGATCCCTTCCGGATTTATTGGCTATTTTTCTTTGAATGCTGTTAAACGCAATGTAGATGCGGTAAATTGAAATACGCGCTATGCTACAGATTGCTTCACTAGACTCGGCGAAACTTGGCATCGGGGTCGTGAGGACACTTTCAGTTGTGCACGTTTTAAAGAGCTTCTGTGCATGTGCAACTGGCGTGACGTAATTGCCTTATGGCCATGGAGGTATAAGGAGGGGAGATGCCATGACGTCACAAACTTGAAGCCGACAGAAACCGAGCTCCGCCATTGCAGTTTGGTCAGAAGACTCGTTTCCGATTGTGCTACTGTCTAGAGCTGCTGAAGGTTTTTTCATTTTAAAATGCTGGTTTGCGTTGGTTACGGGTGTACTAACCGTTGGAATAGTGCTACCAAGTGGCTACCATGCGTAAGTGGCCCCGTTCGTAAAATATTGTCGTTTATATTCGTGAGATGTGCGGCCTTGTTTACGTTTTGTGAAACTGTTTTCTTCTTATTTTATTTCAGATTTCCGATCAATGAAGCTCGTAGGGCTCTGTGGGTTCATATGCTTATTTTTCTTGACAAAGCACAAACGATGTTTGTATTTACAAATGAAATTTCGTATAAGTGTGTAAACGAGTAAGAAATATCATCCGGTATGTAAACTAGCATAGCTTTCGGGTTCTGCTTTCAGTTTACATCGACACAAATACAGTAAAAGGTGATTTGAGTTTGAAAAGAGCTTTGTACACTGTTATTTTTCATCATTCGAAGTTCGTATCCAAAAGAAACACTTAAGTTAACGAGACCAAGTCAGTTGTATTGCTGGGGCAAAAAAGCATTAAAAACAAAACGAAAACACTCGAAAAAGCTATTCTGACGTTGTGTTATGCATGTAAACATTGTAACACTCATCATCTGAAATTATTTCGCAGACATAACGTTAAATAAGAAGAACACGCAATTCTAACAAGAGCTCTGTCACTGTATTGACCAAACATGGCGGCCCACCGGCTTCAAACAGACGTACAGCAGACGGCCATAGTGCCATCTCCCCTCCTTATACCTCCATGCTTATGGCCCAAATACATACGGCTTCGATTATCAAAGTGCACAGTTCACAGCGTGCACTGCTAGCCCGTTCAAATAAACTACTAGTTTATGTCAATACCACCAGGTGGTAGCACACTGCAGCAGACCTTTATCTACGTTAGCCATAAATCCCACTAGGTGGTAGCACACTCCACAGATATGCGAATTCTCACACTATGTGCTAAAATTAAATCGGACGTTAGTATATGTATAATTATACTGAGAGAAAAACCTATTTTGTGGGATTCTGAACATCGTACATAAAGTTTTTAATTTTATCATCGAGTAATCCATTTGAGGCGCTGAGAACCATAAACCATATCATCGTCGATCGTGAGGGTATAGCATTTATTCGTGCTTGTGACATCTGTTGATCTCCTGGTTTATCTGTACTGAAGGCCCGTAGTGTACATATGTTTCAACATTCACGAAATGCTGTCTCACTGCTTTCTCCGATATTCACTTAAATGGGAGGGTGTGGGTGGGGGTCGAAGACGGTGTGCTTATGGCTCTCAGCGCCCATTTGTATTCATGTGAGGTAACCTTGTTGGCAGATGATTCCACTTGAATTTAATCATTTCCGCAAACGGTAGTTTGTGTTTGGAGTAGGTTATCTATGTGCAGGAATTGGCTTTACTGTGGAGTGTCAAGACGAACTCTGTTGAACCTGTATTCAACGCTAACAGAAAAGAATATTACCAGGAAGCGTTAGCCGCAAAGAAGCTAAGGCATTCCAGACCAGATTCGTTGCCTGAGAAAGTAACGAAATGAAATAAGCGTGACTACAAGCGAACTTTTAACAAAGCAGTGTATAATAAGAGTAAGTCGTTATCTGGGTGCAACGTAAGAATGTCCAGAAGTTAATTCGTTAACTAGTACATGAATTAGGGACCTTGTACATTTGCCCTAAGAAACAAAAAAGCACGAAAACTCCCACTTACACAAAAATGCGAAACGGAGAGCAGCGAAAACTTTAATATTATTTCGTTCTTGCCATAAACTGTACTTAATTATGAGCCGGCCGTTGTGGCCGAGCGGTTCTAGGCGCTTCAGTCCGGAACAGCGCTGCTGCTACGGTCGCAGGTTCGAATCCTGCCTCGGGTGTGGGTGTGTATGATGTCCTTAGGTTAGTTAGGTTTAAGTAGTTCTAAGTCTAGGGGACTGATAGCCTCAGATGTTAAGTCCCATAGCGCTCAGAGCCATTTGAACCATTTTTTGAAAGTCAGGTTTGCTTCAAATACGACGGTCACTCCAAAAGAAATGCAGACTATTTTTGTAAAAATACAGTTTTCATTCTGCATTTGTGAAAGTTTTACAGTGTGTAGATAAATCCTTCCCGCTTGTTTTCAAACTTAGTTCAACCTGTTCCCGTGAGTGGTGCCGTTACAGCATGTCTTCAAGATGGCTGCTACACTTGACGTTCGTCAGAAGCAACGTGCTGTCATAGAATTCCTGTGCTGTGAAAACGACACAGTGGGAAACATCCACAGGAGGTTGAAAAAGGTGTATGGAGGTGCTGCTGTCGATCGCAGTACAGTTAGTCGGTGGGCAAGCAGGTTACGTGATGAAAGCGGGCACGGCAATATTGAGGGTTGTCCTCGCAGCGGCAGGCCTCGTACTGCACACACTCCAGACAATGTGCAGAGAGTTAACGAACTGATGACTGCTGACAGACGCGTCACAGTGAACGAATTGTCACACTACATTGGGATAGGGGAAGGAAGTGTTTGCAGAATACTGAAAATGTTGGCGTTAAAAAAGATTTGGTCCAGGTGGGTTCCCAGGATGTTGACAGTGGCTCACAAAGAAACAAGAAAAACGGTATGCAGCGAACTTTTGGAACAGTAACAGAATGGTGGAGATGAATTTCTTGGAAGAATTGTGACAGGTGATGAAACATGGCTCCATCATTTTTCACCAGAGACGAAGAGGCATATGTGACGACACTGAAGAAACTACAAGCTCGACTGAGTCGTGTTTGACCACATCGGCAAAAGCAGGATGTTTTCCTGTTGCATGACAATGCACGGCCACATATCAGTCAAAAAACCATGGAAGCGATCGCAAAACTCGGATGGACAACACTGAAACACCCGCCTTACAATCCTGACCTGGGTCCATGTGACTATCATCTGTTTGGGAAACTGAAAGACTCTCTTCGTGGAAGAAGGTTTGAAGATGGTGACTCCCTTGTGCACGCTGCCAAACAGTGGCTCCAACAGGTTGATCCAGAATTTTACCGTGCGGGTATACAGGCGCTGTTTCCAAGATGGCGTAAAGCAGTTGATAGTGATGCAAATTATGTGGAGGAATGAAAATGTTGTTCCTAAAGGATTATCTACACACTGTAAAACTTTCAAACATGTAGAATAAAAGATGGATTTAAAAAAAATAGTGTGCATTTCTTTTGGAGTGACCATCGTACATGCTGTACACGCTGTACCTTTGGGACTGGACGTGGTCAGTTGATGTTAAAGAATGCCTTTAAGGCGACAAAGATGCCAATATCAACAACCCACTGAGTTCGAACAAGATATTACGGCTAGAGAAACTGGGTGTTCCTTCCATGCAGAAAGACGTGGCACTACCGAGAAGTAAGACTATCGTTTTCGGCGTATGGCTCTGTCGCATAGTATTGAATCTGCAGCAGCAGTTGGCACAACAGTGACAACGAACAGTTACAAATCGGTCACTTCAAGAACAGCTCCGTACCAGACGAGCTCTACCGTGCATTCCTCTGACCCCAAAGCACCGCCATTTGTGACTTCGGTGGTGTCAACCGAGAGCTCATTCGAGGGTAGGGTGGAGGTCTGTTGTTTTTTCTGATGAAAGATGGTTCTGCCTCTGCCTCGGTGCCAGTGATGGCCATGTGTTGGTTAGAAGGAAGATAGTCAATGGCCTGCAACCAACCTGTCTATTCGGACACCCACAAAAACATACGCATTTCTTATTAGGTACTGCCAGGTACTCCATATCAGCGACCTCAGTAGTCATTGGACATCGGGAGAGAACTGAATGGGGCGCTCCGCGGAACTCACGTATCTCGAACGTGGTCAGGTCATTGGGTGTCACTTGTGTACGCTAGATTTATGCATTCCTACACATCCCTAGGTCCACTATGTCCGATGTGATAGTGAAGTGGAAGCGTGAAGGGACACGTACAGCACAAAAGCGTGCAGGCCTACATCGTCTGTTGACTGACAGAGACGGCCGACAGTTGAAGAGGGTCGTAATGTGTAATAGGCAGACATCAATTCAGACCATCACACAGGAATTCCACACTGCATCAGGATCCACTGCAAGTTATAACGATATGTTTACGTAATGTGTATACATAAACATACAGTTATAAATGTCCCCGTTCGTAGTCGCTAATTATAACAATATGCTACTTTTGTGCTGTAAAATATAGCTATAATCAGCGGTGGAAACATATTTGCGAACGCCGACCGTGTGCGGCTGTTTCTTGTTGGATCGTCTGGTCAGTCGGAAGTTGCATTGCAGAGGAGAGTAAATGCCTATTCAAAATATAATTATTTTGGATAGCTCAACATGAATTTCCCAAGGGACCGTAGTTTATCATGCATTTACCAGTAGAATATGGCGCGGAGAAAATATTTCGCCGCATGCAACTTCCGTCCGAACTCGACGAAAGAATTCGTGACTGTGAACTCTCTATTTGGCAGAAACATATAGAAAATTAAATAATTTCATGAAGAAGTGAGACATAGATTCTATAGTAAATGAATAGTCCATACACCAGTTCCATTTAACTCTGAATTTATGGCAATTAATAGACGAACTTACACTGCAATGAAGGATTTAACATGGATGCCGTTTTGACTGGCACTTCTCTTAATGAAAACAATTCCTTTGACGTTTTCACATACACGTCGCACAATAAATCTACTGCTAGGCACTTTTAGTATTACACATTTACTTTACACTAGAACAATATTATTTTTAACAATAATAATACGGCGGCAAGACATGCACGTCCGACACAAGTTACAGGAGACAAGAGAAGAATGAATAACTGTTCATCGAGAATATCTCGTACCTCAAAAAAAAAAAAAAAAAAAAGTGTAAAAATGTTGTTCTTCTGTCCGTTTTTCGCGCCGCGGTTTTCAAAGTCAATAACTCACTGCATCTCTGACGGCGCTTCGACAATAAACAAGTTACGTCACAGGTCGTTCACCTTTTACATTCTCACAACATTATTTGCTAACTGTAGCTGTTGCCGAGCGACTGCTCGATTAGTGAATGATTTAAAATGATAAGGCAATCACATAATGTTACAAAGTACTATGACAGTTACGCAGGAGGTGAGAAAACTTGGATTTCATGGTCGAGCGGCTGCTCATAAGCCACACATCACGCCGGTAAATGCCGAACGACGCCTCGCTTGAGTAAGGAGCGTAAACGTTGGACTATTGAACCGTGCAAAAACGTTGTGTGGAGTGACGAATCACGGTACACAATGTGGCGTTCCGATGGAAGTGTGCGGGTATAGCGAATGCCCTGTGAACGTCATCTGCCACTATATGTAGTGCCCACAGTAAAATTCGGAGGCGGAGGTGTTATGGTGTGGTCGTGTTTTTCATGGAGGGGACTTGCACCCTTTGTTGTTTTGCGTGGCACCCTCACAGCACAGGCCTACATTTATGTTTTAAGCTCCTTCTTGCTTGCCACTGTTGAAGAGCAATTCAGGGATGGCAATTGCCTCTTTCAACACGATCGAGCACCGGTTCATAATCCACGGTCTGTGGCGGAGTGGTTACATGACAATAACATCCCTGTAATGAACTGGCCTGCACAGAGTCCTGACCTGAATCCTATAGAACACATTTGGGATGTTCTGGAACGCCGACTTCATGCCATGGTTCACCGACTGACATCCATACCTCTCCTCAGTGCAGCACTCCGTGAAGAATGGGCTGCCATTCCCCAAGAAACCTTCCAGCACCTGATTGAACATATGCCTGCGAGAGTGGAAGCTGTTATCAAGGCTAAGGGTGGGCCAACACCATACTGAATTCCAGCATTACCGATGGATGGCGCCACGAACTTGTAAGTCATTTTGAGCCGGGTGCCCGTATACTTTTGATCATATAGTATATGTTCTAGAGTGCGATTTCTTATGACCGCAGGAGTGCTCTCGCGGTTGTCCCAAGCAGCCTGGCTGCAAGTTTGTACGTCAGTCTGGTGATTCGACCTTCTGTGCTGCCATTCATGAAGAGCATTTCAGGGGTGTTTTCCCACAGGATAACGCTCATCCAAATACCGCTGTTGTAACCCAATATGCTCTACAGGGTATCAACATGCTGCCTTGGACTTATTGATCACCAGATCTGTCTCTGATCAAGGACATATGGGACATCATCGGACGACAACTCCTGTGTCATCCACAAACGGCATTAACTGCACCTGTACTGACTAACCAAGTGCACCAGCCATGGAACTCCATCCAACAAACTGACATGCAGCACCTGTACAAATCAATGCTTGCATGTTTGCATGCTTGCATTCAACATTCCGGCGGTTACACCGGTTGTTAATGTACCAACATTTGACATTTTCAGTGGCTTATCTCGCACTTACGTTAACCTGTATCACTTGATTATGTTACCTAGACAAATGTATTCCGGAAATTTCATTACTCTATGTTAAGTATTTTTTGGTGTTGCAATTTTTTCCGTCAGTGTGTTTTTCACTGGTGGGATACTTCTTGGCAACGTTACGAAAATGAGCGGACTACTTCGTAATTTGTCATCTTTAAGGAATTTATGTCACTCTGACAGGAAACTAAATAAATAATAATATATAATTGCTGGGTCTTTATGCCAACGCAATTTTGGAACTGCACAACAAAGAAACATTAAAGTGTTGTAATGTTTTTATAATAAAATTTACGTACAGGGTGGTCAGAAAGAGTCTGAAAATGTTTGTAAGGGTGTTACAGGGTGGGTTGTACTGAGAAATAATTGTTAAGGAAAAAATTCGATACGTTGCGCCGTTTCCGCTTTAATTAGCACTGAAGTTAACCAATCAAGCCGTTGCACGCGCAAATTCAAGCGACCAGCCAGAAACATTTAATGTGAGATGTTATCGTAGCGAAGATGATAGCGCACCGGACTGCTCAGCCTTTGGTTCGCGTTCTGTCATTACTACAGTCCCACGTCCAGCTTTCGTATCACTCTCTTGTTCGGTTTTAGGAAATCGAACGAAGAACACGTCTAGCGGCAGAGATTCTGGCGAGCCGTTGAATTAGAGCGCGCAATGGGCTGATTGGCTAACTTCAATGATACTTAACTGGAAAACGGCGCACCGTATCAAATTACTTTCTTAACAGTTATTTCTCAGCACAATCTATCATACAGCACTGTTACAAGTTTCCAGACTGTTTCTGAGCACACATACAAAGTATTTTTATTTGTTTATTCCCCTGTTATGTAAAGAAATAGTTTATTGTTGATGCCTCATTCCGTTGAGAGCTTGTTTTTGTTGCTGACTGTATTAACCATCGTTCTCGTTGTAATCAGCATGCAAGCTGAAGTAGCTGAACGGCACACAGTATTTATCCGATGAGAGTAGTAATCACGAAAGGACTTGGTGACGTCCTGAGGCTGATTTAGCTGACCTGTTTGCATATTCCAAATATAATTTGGGATATAAATATTTTTAACAACAATTGATTTGTACTCCAAATACTCATTGGTCACCGCTCTAAAGACTGAAACTGGTTCTTTGTTTGGGTATGCACTTGGAAAAATGTACAGAAGAAATAAAAGGATTTCGAATCACAAACCGACTTAGCTAAGGAATCTTGCAACACACATTACAAGAAGCTAGACATAAGTTTAATCACCACTCATTTTTCCTATTTGAAAGCATCAGTTTTTGAGCGACTCGATAGAACTCTGAGTGGTATGATGTTTAATCTTTTCACGGTGCAAGGTTGTTTCAAATGGATTGATATGGTGCAAGGTCTGGTAAGTCAGTGCAGTCACATTATATATAGAGCAATTAATATGAGGCTTGTTGAGGTGAAGGATAATAGCGTTTTCTCCACTGCGAGTGACAAGATCGAGATGAAAGGTCCAAGAAAAGCTAAACTGAAAGTTGTCGGCGTTGTCGGAATCAGCAGACAGAAATACAGAAAACAAAATATCCATCCACATATCTAACTGAAAAAATTGTACGAAGAAAAGGGAACAAGGGTCTCTGAAATGGCTGGAGTTTGATACAACACACTGTTTTCTGTTTATTTTATAAGAGGATGCATAAGAAGGAATTTGCTGCCTACAGACAAATGAAATATATGCTTGTTCGAATCTGCAAGGTGGTCAATTACACAGTGTTCGTCACTACTGGGCAAGAATGAGGTCATAACCCGATTTGAAATTTGAAATTGGTTGTATAAGTATTGTGATAGTGAAAATGTAACAGATTGATTGTTAATGTGCCATTAAAATGTGAAACATACATGAAACGTATTAGCAGTTGCAAATACGAACAATATTCTGCTTTATAAAGGAATGATGAAAGTAACCGGGACTCGAATCCGAATTTCCCACTTTATGCGTGTAGTGTTAGCAGTTAGCCAACACTAGCACACTACTTGGTTGAGGAGGCCGAATGCACGCGTTAACTCACGCCGGATGACGTGAGGTCTGAAACAGGATACGTAATGAATGCTATAAAGAAAAGTACGTAGCTTCTGGAATACTTAACTTTAATCCATCATTTTTATACATCGTTCTTGATGAGACATGCTTCATACGATAACTATCAATTGCTATGGCGCCTTGCTAGGTCGTAGCCATTGACTTAGTTGAAGGCTATTCTAACTATCTGCTCTGCAAATGAACGAGGCTTCGTCAGTGTGCATCGCTAGCTAAGTCGTCCGTACAACTGGGGCGAGTGCTAGTAAGTCTCTCGAGACCTGCCGTGTAGTGGCGCTCGGTCTGCGATCACTGACAGTGGCGACACGCGGGTCCGACATGTACTAATGGACCGCGGCCGATTTAAAGCTACCACCTAGCAAGTGTGGTTTCTCGCGGTGACACCACAATGCGAGCGGTCGTCTTAATCGCTCAGGCTATACTTGCACGAATCACGGCCAGACACAGACTCCTATATGTTGTCTTTCCTGTGTCAGGACCTGTACTCGTACACACATTAAGTAATTCCCGTGCAGCGGAGGACATTTTAATGGAAAGTCGCTGCCTTGTATCGTCGGATAAATACGATATTGCAGAGCCTGTGTTATTAAGAACGATACACTGATCCTTCGGACATGCATGCATATCGCACACGCCAACTAATCTCACAGTGCCATCGTTTCGTTGCAGATGGCAAGCTACAGAATAATGAAAAGATGTTATTACGATACGTAACAATCTAGAGAATAAGTTAAAAAAATCAGAGTCGAGCGTAAAAGTTTTTAGGTCTAAGTTTTGTTACAACAGTAAATACTTAAACATTTTGACATACGAGCGACCTTACTAAAAATTCGCACCGATGACGGCAAAAAGATGCTTAAACATGTCAGATCATCAGAGCAGAATAACAGTTGTTGTCTGCTTAATATGTAGGCCGGCCAGTGTGGCCGAGCGGTTCTAGGCGCTACAGTCTGGAACCGCGCGACCGCTACGGTCGCAGGTTCGCATCCTGCCTCGGGCATGGATGTGTGTGATGTCCTTAGGTTAGTTGGGTTTAAGTAGTTCTAAGTTCTAGGGGACTGATGACCTTAGAAGTTAAGTCCCATAGTGCTCAGAGCCATTTGAACCATTTTAATATGTAGACTTGAATTCCCATCATACAAGAAAAGTAAATCTGAAAGCGGTTATTTGCCCCTTGACAATGACTGAATGATAGTCGGCTGAAAGCTCACGGAGTTTAAATCGCTTGGCGTGGCTAGATGACCAAGACGATTTTATTAAGTTCTATTACCGCGTGTCTCTATATTTGTACATTGTATTACAAGCTTTTAGTTTTACTGTTCAGGAACAGAAATATAAAATAGAATACGTCTAGATATCGAAGATGGAAACGTGAATCGTGGAACCAGAAATATGTTTTTCGCTTGTAATGACGACTCCAACGAATGAAAATGTTAATATTATTTGCGCATCCAGCAGCTGGATAATCATCGGCGGAAAACCGCGGAAACCAGAACAAATTCGGTTCTAATGAGGATCGCTGGATGCTAATAAATTGGAATGACTGGCTGCCAAATAATTTTGACCACCGATCTGCAACGCTGCCAAATATTTTTTATTTGAGCTTACAGTAACATAGCAATCGCCCATTCGAACTATGGGTTGCGGTTTTCGGTTATATCTTTTTTCCCACGCCAGTCTAAACTGGCTGTTAAAACCGCTCAAAATAACCGGTTTCTGAAATAACCAATTTTCGGTGTTTTGTTCCTATTACTTCCCTAATAAATTTAGAAATCGAACAAACACTGAAAAATGTTGACTCTCCCAATTTCAAGATACGCAGAATCAAAATATCAAACTAAATAGGCAAATAATAAAACTTTGTCCGCCCACGGTTGACGGCTTTTCTCACCAAAGGGGAAAGTGATTGAATACTACAAAAAATCACCAGTATTCTCTTAACAATTCCAATTTTTTGAAACTCTGGTTAAAAATCATGTTGTAATCGGGGATCATACCACTGCTTGTGTATTACGAGTAGTCAGTGCTAAAGCGTGAAAACTGAGATTGCAGAAGTGTGTTTGTCGTGTTAAATTGTCCGTTTTCAAGGACTACAGACAGATAAACGGATATTATATAGAGGCGGGCACCAGATAGGCTACTTTCTATTTTTACTGTACGAGGGTGGTTTGATAAGTTCTCGGAATGGAATAGAAAAAAAGTACTTACATCACTGAAACTTTTTTATTTTTCAATGTAGTCTCCTTGCAGATTAATGCACTTGGTCCAGCGATGTTCCAGTGCCTTGATCCCATCTCGAAAATGAGTTTCCTCCAGGCCTGCAAAATAGTTGTCAACTCCGGCTATCAATTCTTCATTTGAAGTGAATCTTCATCCGCCAAGAAAAATTTTCAGTTTTGGGAAGAGATGGAAGTCTGACGGAGTGAATAAGGCGGGTGTGTCAACAGTTCATGCCTTTGTTCGTGTAATTTTGCCATGGCGACGGCACATGTGTGCTAGTGCGCGTCAAGAGTCGGACACCCATCTTGCAGATAATTTTTTCATTTCTAATTCTTCAGTTACAATGTGATATACCGTCTCAAATGACATTTCGCAAGCGTGAGCAATTTCACGCACTTTCGGTCGGCGATCCTCCATGATCATCATTTGCTATGATTTCTGGAGTAGAGACACATCTTGGCCGACCACTACGCGGATCATCATCTAAGCGGTCCCAAACCAAATTTAAATTAATTTGTCCACGTGGCAACAGTTGAATATGAAGGAGGAGAGTCCCCCCGTGTATTCTGAAAATCGGCATGAATGTCCTTTGCTTTCTTTACGAAGTACTTAATAACTGCTCGAATCTCGATTTTTTGCATCTTCGCAAATCACTACGCGCGAACAACAGAACCACGTCACCGCCACTCAAGGTTACTAAATAATAAGGTTGGGCAGTAAGCGCTCTGCTCTGCCATTGGCTGGCCTAGTGACGTCAGCGTGGAAGGAAGCGCTCACAAGCAGACGACACGGCATGCGCGTTTACGTCAAGTTTTCGGCGGAAGATTTTGTTTATACCAGAATTGAGATGTCTAAACTGCTTTTCTGCTGCTAAAATATTACAGTTAAAACTGATGAGTTATATTCTTTCGCAGATTTTGCCTTACACATCGGTAAAATATCATATCAGAACGACACTGACATATACTTGAAATTCGAAACCTCGGCTCAAATAAATCAGAAACTATTCATTTAATCGCATTGAAATGAATTTACTTAAGAGCTCGAAGTTGCACACACTTGTTTGTAAGAACAGCTTTCCTTCTTTCTAATGCCGCTATAGTATTCATCAAAGTAACTTTATCTGTGTCTGAAAAAAAACTGTCATCTGTACATGTGCTCTTATTATGATGTTTCTTACTGGGTGACAGCTTTTCCAGAGATCTCTTATGTAGTTCTCGTTTCTTATACCGTTTGGTTCTGTCTTCTGTTGCGGGTGACACATTGACAGTCGCACTACTGCACGGCAAATTGCACGAAGGAACTGCATCTGGCTTGAGCATTCTTTTTTGGGGCAAATTAAGCAATTCAGACTGTAAATCCCTTAAGTAATCTGTTTCCGCGAAATGTCGAGAGCATATTTGTGCAAGCGCAACATTTACACTGTCTTCCTACAACATTTCGAAACCCATAGTTTTTGTAATGTTTCATTACGCGGGAAACTGTGATACATTACGCCGGCCGCGGTAGTCTAGCGGTTCAGGCGCTCAGTCCGGAACCGCCCGACTACTACGGTCGTAGGTTCGAATCCTGCCTCGGGCATGGATGTGTGTGATGTCCTTAGGTTAGTTGTCCCATAGTGCTCAGAGCCATGTGATACATTACGTCAGTTCCCTTTGTGCTCCGGTTGTAGGAAAAACAGCCCGTAACAGCACAGCCTGGCATTGTAAAAATTAATTTTCCCATTCACTTGTAGTTTCTCCAATAAGAATTTCACAGGTCGAACCCTAAACTATAGAGTTGGCGAACAGAATGTTAAGCCCGCTGTCCACTATCGCTAACTATTTCAGTTCCGAATCAAATATCAATTACAGCAAAAACCGTAACACTCCCGAATTCCGAATGTTTCCCCTGTTGACTGAGTACCTCAGAAGAAAGAACTCAATCAAAAATGCTCCTTCAAACACAACACAACACAACAACAACAATCACATACAATTCGAACTGTGTACTGTTTGGCACAGCTGCTTCCACCGTGACGTCATGCGCACAACTGAGAAAACACGTTGCTTTCTGCGCATCGCTTTCTGCGCCCCCCTGCCACCACTGCTCTCTTCCAAAAGCACTGACGTGTCACTTGTTTACAGGCAACAGCCCAATGAATATCACGTGAATAACTCTTTGCGTTAGCGCTGACCTCTAGTGGTGGTTCCGAGAACTTTTCATACCTCCTTCGCATATTATGAATCAATTGTTGTTAAATGTTTAATTTATTGCTGTTACCACAATTTCCTTCCTCTTTTATTATTTCATAGAAACGGCAGACAAATCTTTAATTTTTTTAAAGCAAATGAATAATTTTTCTTCATTGCAACGTCACTTCCTAAAAGTATTTCCAGGCAGGGTTGGTACCAGTCACCAATACAACGGATGTCCGGCGACAAAAGCGAGAAACTACCGTATCGGCCAGGGAGGGGGGGGGGGGGGCGGTAAAGTGTTGCACACTGTACGTAAAAGCATACCTTAAGTCACGACATATGGCATTATTATCTCACTCAGCAGTGATGTACCAGTTCTTATGCCACGTGTTTGTTGCTCGTTTTTGTAGGCATTGATATTAAAATAGGTCTGATTACTTTTTTCATTTTCTGTAATAACGCAATATTTCAAACCAATGCAAATTTCACGAATAAAAATTAATCCTTTTAAAAAAAAACGGTTTATTTAAATACGAAAAATTTTAGCACTGCTGCTATGCTTAATTGATATTTCGGTATTTTTACTCGATTATTAGAAAAATGAGAAACACCTGTCATCAACGAGACCAAACAGATACCGAAAAACGCCAGTTGTTCAGAACCGGCCGATTTTCCCATGCCTAATTCAAGCACAGTAAAATATTCTAATTTTGTGTTTATCATTTTAAAAACCTACTTGCTTATGATTACGGCCACCACCGAACACAACTACTTACATTGCACAAGAACTGAATTACAGCAGAATAGATGCTGAGTATACTATACTGATAGACGATTAGAAACATGACGAGGGACCAAATGGCAGGTTCGGTCGTCGAAACAGTAAAGGTGTCGCAGTTAACGTTTTATGCCGCGATTGGGGTCAAACCTTTTGGTTGAAAGAGGTCTACTCATCGAGTCATCCATATTTAACGGACCGAGCGAGAATCTCAAATTGCTTTCATCTTTAGGCTCTGGTCATCGCAAATTCTCTTTGAAAATCTTTCTCTGAACAGTGCTACAACCCGATTAAAATTACTTGTAGATGGTACTCTTCCAATCAAAGCTCTCAATGATACTGTCGAATTTCACACCGTTAACAGTGCACCACAACAAATGATCCATGGAACATGAAACTAACTAACTAACAAAGCGTCAGTTCGCTAGCCGTGTTCGGGATGCGTGATGAACATATACAGGGTGAGTCACCTAACATTACCGCTGGATATATTTCATAAACCACATGAAATACTCACGAATCGATTCCACAGACCGAACGTGAGGAGAGGGGCTAGTGTAATTGGTTAATACAAACCATAAAAAAATACACGGAAGTATGATTTTTTAACACAAACCTACGTTTTTTTTAAAATGGAACCCCGTTAGTTTTGTTAGCAAATCTGAACATATAAACAAATACGTAATCAGTGCCGTTTGTTGCATTGTAAAATGTTAATTACATCCGGAGATATTGTAACCTAAAGTTGACGCTTGAGTACCACTCCTCCGCTGTTCGATCGTGTGTATCGGAGAGCACCGAATTACGTAGGGATCCAAAGGGAACGGTGATGGACCTTAGGTACAGAAGAGACTGGAACAGCACATTAAGTCCACATGCTAACACGTTTTTATTGGTCTTTTTCACTGACGCACATGTACATTACCACGAGGGGTGAGGAACACGTACACACGTGGTTTCCGTTTTCAATTACGGAGTGGAATAGAGTGTGTCCCGACATGTCAGGCCAATAGATGTTGAATGTGGTGGCTATCATTTGCTGCACACAATTGCAATCTCTGGCGTAATGAATGTCGTACACGCCGCAGTACATCTGGTGTAATGTCGCCGCAGGCTGCCACAATACGTTGTTTCATATCCTCTGGGGTTGTAGGCACATCACGGTACACATTCTCCTTTAACGTACCCCACAGAAAGTACAGAGGTGTAAGATCAGGAGAACGGGCTGGCCAATTTATGCGTCCTCCACGTCCTATGAAACGCCCGTCGAACATCCTGTCAAGGGTCAGCCTAGTGTTAATTGCAGAATGTGCAGGTGCACCATCATGCTGTTACCACATACGTCGGCCGGCCGAAGTGGCCGTGCGGTTAAAGGCGCTGCAGTCTGGAACCGCAAGACCGCTACGGTCGCAGGTTCGAATCCTGCCTCGGGCATGGATGTTTGTGATGTCCTTAGGTTAGTTAGGTTTAACTAGTTCTAAGTTCTAGGGGACTAATAACCTCAGCAGTTGAGTCCCATAGTGCTCAGAGCCATTTGAACCACATACGTCGACGCGTTTCCAGTGGGACATTTTCGAGCAACTTTGGCAGATCATTCTGTAGAAACGCCATGTATGTTGTAGTGCTCTCCGATACACACGATCGAACAGCGGAGGAGTGGTACTCAAGCGTCAATTTTAGGTTACAATATCTCCGGATGTAATTAACATTTTACAATGCAACAAACGGCACTGATTACGTGTTTGTTTATATGTTCAGATGTGCTAACAAAACTAACGGAGTTCCATTTAAAAAAATGGAGGTTTATGTTAAAAAACATACTTCCGTGCATTTTTTTATGGTTTGTATTAACCAATTACACTAGCCCCTCTCCTCACGTTCGGTCTGTGAAATCGATTCGTCAGTATTTGATGTGGTTTACGAAATATATCCAGCGGTAAAGTTAGGTGACTCACCCTGTATAATCCGTTATCGGACCCTGTTTAACTGCTGCCGGTAGCAGCAGCTTTCATACTGTCACATTCTGATGGGTAGAAGGAATCGAAACCTCTGCTCTCGATAACCAAAACAAATCGTATATGCATTCAACCGAGATGTTTACGAAAACAGACTAGTTGATAGGAGGATCGCGTCCTTCAGACACGCAGCCTGCTGATGTCATTTAGTTCTATGTTATCAGATGTATACAGAGGGGTCCAAAAAATGTATCCATTGTTTAAAAGTCCATAACTGGCAAACTAATTGACGGAGTTGTCTCATCTTTGGTAGTGTAATGGTTTGTAGTTCCGGCGATCGCCACACAAGCGTTGTATTGCGTTTTTTTGTTTTGTCAGAAGACAGTCGCCAGATAGTCTGTGTTTTGTTCTTAGTTGCACCTAGTTACTCGAGTAAACATGGCTGGCGCAAGGCTTACATTCGATGACAGGAAGACAGTTTTGAAGTGGTATTTTAAGTACGATAACATTGTTTATGTTCAATGGCAATGGCGAAATGAGTGTCAAACAGAGCCACCGACACGTTTAACGATTCATCGCATTCATGTGCAAATATCCAACTGAACACGCTGCAGTCAGTAGTTCGTGCTGCAGTTCGGCGGCATCGTAAGTGTGTGGATGTTAATGGTGACCATTTCGAACACCTACAGTGATATCTTTAAGTTGGACTTTAAGCTACACTTTCACCAAAAATCAGACAACTCCGTCAATTAGTTTGCAAGTTATGGACTTTTAAACAGTGGATACATTTCGTGGACCCCTCTGTATTTACTGTACCTACGACCGAACTTTATGAATGAATATCATCACTCGTCAACTGTACCTCTAAACAAAATAATTTAATGTAAAGGACAGCTACAAGCGTTACTCAGTTACTTTCTCGGATAACATTTTGTTTACGTACAAACATTCAGAAAAAATCTATGTTTCGGGTAGAACGCTTCCGTTGCTACACAGTCTTCGAGAGAAAGGTACCTCGAAAGATGTATGGACTCGTCTACAATACCACGGATGGTAAATGACAGCGAAGGACGAAGGAACACCTATACCAGACGTTTTGAAAGCCATACATCGAACGAATACTGGAGCACAAGAGGCTACAGTTGTTTGGCCACATCTTTGGAGTTGATAGATCTCTGCCACACCGAGTTGTCCTTTCTCAACCTGCTGGAAAACGCTCAAGGGGACGTTCAAGGACTTGATGAAACGACCGAGTAGAAAAAATCCTTAAACAATTGCAGCCGAAAGCGGTGGAAGATGAAGCTAGAGAGTGACAACGATAGACTGCCAGCTGTAGTAGATGTCTCCCGTGTTGTGACTGACTCATCTTTTTTATTACGCTGTGCCGTTTTTCCCTTAGTAGTGTTGAAAGTTGGACGTTCTTTTTTTTTTGAGGGGGGGGGGGGGGGGGGAGAAGCTGGCTGTTGATTCTGCTGTTGCGTGCACCACACGCAAACACAGAGTCTGAGATTATCGCCAGTGGTAGCGAGCGAAAAGTTGCTGAGAGTAATCGGACGTAGTGTGGCGTGGAGAGAAGCGGCGCTTCAGGGGAGGTAGCAGCCTGCCCTGACCGTGCTAGTAGCGCCACACGAGATTTTTATATTAATCGACGATTTCTGGTAATTTGCCTTTTCACTGCGCTTCGTTGTTGCTTGCTTGCGCACTGGAGGGATTCTGTCAAATATGTGTATGCATACACTGAAAGTAATATTCGTACCTTTGTTGTGACCAGATACGTGATTATTGATTAAAGACATTGTGCAGTAATTAAAATTTTTGCTAATCAAATTGTCCTAGGAAAGAAACGTCTGAGCAAAGTTTGTCAGTGTGTGAATCTTCAATTTTCAGAATGTAGTAAATTAAAAGGTTTTATTGTTTCTCTTCATTTTTTGCCCCGCTTAAGATTTGTTAACTAAACCCCTCCTGATCATTTAATTTCTATAAAAAAGGAAATGTGACCATACATAGCACTCTGCAACGATCGCAGTATTTCTTTTGAATGGTTGTAGCATGTTATGGATGCAGAATTTTCATGCAGCTGCAGCGGCAAGATGTGGCAAGTTGTTTGTTGCGTGCAGGAGCATTACAAATGGCTCAAATGGCTCTGAGCACTATGGGACTTAACATCTGAGGTCATCAGTCCCCTAGAACTTAGAACTACTTAAACCTAACTAACCTAAGCACATCACACACATCCATGCCCGAGGCAGGATTCGAACCTGCGACCGTAGTAGCCACGCGGTTCCGGACTGAAGCGCCTAGAACCGCACGGCCACCGCGGCCGGCAGGAGCAGGATATGTTAGAGAATATTTTAAAAATCGCAGTCAGATACGAGAGAATTGATTTTTCGTGAGTTGTAGAAAGCCGCGCGGTCTAGGGCACTGCAGTCATGGACTCTCGGCTGGTCCCGGCGGATGTTCGAGTCCTCCTTCGGGCATGGGTGTGTGTGTTTGTCCTTAGGATAATTTAGGTTAAGTAGTGTGTAAGCTTAGGGACTGATGACCTTAGCAGTGAAGTCCCATAAGATTCCACACATATTTGATTTGAGTTATAGAAAGAGTAATTAATTTCTGTTTTTCTTCTCTATCAGAATACTGACATGTCCGATAGTAGAAAATTGCAGAAAATGTTTATACACTGACATGTCGGAATAAGGGTTTCCATAATACAAGTTGTGCGGCTACATATCAGATTTTATGATAACGATAACAGGAATTTTTTTTGGAAATGAGTGTGGTAAGTTGCTATGGAACCAAACTGCTGAGGTCATCGTTCCCTAGGCTCACACACTACTTAATCTAACTTAAACTAACTTACGCTAAGGACAACACACACACACACACACACACACACACACACACACATGCCCGATGGAGGACTCGAAACTCCGAAGGTTGGTTGGTTGGTTGGTTTGGGGAAGGAGACCAGACAGCGAGGTCATCGGTCTCATCGGTTTAGGGAAGGACGGAGAAGGAAGTCGGCCGTGCCCTTTGAAAGGAACCATCCCGGCATTTGCCTGGAGCGATTTAGGGAAATCACGGAAAACCTAAATCAGGATGGCCGGACGCGGGATTGAACCGTCGTCCTCCCGAATGCGAGTCCAGTGTCTAACCACTGCGCCACCTCGCTCGGTAACTCCGAAGGGGGGAACCGTGCGTACCGTGGCAAGGCGCCTTACACTGCGTGGCTACCCCGCGCGGCTAGTGACACTAAAGTTTCACTAGATAGCCTAGCAATTTTTAGAGAAAAAGTATAATATTGTCAGAGACAGAGCTTTACATTTCCCTACGCCTGTTGCCATAATAATAATTTTTGATAATATAACTTCACCAGAGTAATAATAATAATAATAATAATAATAATTTTTTGATAATAAGACTTTCAGTGTGGTTACTTCTTTTGTTTTACTGCTGTTGGCCTTAAAGAACCCTTAATGGAATGAAGATTATGATGATGACACGTTCTTTTTCATCCGGTTCTTATGAACTATTGGATAATAAAAATAATTCAGCATGCACTATTTCACAGATTGCAGGCCTCCGTGAGGCACAACCTCTACCTCACTTACACAGTGCTGGCATACGTCTTCGCGAGCACACCGGTCGGCACTAGGAAACATTGCATAGCAAGCGGTGAATTAGGCGAACCTATGACAAGAGAAGACCATGACACGCTCCCTGGCTACGTGCCGTTAACGCCCCCTGGGCAGCGTGCATATAGGCCGCCGCCGACGACCGTGTTGTCTCAATAGCACAATCTCAATCTTAGTACTCTGGTCGCATTGCAGCTCAATACGTCACACTGTGCTCTAGTCTCCCACAGTGATAATCGTCACCTCGCACTTTAGCTAGCTGTGAGGGAATGTTAGTCGTTAGTAGATGATGTGGACACGGACAAGATTCAAGAACTTCAGATTGGACATAATTGAAGTTAACTACTCAACTGCCCGCCCGGTTAGCCGAGCGGTCTAACGCATGGCTTTCCGGAGTGGGAAGGAGCGCCTGGTCCCCGGCACGAATCCGCCCGGCGGACTTGTGTCGCGGTCCGGTGAGCCGACCAATCTGTGGATGGTTTTTAGGCGGTTTTCCATCTGCTTCGGCGAATGCGGGGTGGTTCCCCTTATTCCGCCTCAGCTACACTATGTCGGCGATTGCTGTGCAAACAAGTTCTCCACGTACGCGTACACCACCATTACTCTACCACGCAAACTTAGGGGTTACACTCGTCTGGTGTGAGACGTTCCGTGGGGGGGGGGGGGGGGGGGCGCAGACGGCTGAAATGGATTGCTGTAGTCGTCGTGGGGTTGTGGACCACTGCGGCTGCGGCGGGGACGGAGCCTCTCCGTCGTTTCTAGGTCCCCGGTTTAACATACAATACAATAACTATTCAATTGGTTCCTGTAATAAAGTGTATTTTAACCACATGTGTATTCTGTGTAGTATTCAGAGGTAACCGGCCTCTCACCTATCAAAGTTCCCTCTCCTCATCCAGCCAGGAACCACAAATCATTACAAGAGGGCACAGCCACAACATATATGATTCTGGGGCTGTTATGCCAGTTGGAGAAAGTGGCCCAATTCCTATTTGAAACATGGGTCATTACAGACAGAAACATATTTGTGTGAAGATCTTCTGACTCAACTGTCCCCTGCTTTCTGTTCGTCACATCTTATCCAGTCAGTGGCTATCTTCACAAGAGAGTGCAGGGAAGTTTATACAGAAAACTTGATGGCAACTCCTGCATCCGTGAGGAGGGCACACTGAAGACATAAACAAATGTCCGCCACGAATGCACAATACACGCTAATAGCAAATAAGTTTTAAATTACCTCAAAAAAACTTATTACTCATGTAATCCTTAAACCACCCAGCCATTTAGCCACAAAGTCTCCTCTTAGACTTCCAGGATAACTTTTTACGCTGACGTTCTTCTTTCCGATCAGTTCTTCTTGGCCTTTGAATTTTTTTTTTCTTTCAGAATTCCTCGAAGCTGTCGAGCTTACAAGGGGAAGCCACGACTTTCGGATCACGGATTTACTTCAGACTTTATAAAATTTAATAGTCCATTAGGAAAACATAAAATGCAAGTAGTAAGGCGTACTACTTAGATGATTTCGAAAAAAAAATCACATAAAACATTTTAGGCGTTAACGACGTACCCGTGCGTTGCGACCATCAGCGTGAGCTGGTGGCGGTCACATGGTTAGCGCTCTAGCTCCGAAAGGATCGCTGGATCATGTGTCACTCGTTCTTTTTACGAGTAATGCATATTTTTTTTCAACACTAGTCATATTATTTCGTGCATATTAAATTTAAAAGGTAATAAGATGATAAGACACGTGTATTTTCATGAACTTTTATTGAATTTCCAATGTTATTTGGCTGTTTACTAATTTTTGTTATTACAACAAATATTATTATTATTCTTATTACCAAATAAGCAGCAACCAGTCGCAAATTCATGTTTTATTTATTTACTTTTGCAAAGCGATAACAACTGATTAACAGCCATCATCGGTGCTTTCAACGAATATGCCCATAGCACATCCGACGATTAATCTTACGTTACCCTCACATTCTGGCAAATTGTGATTCACCGTATTACTGGATAAAGTTATTGACCTCTGCTTAAGACACTGTTACTACTCAGGGCACATATTCGTTGAAAGCACCGATGATGGCTGTTAATCAGTTGAAATCGATTTGTAACAGTAAATAAATAAAACATGATTTTGCGACTGGTTGCTGCTTATTTGGTAATTTTATGGTTTACGGTCGCTGCACAACTTGGGAACCACATGGAGCCCACCATTCATAACAAATATTATGCCACTTTTACTTCTATAGGCATGTTAAAACTGTAACAAGCATCTTCTAACTTGTTCATATTTGATTGTCAACGAACGGGAAATTGCATCTCCTGAAGATTCTATTAAAATACATTCAGACATGCACTGCGAATTTTCGGCACCCATATCTACGAAAGTGTTGCTTTGTGCATGGTTTGCATTCCAACTGTCGGAAGAAACGCAGATTTTCAAAATATCAACGAGGAAATATTGTGCATAAGGGAAAACTACATTCATTAGATGTTGGTTGGTTGGTTGGTTTGGGGAAGGAGACCAGACAGCGAGGTCATCGGTCTCATCGGATTAGGGAAGGATGGGGAAGGAAGTCGGCCGTGCCCTTTGAAAGGAACCATCCCGGCATTTGCCTGGAGCGATTTAGGGAAATCACGGAAAACCTAAATCAGGATGGCCGGACGCGGGATTGAACCGTCGTCCTCCCGAATGCGAGTCCAGTGTCTAACCACTGCGCCACCTCGCTCGGTCATTAGATGTAATAGATGCTGTTTTCAAATGGTTCAAATGGCTCTGAGCACTATGGGACTTAACATGTGAGGTCATCAGTCCCCTAGAACTTAGAACTACTTAAACCTAACTAACCTAAGGACATCACACACATCCATGCTCGAAGCAGGATTCGAACCTGCGACAGTACCGGTAGCGCGGTTCCAGACTGAAACGCCTAGAACCGCTCGGCCACTGCTGTTTTCATTTATGTCTTCCATGCCTATATGAAAAATATCATCCTATAACTACTAATGTCCAAAGTACATCAGACGATTAATCTTACGTTACCCTCACATTCTGGCAAATTGTGAGGGTTATTATACGTCTGTTTATCGATGTTTGTTGCATGCCTGCCCCTCGTCCTTGAAACCTTTGTCTGTAGATCGAAGCGTGCACGGTGTAAAGCAGCTCTCGGTACCTTACCCGATTGTAGGTATAAGGGATTTTGGAAATCATGAAACCCTTACATTTTCAAGAAAACTTTATGCCTTTGGTCGTTTACTTGTCAATAATTATAATATTTGTTGTGATAGTCAAAAGTGGCAAACAACCAAATAACAATGAAAATTCAATAATAATTCATCGAGATACACGTGTCTTCTCATCACATTGCCTTTCAAATGTAATATAAATGAAATAATATGACTAGTGTAGAGAAAAATATCGATTTAAAAAAATCATGAGCGGTACTCGATACAGGGACCCCTTGCGTATTATATTTTCCTAGTGGAGTACTAAAAGTGTACGAATTTTCAAGTGAATCCATGATCAGAGCGTCACGGCCTTGTTTTTTCAGTTCTGAACAACCCTCTTTTTAAAAATCTTCATTCACTTAATCCAACTTCGTCCATATTTTTTTCCTGAATTTATTGGGTGATTACATTTAACTGATGAAGTAGTAGTAGTTAAAAATCTATTTCTTGATCTTCATGTTACCTTCCCTGCTTGCTTGTTCAGGTTTCCAATTTTCCTCCTCCTCCATGAACCATCTTTTTCTGGTCATACGATCCGCTTTAATATTTTTCGATCTTAACTCTCCAGTTATTTCTTTCTCCCTCTCTTGTCTAATATGAAGCATTCTCAGCTGCAGAATGCTTCTGTTTCCACTGCTATCGTATTAGGATTTAACATCGCCTTTCCAAAGATTGCCTCGTTGTTGCTGTAGTTTTGCGCGAACGTGTTTGATTGTTCCATCCTTTCATTCGTACCTTCATTTGCTTCTTTATCAAGCTCATTTAGCTATATACATATCATCAGATATTTAAATTCGTCTTTTAACCTTGATTTTCCAAATCTCGTTTCCATATGTTTATCCTGTTAGTATTGCATCGTCCCCTCCTGTTATATGATACCCGAGTCCCGACCTTTGCTAAATCAGTTGCAGTTTTCCAGCCAGTTTCTGAGCACCTTCTTGCTTTTTTGATGATCCGCCGGTTATGAAGCCTCTACATTCATGTCTTTTCGTTTTCAACCTAGATAATGTGTCTGTTATCTGTTTATTATCTACACAGCCACCTGATTTCTAGACTCTACACTGAGGTCTCACAGGCGTATGTTCAATTCCCTCTTTGGTTATTACATACTAAACACATAACAATTTTTCACCTAGTATGAAGACTGGTGCCAGACTACTTATCGTCTACTCAGACTACTGCCCGAACTTCAAAAGGTTCCGCAATTCCCAATGGATCTTAACTTTTCCCTTAATATCTGATATACAATGGATTTTATCTTTGTATCCACTCCAAATTTCAGCTGTTCTGAGCAACATAAGTGACCAGACGTGAAATGCAAGTGCCCCACTCACTTTATAACGCGCCGCTTTTGGATCACTTATCATTCGCTTCGGGTGAAACTTGAAACGTATAACGGATCACTGTTTGATGTATCCGGTGTGGCATCGGGCAGGCACCTTTATGTTTCCCAAAAGATGAATGGCGGGCTCCGGTCATAAAAGTTACATCACTTCCGCTGCCGCCTGTCACGGACGAGAAACTTCGCTGGCCAACACGGCTACGTAGTGGACTGTCTGACGTCGGCGATCGATGTGGCGTGGCAGTCATAACGCTTTTCTCCTGAAATAGCAGTGTCCCACTTCAGAGCAGAGTATTTGCCAGCTAAGATATCAACGTCCATAGGCCATCCAATGAAAACTGGTAAAACCTTCAGAGGCTTTTTTATTCGATAAATATGATCCACTTTCGTTGTGGTTTTTCCTATAGTGATTAGTGCGAAGACTGGAAGCAGTTTTCCATCTCCTATGATGTTCTGAACCAAGCCATGGAGACAAGGACTCAAGTTCTTAGTCTGACAGCGAAAGAAGCTGTTTTTAGACGAAATGCACTTATTTTTCTAAACAATTATCTTTTTGGTTAATGCAATCTGTTCAACGTTTTTCCAGTGAGCGGACTCCATCCTTGAATCATAACTCCGTAAAGTCTGCAAAATATCCAGCTAGTCCTTCCACCAACTCGCTATTGGTCTGAAAATATTTATCAGACGCGAAATTGTTCATCCAAAAGGCACATGAATCCTTTTATGAAACGCAGATTGACAGACGTAACATGAACGACACAAAATCACTTTTTTAACAGAGGGGTTCTGTCCAGCCGAAAGTGCTAATCTAAATTGAAATAATGTGAAAACAGAAATTGGAGTGTAAGGGCAGTATGGAACGAAATGTTCATCAAAAGTAGCTACAGTGTCAATCTGTTAACGCCAGGTAGAGGGTACCAAAATACTTTTTCATCTTAAAGAATTTCGTGTTAATCGGTGCATGCACAAAAAATTGCATTTCCGAAATCGCCAAATTTTGTTACAGTGCAGTAATTCAATTTCCTGCTAAACTTACTCTTCTGTGTACATTCTGTACATTGAAAGTATAAATACAGTGTTCAGTCCTCGAAATCAACAGAGCGAAATTACGCCATTATATCACCAGTGATACCGAGAAATCTTTGGTTCATAAAAAGCTGTTAGGGCAGAAAGTTTGTACCCATTATAGCACGATTGAGCTTCAATCATGCACGCCTCCGATAGCATCCACTCCGCATTCCTGCTGTTGAGTCATAGCTTTGTGAATGTGGACTTACGGAGGAGTGAACCACTTGCTCTTTGGATGCAGCAATGAAAGACAGCAATCCGCTACATTGATACGGCGTCTCCTGGCATTAATTTAAAACTGTGCTGACTCTCCTGGGGAAAAGAGACTACAAGATATTAAGGAACCCTTTCTCTTCCTTAAGTATATAATATTGGTATATGGGGTCAGATGAATCACTGATAGACAAAAATTGTAAATTTGAATTTGCCTGTTAATTTGCACAAGTTAATACAGTTAACTATAACTGACTCTTCTAGGATCTATACAGCAAGTATATGGGTAGTACTTCTATCAGTAATGTAAATATATCAATTATCTGGTTATGTACTCTGTATCTTCCATTACAGTTTCATATCTCTGTACTATAACACAATACGAGAAACTGCCTTATTCTGAACCTTCGACCTAACTAACTTGTAAGAATTAAGTACTAAAGATTAAGAAATTGTACGTAAATTCATGAGTAGAGACGCTATAGCCAATGAATAAAAAAATCAGTATTAACGTTTTCTGTGGAAAAAATGACTTTTGTTTGTGCAATGTATTTTCCAGTATCAAATTTTCGACAAATCGTTCGATTTGTCCATCGATTTAGTAATTTCGCCAATCGAAAGTGCATCTAAATAGCCGCGCATGCTTTTCATGATGTTCTGCATCTCTAATGTGGAGGAGACAGGATATGCAAAGTTAATTTCTTTGTCAAATTCGTCACCATTGCCGTCGCCGTCGCCTGCACTGATACTATCCTTCGAGTTCTTAACGTTCTTCAAAACGTTTTCGCCTGTCATAACCGGCTCTGCACGTCCCATCATTAATGGCTGCGATATTGTAAGGCAATTAAATTATGTCGGAATTTTCCCAAATATTTCATTAAATGTCGCCTCAGTTTCAGTACCCCCCGATTTCTGAGACATCAAAGAACCTGATAATTCGAGAATTATGGATGGACTAAACATTTCAATCGTCTTATACGTCATCAAATTCCATGAAGACTGAAACATATGTATAATACACTCCTGGAAATGGAAAAAAGAACACATTGACACCGGTGTGTCAGACCCACCATACTTGCTCCGGACACTGCGAGAGGGCTGTACAAGCAATGATCACACGCACGGCACAGCGGACACACCAGGAACCGCGGTGTTGGCCGTCGAATGGCGCTAGCTGCGCAGCATTTGTGCACCGCCGCCGTCAGTGTCAGCCAGTTTGCCGTGGCATACGGAGCTCCATCGCAGTCTTTAACACTGGTAGCATGCCGCGACAGCGTGGACGTGAACCGTATGTGCAGTTGACGGACTTTGAGCGAGGGCGTATAGTGGGCATGCGGGAGGCCGGGTGGACGTACCGCCGAATTGCTCAACACGTGGGGCGTGAGGTCTCCACAGTACATCTATGTTGTCGCCAGTGGTCGGCGGAAGGTGCACGTGCCCATCGACCTGGGACCGGACCGCAGCGACGCACGGATGCACGCCAAGACCGTAGGATCCTACGTAGTGCCGTAGGGGACCGCACCGCCACTTCCCAGCAAATTAGGGACACTGTTGCTCCTGGGGTATCGGCGAGGACCATTCGCAACCGTCTCCATGAAGCTGGGCTACGGTCCCGCACACCGTTAGGCCGTCTTCCGCTCACGCCCCAACATCGTGCAGCCCGCCTCCAGTGGTGTCGCGACAGGCGTGAATGGAGGGACGAATGGAGACGTGTCGTCTTCAGCGATGAGAGTCGCTTCTGCCTTGGTGCCAATGATGGTCGTATGCGTGTTTGGCGCCGTGCAGGTGAGCGCCACAATCAGGACTGCATACGACCGAGGCACACAGGGCCAACACCCGGCATCATGGTGTGGGGAGCGATCTCCTACACTGGCCGTACACCACTGGTGATCGTCGAGGGGACACTGAATAGTGCACGGTACATCCAAACCGTCATCGAACCCATCGTTCTACCATTCCTAGACCGGCAAGGGAACTTGCTGTTCCAACAGGACAATGCACGTCCGCATGTATCCCGTGCCACCCAACGTGCTCTAGAAGGTGTAAGTCAACTACCATGGCCAGCAAGATCTCCGGATGTGTCCCCCATTGAGCATGTTTGGGACTGGATGAAGCGTCGTCTCACGCGGTCTGCACGTCCAGCACGAACGCTGGTCCAACTGAGGCGCCAGGTGGAAATGGCATGGCAAGCCGTTCCACAGGACTACATCCAGCATCTCTACGATCGTCTCCATGGGAGAATAGCAGCCTGCATTGCTGCGAAAGGTGGATATACACTGTACTAGTGCCGACATTGTGCATGCTCTGTTGCCTGTGTCTATGTGCCTGTGGTTCTGTCAGTGTGATCATGTGATGTATCTGACCCCAGGAATGTGTCAATAAAGTTTCCCCTTCCTGGGACAATGAATTCACGGTGTTCTTATTTCAATTTCCAGGAGTGTATATCTAGAAAACCGAAGGAGAAATCTGTTGCTTTGATTGCGAATAGGTATTTTCGGAGAAATTTCTTTGGATAGTGAAATTTAAAGTTTTGTATGATTATCACAAGGATGTGAACGACCTGAGGCGTACGGATGCAAAAAACGTAAGCTTCATAGCTTTCAGTTTAATATCTGAGTGCGTCGGATACTATCAATAATAAATGCCACTTTACGATAGCACTACCCCTTACAGTATGACTGCAGGCAACTAACACTAGCCATCCATAATACATTCACAGCGAGTAAGCATAGTAAGCTGCGGTTTTCGCTAAGCTATAACGGACCACGTGGCGGATTGTGTGACGAACGCAAGTAATTTTGACGTCCGTAGTTACCGAATTGTAATACCAACCTTTTGTTTAGCGCAATGATTTACGTTTTAATGTGGCATTCGGAGGAGTCTTCCTAGAAGATTTCAATTACGTAAGACGGTTGTAACTTTGTCAAATAGAAACAAGATAACGGTGGCGCAAATCATTGTCCAGACATCAGGAGACGAGGCCCCACAAACGTTTTCTTACTATACTAAATGTAAGCTGGTAATTTGTGGCGCTGGTACTTTGGTACTATTTGATCAAGATCCACATATGAAGAATGGAAATGGAAAAAAAAAATATTGCCAAATCTCAAATTCCTCTGGAGATTTAAGAAATAGTTTATCTCTCTTTGAACATAACTTATTTGCATCAAAAAATTTGAGAATTTACTCTTATACCACAGAATTACGCCGTCCTCTTCATCAGAAAATATTTAGACTCACTAGAAAATAAACAATTCATTAACAACCTTCTAAGCGCCATACTAAAAAGCAGCCTGGTTCTTAGTGCCAATGCGAAATACGTTAGTACTCACTAACTTGTAGAACTCTAGTCAATAAAAGCAATTTCTCACTTTGTTTGTATAAGAGAATAACAAAATTAAATTCAAGAAAATAAATCTTTTACGCTTGATTTCTGGTCTTTACACAACTCAAGTGTTGGGATCAGATGCTGCAACGTTTATCGTGTAACTCCCTGTGCTCTTGAGGAAGAAATGGTAACATTGTTAACAGGTCTTTTTATTTTACAACCGATGAACATGGCAGGTCCTTCAGATGAAGTACATGTCATACACCTGCCGTGGTCTTTCTTCTTTTGAATACATTAACATTTTTACCATTCTGGTCTTTCCGGGTAAGAATTTTTATACAGTTATGCGACATGAATGAGTATGAGAGACTTTGATAATACTGCTTTTGGAGATCTTATACGCGTGCATTGACAACAACGTTTCAACAGCCTTTTTAAAATGAAATGATTCAGTACCATGCAATGGAATGGGTTCATAGCGTCAGCTGACTCAATAGTGTTGTGTGGATGTTGACGAACAAAGGCCATACATACCTTTCTTCAGTTTTCTATATACTAGTTGAAATATCTCTGTCGTAGCTCACAAAGTTGTGCTCACTCACCAAAAACTTGTTTGTTACGCCTTCAAACCATCCCAGGCTATGGAGGACACTTTACTGCATGGCACTTGGAGTTCCATTGGGAAGCATCGCTTGGAAAAAAGACCATGCACCATCTAGTAATGAATGATCAACACTTCCTCCGTGATTTGACATTTAGGTCACGTCTCTCAAGAACCGAGAAGACAACAGCACTGAAAACGTGATTTGTGAAAAAAAAAGAACTTACACCCAGAACTTTTTCCGTTTCCAGTTTTCATTCGAGGGCGAGCTGAAAAGTAATTCCTGAGAATTTTTGTGTGGCAAATTTTTAAGGGGAGTTGGAACGGAATTTTTTTTCACATTTTCGGATTTTTATCTCATTAAAATTTTGCAATTTTCCGAATAAAATGATATATATATATATATATATATATATATATATATATATATATATATATATATATATATATATATATATATCACTTATAAACTCCCATGGGAAGTATTTTATTTTTTAAAATATAATCTATAACGATTGAAAATGTTAAAATCTTTACGTGGCTTATGAAACGTGCATTACTTCAAGATCTAATAAAATCAGTAATTTTTTATGTAGAAAGCTGTGGATTGCTGTGTTATAAAGGTTAACAGTATTGATCACGTGCAGAAGAGGATGAGCACCAGATTGAGAAAGTTGAAACAAAGTTTGAGAGACAAGAAACTTTCTGATGGTAAAACAATAACAGGCACGCTGACAGACAAAATGATCGATGAACTACAGCAGTATTATGGGATGGTCAGTAGAAATAATACTGAGGATTTGTTGAAAATGAAGCAGGCAGTATGGGCTACCTTCTTCCACAGACTGTCAACTGATGAAAACCAGTACAGCACCTTTGCCCTCCTGGACCTGATTCATGGTGCAATTACTGCGATGCCCAGTTTTCAAACAGTTCATACAGCCGTAAAAATTCCATCCCAGCAGCAGTCATGGATATCATAAAAACTATTTACAGAGACCTGGCAAATCCTGAATTACTAAAGAAGTGTCTGCATGGTCAGACTCAAAATTCCAATGAGTCGTTCGATAATCTTATACGGACTCGCTAACCAAAAATGTTTTTGTTGGAATGAAGACACTAAAGTGGGGGGGTCAGTGATGCTGTTATTGCTTTTAATGATGGCAACATTTGTAGGGTGAAAGTGCTACATCATATGGGAATTAATCCTGGAGAAAACTGCATCAGAGAACTTGAACGGATGGACAAGGTTCGCATTGATAAAGCAGAGTATGCAACACAATTGGCCACCAAGGAGTCTAGAAAGAAGAAAAGAAGAAAAAACGTGGAAAAAGATCAAAAGTGATTAGAGTCTTTTGAAACTTTAGAAGCCGTTCCTGAAAATTTACATTTTCTGTTGCATTTTTCCCTAAATCTCAGAAACCACTCCGAGCAGAGAATTCAAATTTTCAGGGAGTAATAATATACATACACTGAGTCTACGGAACTAAAAGAAGAACATAATGTTATGTATAATTAAAATTATGGACAACATACAAAAAAGGTACACAAAATTTTAACTGTGTAATTAAAAAATTGTATTTCCGTAAGCAGTGGCTCAAATGCAATTATTGTAGTTCAGTAGACTCAGAACATACAGTTTAATGTCCTGTAAAAGTTTCATGTCAATGGCTACAGTAGTTCATGAAATACAGTGAAGCCAAGTCACTAAATGTAACATTGTCGGGCTAGGCCGTCCCTACTCCCCTTAAACTTTTTACGGAAAACAAACTTTATGAACATTCTACGTTCTTATTCTTCATGTCTGCATATTTATTTCTCACCATAGTCCTTCTGGCGACGAACACATTTCTCCCAAAGAAGGACAAGTTTGTTGATGCCAACACTGCTGAATGTTTGACTTTCTTGATGGAGCCCCACTGCTTGTACCGATTCATCACTATCAGAGTGAAGTCCTCCAAGGTGTACTTAAAATTTGTCAAATAGATGAAAATTGCACAAAATTGTTAAGGCTTTCGTGGCCACTTGTTGACAAACTGCCTGTTGGCTCGTCTCGTGTTCTTCGGCCGACGTTTGTTTGATGATTTCTCTGGCACCAGCAACGGAGGGGGGAGCTTTGACAATGCTAGCCACTCATGCTGGCGAAGCGTCAAAAAATCGTCAAATAAACGTCGGTCGAAGAACCTGAGACAGCAGCCAACAGACAGTTCGTCAGATAAAAATTGGATGGGATCAAGACGGGACTGTGTGGAGGATGAGGGGTGACATTGAACTCAAGGCGTTGGGTTGCTGCAGATATTGCGGCGCTCGTGCATGGCCTACCATTGTCATTCTGAAGGAGATGGTGCTTCATGTGTGACATATAATGCGTCAACTGATATTGAGAAAAAACAAAAAATTCGGAGGCATCACTTTCTAAAACGCCTTCGAATGTTACACAGTTGAAGTCTTCTTCAGAGGCTCTTTTCAGTATCATAGGATGTACAGTTCCATTAACAGTGATCGGTGTCGCTATTTGGCAGTTGTAAGCGTTAATAATTGCTTGCGCTGTCAGAAACTTCATCACATTTTCTGCTGAAACATAAAGAGAAATCTCAGCTTTCTACATGTGATCGTTCGGGGTATGTTTAAGGTAATTTCTCTTACATGCACACTGTATAAGTTGCACAGAGAAGTAACTACAGTTATTAGAGTCGAAAGGCACGTAAGGAAGGCAGCAGTGAAGAAGGAAGCGAGACAGTATTGTAAAGCCTATCTGTCATGTCATTCAGTCTGGACATAGAGGAAGCGGCAAACAAAACCAAGGAGGGATCTGAAAAAGGACTAAAAGTTTAGGGAGAAGAAATAAAAACTTTAAGATTTGCAAATGTCATTGCAGTTCTGCCAGAGAAGGGAAAGTGCTGGGCAGATTGATTTGAACAGAATGACTAGTGTCTTTCAATGAGGTAGTGACCATCAAAAAAAGTAGAACAGTGGTTACACGTGTGGTGTCATATATCGATACCATCCTACCGGCATATCACAGTTGGCAGCGGGCTTGGAAAATTGTTCACTAATCATTTCTGCTCCTGTCCATATTTCCTACAATGAAAGCTGCCATACTACTCTCTAACCCACCTCTCCTTATCTTTGTGTATGAAGTCATACACATCAGTACTCGTATAATGTAGTTGATCTAAATCAGGCAGCACTGAGGGGATTAGATTACAAAATGAGACACGGAAAGTAATAGATGAGCTATGGAATTTGTGCTCCTAAACAACTAATGACGACAGAAGCGAAAAGGATATAAAATGTAGACTAGCAATAGCAAAATTTCGTTTTTGAGGAAGAGAAGTATGTTAATGTCTAACGTAAATTTGTCGAGTAGTAAGTCCCTTCTGAAAGAATCTGTGTGCAGTGTAGTATGTAAGGAAGAGCCAAGGGCACGAAAAACAACACAGACAAGAAGGAAATACAAGTTTTTGGAATGTTATGCTACAGAAGAATGCAGACGATTAGATTAGTGTAACGAATAACCAATGATGAGATCTTCTTTATGTATTGGTCCATAGTCATTTGCCTGCGAAAGTTGTTCATTTATTTTGAAATAAACACTATATTAAATTATTTAATAATCAGCTAATTATCAAACTACTCCGCAATAACGATTGTTGTACTTGCAGGGTGTTACATCCCACACTGAAGTGAGGAGAGAATTCATCTGTAATGGCTTCCCTAATGAGGGTTTCAAACAACCATAGTATTGTTATTATGAAGTACATAGATAATCCCCAAGGGTGTAGAATTAATTAATTACTAAATAAAGAAATAAAATATTTATTTCAAAATAAATGAACAGCTTACCTAGAAGAATGACTTCTTTAAAGTAATTTACTACGACTGTGGACCCATACATAAAAAAGATCTCTTCATTAGTTATTCGTTCCACTCATCTAATCACCATCATTCTTCTGTAGCACTACATTTCAAAAGCTATGCACCTTTTGTAATGTCCAGGGGACCTTCATAAATCTCGGTGGCTTTAGTGTAATTATTGTCTTCGAATAAAAGTGTCGTTTCTGTTCGTCTCAGCGCGTACTTCTTTCAGACCGATCATTCGAAGCAAAAAATTCTAGTAAACATGAGCTCTGACGTGCATACTTTAACAGCTGCCAGAACTTCTTCGGCTTCGACACTGTGATACATATCTCTTCTACTGCACGCTCTTTGCTTTCCATATTTTGGGAGCAATTCTTTCTATGTAAGGTCCCAGTTTCATCGAGCTATGTTACTTCACCGTGAGACATCATGCGAAAGTTGGTTTCATCCGTAAGTTTTGCGCAAAGTGTAGTTACAGACACAAGTATCGCAGATGTGGAGTCCACACGTAAAATGAAAGAAAGTGCAACCCTTACGTGGGTCTTGCTACCGTGCCAGCATACGTAAGTGAAAACATACACGGCGTGCTTAGTGTCTTGAAAATGAAATATGTTGCATGTCAATGAACTTAGCAGCATATGGATTTCACATACGTGACAGTTGTGCCGATGCACACTGTGTTCTTCGAAACTCTTATTAGGGAAGCCACCACATGTTGCTTTTCCCGATGCTGCTGTGTGGATCATAATATGCTGTAAGCACGACAGTGTTTTATTGTGATGTATACTGACAATGCCAAAAAGGTACAAGGCGAGAGAAATCGACTAACTGTTTAACAGTGAATAGAGTGTTTATATCTAAATGAGAGTTTTATAAATATTGAACGAAAACCTTTTAGTTCATTTAGTGTACAAAAGCAATGACGACGACAAAACGGGCCCCAGTGGGACAGCAAATAAATCTTTGAGAGCCGTCTGAAGATGTCAAAACTGGACGTATTTATCGGTAGGGAGAGACCAGATTTATTGAAAATACACTTTTTTTCAGACTTTCAGTCGCTATTTTATTACCTCAAAACGACCGGTTTCGGGCAGACTCACCCTTCTTCAGATAATTTCTCGTAGTTACAGAATACCCACTCTTTATGGAAACACTGTCAGTTTCACTGTCACATACCGGGTGTCCCAGGAGGAATGGTTATAATTCAGGGACATGACAGACCGATCATTCGAAGCAAAATATTCTAGTAAACATGAGCTCTGACGTGCATACTTTAACAGCTGCCAGAACTTCTTCGGCTTCGACACTGTGATACATATCTCTTCTACTGCATGCTCTTTGCTTTCCATATTTTGGGAGGAGTTTGTACGGGCAAAAACAAGAAAAAAATTCTAGTATCCATGGGCTCTAAAGTGACTATCTTCAGAGCTATGAGGACTTGTTTCACATTAGCGAAGATGAGGAGTTGCTCGTAGCTCTTAAGGTATGCACCTTGAAGCCCATGTTTACCGGACACTGTTTCTTGTTTTCATCGATACTACCACCACCCGAAACGTCGAAAACAAAGAGCTCGCGGTAGAAGAATTTCTTTCATATTATCGACGATAAAGACGTGTTAATAGCTACGCTACTGGCTATTAAAATTGCTACCACAAGAACAAATGCAGATGATAAACGGGTATTCATTGGACAAATATATTATACTAGAACTGACATCTGATTACATTTTCACGCAATTTGGGTGCATAGATCCTGAGAAATCAATACCCAGAACAACCACCTCTGGCCGTAATAATGGCCTTGATACGACTGGGCATTGAGTCAAATAGAGCTTGGATGGCGTGTACAGGTACAGCTGCCCATGCAGCTTCAAAACGATACCACAGTTTATCTGGCGTATTGTGACGAGCCAGTTGCTCGGCCACCATTGACCAGACGTTTTCAATTGGTGAGAGATCTGGAGAATATGCTGGCCAGGGCAGCAGTCGAACATTTTCTGTATCCAGAAAGGCCCGTACAGGACCTGCAACATGCGGTCGTGCATTATCCTGCTGAAATGTAGGGTTTCGCAGGGATCGAATGAAGGGTAGAGCCACGGGTCGTAACACATCTAAAATGTAACGTCCACTGTTCAAAGTGCCGTCAGTGTAAACAAGAGGTGACCGAGACGTGTAACCAATGGCACCCCATACCAACACCCCGGGTGATACGCCAGTGTGGCGATGGCGAATACACGATTCCAATGTGCGTTCACCGCGATGTCGCCAAACACGGATGCGACCTTCATGATGCTGTAAACAGAACCTGGATTCATCCGAAAAAATGACGTTTTGCCATTCGTGCACCCAGGTTCGTCGTTGAGTACACCATCGCAGGCGCTCCTGTCTGTAATGCAGCGTCAAGGGTAACCGCAGCCATGGTCTCCGAGCTGATAGTCAATGCTGCTGCAAACGTCGTCGAACTGTTCGTGCAGATGGTTGATGTCTTGCAAACGTCCCCATCTGTTGACTCAGGGATCTAGACGTGACTGTACGATCCGTTACAGCCATAGGGATAAGATGCCTGTCATCTCGGCTGCTAGTGATACGAGGCCATTGGGATGCAGCACGGCGTTCCGTATTACCCTCCTCAACCCACCGATTCCATATTCAGCTAACAGTCATTGGATCTCGACCAACGCGAGCAGCAATGTCGAGATACGATAAACCGCAATAGCGATAGGCTAAAATCCGACCTTTATTAAAGTCGGAAACGTGATGGTACGCATGTCTCCTCCTTACACGAAGCATCACAACAACGTTTCACCAGGCAACGCCGGTCAACTGCTGTTTGTGTATGAGAAATCGTTTGGAAACTTTCCTCATGTCAGCACGTTGTAGGTGTCGCCACCGGCGCCAACCTTGTGTGAATGCTCTGAAAAGCTAATCATTTGCATATCACAGCATCTTCTTCCTGTCGGTTAAATTTCGCGTCTGTAGCACATCTTCGTGGTGTAGCAATTTTAATGGCCAGTAGTGTATTAAGATACGCATATAAAAAGCCCATGCTTACTGGAGATTTTTGCTTAAAGGATAGTTCGTGGCGTATCCCTTGTTATTGATGTTTCTTACTGGGACATCCGGTATGGTTCAGTATACGTCATATATAGTGTATGACAGCGATACTGTTAGTATTTACGCAAGTGTGGTTGATCTGAATCAGGACGAGTCTGTCCGAAACCGGTCGTTTTGAGACAGTAAAACAGCGATCGACAGTCTGAAGACTGATTTGTAAGATACCTGAAATTGGTAATGGCTTGATTTAAATAAAAAATTTTAAGCCATACTTTTTTATATTTTCTGCTTCAGAATATAAACATAGTGAGAGTATGAACGACAGATTCGTTTTAAACGAACATTCGTTCGGTGGCAGGTAAATCTCGCCGCTTTGCCTGGCTGTTGACAAGGACGACGACAGAGGCGACTCTTCCATCAGCGTAATCTCTTAGGCGCGCCACACCCCTGGACAGTCGCGACCACTATGCGAGCACAACGAGAGAGGAGCGGGGGAGGAGAGATGAGTTTAACGAGATTGCCGGCGCGGGGGGTGGCGGGGCCGGCGAAGCGGCGTGGGCAGGGCGCAGTCGCAGACAGCACGCCACGCCACGGCAGCCGACAACACGCCACGCCACGCCACGCCACGCCGGGCTTCGACCGCCACAGTCGGCACGCGGCACGCGCGCCAGACACAGCCGCGTCTTGCAGTCGCCGAGCCGCTCTGTCGCTCTCTGCTGCCGGCAAAATGGTTACATAAGCAGCGGGCCGGACGCAGCGTTAGTGCAGGGATATTCACGGGGCCCACTTGTCCGTGTTTTGAGGGTATGGTGTCACAAGAGCTGTCCCAAGCGCATTATTCCAATCACGGGACAGTACTCATGCGGAAGTGACTGCACGATGGTGTGCATCTTGGCGACGTACTTTTCTGCCTAGCGTGGGTGTGAGCTTTCTTGATCGTCCATCTGCCTAAGTCGGTGGTACAGTGCGACACAGTGGACACAAACTGGACCAGGAGTTTTCAGCTGGAGCAAGTAGTGCGCGACCTACCTGTACGTCCAGGGATCGTGTGTGAAGTGGTTGTTGGAGCATCTGTGTATCTTGATCTTCGAACGGCATAGGTGCGTGTCGTAGAGTATGGAGCGGAGGACACAAACTGTACCAGGAGTCTTCAGCTGCATCGAATTCGTGTGCGACTTACCTGTCCGTGGCTGTTGGAACCGCTGGACGCTTCTCGATCCGACGACTGGATGAATCAGTGGTGTAGCACGATACTGTGGCGCAGACTAAACTAGAGTGAAAGGTAGACTTTCTTCCTGCACGTTTAGGGCGAGAGTGAACTCGCGCTGGGTGCTTATTGATTTTCTAACTGTGTAAGTGCGCGGTACGGTACGATAAGAGGACAGAGGCAGTTATCAGGCGCCTGGTGCCGTGTGCCGTGTGCCGTCCGCAAGCAACAGTTGTCAGCGACGCCACTGCAGTGTACGGTCGGCCGCAGGCGATAACGCGTCGTGTACAGCTTGGACGTTGCAAATAGACGAACTATACGGTCCATCGCTGATGGGGACGTCCCAGAAGGATGAGAGCTGCAGTAGACTGGGGAGAACGGCACGGAACCTTTATGTGTGACTAGGGCGATTGTGATCTGGTTGTTGTAGCCGCTTCAAGCTTCTTGATTGTCCAGTCTGTGGGACAGTTCGGCACAAGGGGCGAGACAGGTAGCTGTTAGATGCCTGAAGCTGCGTCGAGATGAAAAATTGCCAGTGACACCTCTGAGATATAAAGTTTGCTACTGACAGTAGGAGGACGTTATTAGCTTGGACTTTGTAGCTAGGAGAAGTCCTTGACTCAGTGACTGAGGAAGTCAGTGGGACAGTTCGGCTCAAGCGATAAGGTCTGTTGACTCGTGAGTGACGTTCGAAAGTAGCACCATATAGTGAATAACTTCGACTCTGTAAGTGGGCAGAGTGCATGGTCTGTACACGGAGGAATTGTCTCGTTAGAGAGACAGTGGTGTCGGAGAGTGGGGACATTGTGGTGAGGACGGTGTGAGGCGCATGTCGTCGCAGCAGCAGGGAGCGGCTTCACTGTCGCTGGTGTCCGGGCCCGGAGCGACGGCCCGACCGGGGTCCCCAGACGCGAGGGCCCACGGAATGCCGCCCGCCGCCTCGGCGCACGCAGGAGTCCACGGGAACGTCAACGTGCTGCTCGGAGGGTGCGTATGCTGCCCAACTCGCTCGCTGCTTGCAGAGATCGCGCAAGATAACGCGGCACCGTCGCAGAAACGCGTTCTCGTCGAGAGCACCGGGCGAGTCCATCTCATTGTTTCGAAGAAACTGGCGCTTCGGTTGACTTCAGCTTAGTACTTGTGTTCTTTGTACGTCTACATCTACATCTACATTTATACTCCGCAAGCCACCCAACAGTGTGTGGCGGAGGGCACTTTACGTGCCACAGTCATTACCTCCCTTTCCTGTTTCAATATATTCGTTACCTCATCCAGAAACGCACCCTCTCGAAACTTGGACAGCAAGCTTCATCACGATGCAGAGCGCCTCTCTTGCAGAGTCTGCCACTTGAGTTTGCTAAACATCTCCGTAGCGCTATCACGCTTACCAAATAACCCTGTGACGAAACGCGCCGCTCTTCTTTGCATCTTCTCTATCTCCTCTGCCAAACCGACCTGGTACGAATTCCACACTGATGAGCAATACTGAAGTATAGGTCGAACGTGTTGCTATATCTCTACTGTAGTGCTGAGCTTGAGTAACAACTCGAACTGTTCGAGTAGTTGACGTTGCATCTCGCGAAATATCTGGCTTTCCTCGAGCTTTCGATAGACGCGCGTTCTACAGACATATGTTGGTACTATCACTATGACATGTCACAGCGTTATTAATATACACATCAAAAAGAATCATCTGATTTGGCACGTAAACTCAAAGTTTTTTTTCATACCTTTTCATAGGTGTTCAATATGCCCCCCTTGAGATACCAACGCGGTATTCAAATTGTTCCCACACTGCAGCGACCATGTCTTGAGTTAAAGCTTCGACAGCGGTTGTTACGCGATGTCTCAGTTCAATCATTGTTGTTGGTAATGGAGGAACATAAGCCGGCCGATGTGGCCGACCGATTCTAGGCGCTTCAGTCTGGAACCGCGCGACCGCTACGGTCGCAGGTTCGAATCCTGCCTCGGGCATGGCTGTGTGTGATGTCCTTAGGTTAGGTAGGTTTAAGTAGTTCTAAGTTCTAGTGGACTGATGACCTCAGATGTTAAGTCCCATAGTGCTCAGAGCCATTTTAACCATTTTTTGGAGGCACATAAACAGAGTCATTTATAAACCCCCACAAGAAAAAATTGGAAATTTGTGATAAGGTCTTATGGGACCAAACTGCTGAGATCATCGGTCCCTAAGTTTACACACTACTTAATCTAAAGAAAACTCACTTACGCTAAGGACGACACACACACCCATGCCCGAGGGAGGACTCGAGCCTCCGACGGAGGGAGCCGTGCGGACCCCACAAGAAATAATCACATACAATCAGGTGCTGAACTTCGAGGCCAGTGATGTAAGGCTGAATCATTCGGCCCAGTGCGACCGATCCATCGTTCAGTAATTCTTTGATTTAAAAAATGGCTCGAAGCACTGGGGGACTTAACATCAGAGATCATCAGTCCCCTAGGCTTAGAACTACTTAAACCTAACTAACCTAAGGACATCACACACATCCATGCCTGAGGTAGGATTCGAACCTGCGACCGTAGCAGCACGGCTCCGGACTGAAGCGCCTAGAACCGCTCGGCCACACCGTCCAGCCTTTGATTTAAAATTTCCCTCACTTCTAGATGCCAGTGTGGCGGTGCCCCATCCTGTTGGCAAATCAAGTCGTTCGAATCAGTCTCCAACTGTGGAAAAAGAAAGTTCTCAAGTATATCGAGATATATGCTTCCTGTAACAGTGTTCTCGGCAAAGAAAAATGGACTACACACTTTTTCCCGTGAAACTACCAAAAACACATTAAAATTTTGAGAATCCGTCTAATGTTGTACAACTTCATGTCGTTGTTCCGTACCCCATATTCCAAATTGTGACGGTTCACATTTCTATTTAAATGGAATGTTGCCTCTTCACTAAAGACTAAGCGTGGAAGAAAACTGCCTCCACCATCTTGCCAACAACGAAATTACAGAACTCCACACGTTGTTTGTCACTTTCACGAAGAGCTTCCAGTAGTTGAATTTTGTATGATTTCAAGCGTAAACGTCGACGCAACACACGCCGGTTGGACGTCGGGGGCATGTTGAGGTATCGAGATGCACGGCGAACAGATTTCCGTGGACTGCTTGTGAAACTATGGCGGATGCGTTCGATGTTTGTGTCAGCCAGTCGGGGACGGCCTGGCGATTTGCCTTTACACAGACAACCTGTTTCTCTGAACTGTTCATGCCATCGCCTAATGTTCAGTGCTGTAGGACGATCCACACCATACCTAGTACGAAAGTCATGCTGAACAGTTATTACTGACACGCACTGCGCAAAGCGTAGAACACAAAACGCTTTCTGTTATCCCGACACCATTTGTACTTGAACTGAAGTGGGTGCACACTGCTGCTACCTAGCGGCAACCATGTAAAACTCGAGAGTTTGCTCTTTCCAACAGTACATCGTTCACGCACTTATCTGAGATAACATAATAGTTATGATTTTTTTTTAAAAATCGGATGATTCTTTTTGATATATTGTGGACTTTAATCATAAAAATAATCATGAAATAGGTACTGTAGTATCCTATAGAGCGCATGTCGTATTTACACAGAACCACTAATTAATGCAGGGTGAACCAGACCTCCACCGACGAACTTCCAGAGGTTGTTCATTTAATTATTTCAATAAATTCCGAGAATTTACGTATAGGGGACCTCGGTCTCCAGTTCCTCAATACTGAGAAATACGAGTAACTTACACATGACTGTAAGGACATTATTATATTATGTTATGAGACAAAAGACGCTTCTGTGCTTGATTATATTGTTTATTGCCCTAGACCTATTTCAGCGTGACTGCTATATTCAGGTTATCTATGTAAATTACATAATTTGGTACAATTTTTCAAAAGTTACAGTAGATGTTAAACGTATTATAGAATTAGGGATTTTTACATACTTTAGGTGGGCTTGAGTCCCAAATGTCATCGATGTCTCAGTTGCTGTCACACTATTGTGTAAGTTTGCTCCTCTGCTGTTGTTGGAGCTATAGTAGATGTTAAACATTTTGTTGGAGCAGTTATGTATGTAGGTGTCGAATTATGGAAGTTTTATAATGACATTTGGTTGAGTTGAGTGGAGTTATTTGGAGGAGGAGACCAAACTGCGAGGTTATCTGTCTCATCGGATTAGGGAAGGGTGGGGAAGGAAGTCGGCCGTGCCCTTTCGAAGGAACCATCCCGGCATTTGCCTGGAGCGATTTAGGGAAATCACGGAAAACCTAAATCAGGATGACCGGGCGCGGATTTGAGCCGTCGTCCTTCCGAATGCGAATCCAGTTGACGTTTGGTGTATTGACAGTAGAATCAGCGATGTTACGTGGTTACCGACTGTTTGCTTTTTGGTATTCTCTAGGTCATAATTTTGTTCTTTCAGCTATATTATATTACTTGTGTGAAATAAACTGTTATAATTCGACAGCGACGTAAAAATCTACTTCAACAAAAAGTTTAACATCTACTACAGATCCAGCAGCATCAAAGGAGCGAGCAAACTTATACAACAGTTTGACAAAAAATGAGACTCGATGTCAGATGGAAATCAAGACCAGCTGATATACGTAACAAAGCATAATTCGACAGTACATTTAATTATCTACTTAAAATTTTCAAATTTGTACGAAATCATGTGCTTTTCCCAGATAACCTGAAGATGTTTGTCGAAATGGGTCTATACCAATGGACAATATGATCAAACAAAGCAGCGTCTTTGGTCCCATGACGTTATTATAATAATGTCCTTATCTGAAATATAAGACGCAGCGGACCCAATTGGGTACAAATTGTAATTATGACTTACTCAGTTTGTTGTCACAATTACCTACGTTTCTGTGCAATTACCATAACAACAATAAAAATACTGTTTTGAGCAATCATCATAACGTACAGCACATCCTGTTTCTCGTAGGTGCCTATATACAGATACAAAATAACTCTGACGTGGCTGCCGTAGCTGAGAGACCAGATCAACATAGCGAACGTCCTGCCGCTCGTCCGCTGTACTCAGTGGAACCAAACACCAACTGCATATCGGTCAACTCTTCTCAAGCAAACCTATCCATACCGCTGTGTGTCACTCTTAAAGTACAATTAGCACTGCTGGAAAAACAAACCAGAGACACAACACTGCAGTACTGAAGGCAGACTTTAAGGCGAAGAGTAAAGTGAGCATTATTGTTGTATAAAATGTTCTCGGGTTTCCAACCGCGTGCATTGCTTAAAACTACACGAGCTTTCGGCCAAGCACTCCTTGGCCATTGTCAAGTCGTATGACTGCCAGTGGGCTGTTGGTGCGCCCTTATATACGCTAGCTGCCGGCTGTGACGTCACTGGTGCCCGTGACATTGCCATATATGGGCATGTTTTGAGTCGGCGTTCGATGTGCCCTCTTCAACCGCGCGATTGCTGGATCCCACGCAGCACTATTCAGGGTGTTTGTGGTAATTTTTATTTCAATAGCTTCCTTTATTAAACTGTCCCAGAAGCTGTTAGTGCGAGCCACGACAGAGATATCGTCAAATTTTTGTGGTGACCGTTTTCTAACGCATGCTCAGCTAACGCAGGTTTCTCTGGATAGCGTAGGCGATAATACATCTCATGTTCTTTCCTGCGTTGTTCCACAGTGCGCACTGTTTGTCTGATGTACTTCTAACCACACTCACAAGGTATTTCGTAGACTCCAGGTGTTCTGAGACCTACTGCGTCTTTAACTGGTCTCAAGAATTGACTGATTTTCGTTGGTGGCCTGAAGATTGATTTGATCTTGTCTCTTTTCAACAGGCGGCTTATCTTGCCCGATATAGAGCCACAGAATGGCAGCAAAGCAAGTTTCTTTTCCTGCTCTTCGTCGGTGGTCTCTTTCTGATATTTCCCAGAAATCACTTCTTTCACTTGATGGGCGCTGTAGCCGTTATTCCTGAAAACCTTGCGTAGGTGGCTCAGTTCGTGGGGCAGGTTGTCGTCGTCTGATATTACTCTTGCACGATGCACCAATGTTTGTAATACTGTGCGCTTCTGTGCTGGATGATGATGGCTGGTGGCGTGCATGTACAGGTCTGTGTGGGTGGGTTTTCTGTAGACGCTGTGGCCAAGGCACCCATTTACGGTGGACAAGGACGTCGAGGAAGTGCATTGCATTAACTTTTTCCACCTCCATGGTGAGCTGGATATTACTGTTGATACCATTGAGGTGTTCCAAAAACTCGTCTAGTTTCTCTCGTCCGTGTGACCAAATGACGAACGTGTCGTCAACGTATCGAAAGAAACACTTCGGCTTCAATGGCGCATTATCTACGGCAACATCCTCAAAATTCTCCATGAAGAGGTTTGCAACAGCTGGAGCCAACGGGCTACCCATTGCTACGCCGTCTGTGTGATTGTAATACTGGCCGTTGTACACGAAATAGGAGGACGTAAGAGTGTGCCTAAATAGCTCGAGCAATTTACGCGGTTGGAAATCCGAGAAGATTTTATTCAACGCTATCGCCGCGAGACTCTGCATTCATACAGCATTATTGTTGTCAACAGCAAGCACCGTGAGTGAATGGAACAAGTTTATTTCCACTCACGACAGCGCATACCGTCGGCATCAGCACTGCTATACTCTGTTTGCAGAGTACTTCAGATATACAGCTGATTGGGACAAGAAAACAAACGAACTGCAATAACTCTGTAACGAGCCGCCTGAGACCTTGGGTCCCTGATGACAAAACGCCGAGAAGTACTCTGCAACAACCTCTGAAGGTTAGTCGAGGGAGCTGCGGTTCACCACGCATATAAATAAATAATCACTATCACGGTTTAATCTGATTATCGAGCTGTAGGTCGTCCTGCAATGTGGTGACGTATGTTGGTACTATCTCCACAACGAAAGGTTCCTTCCCGAAACGAAATATATTAATTCATAAATGTGTGACCGCCAGAAACTAACGGCGAGAAAGCAATGTTAGTTTACAACGTGGATGGACGTTGCCATTTATTCTAACGATCGCAATTATTACCAGTTTAATATGATTTATTTCTTGTATGAGACATTCAATTCCCAATTAATTTTCGTTCTTGTTCCATCCGAATGCTACCATCTACATTTGAAGCTGATTAACTTCTTTACACGTTATTATGGTACGTGAACAGGGACCGAAATTTTCATTTGTAACTCCCTTGACAAATTATTATAGTCTCTAATAACAAAATTAAACTCGGTATTGGGTCCAGATTTGAGTTGTATTTTTGAAGGACAATACTTTTGCCTTGGACTGTTATCTCTGCACAAAAAATCACGACAAATATGTATATACGGTACCTATAACTGATGTAAGTCAGCTTTATTGTAAATTAGTTCAATTACGAATCTTTATGGTGGTAGGATTTAATACAATTTACACCTGTGTTTCACGAAACTGCCAAATTTTAAGCAGAGCTATAACTTGTACTTGTGGCAATTTCTTAGTTTTGCGATCGCTTCTCTCTCGGCGCTTGAGTGAATTTTCACGTAATTGTTCTAGCAGCAGTCGATACTGCATCACTGCATCAGGAAATCTCGACCTCGTTCGAGCGCCAGTATCGTTTGCCAACAACACCTACTTCATTACATAACATGGCATTGCTGTCTTCGCGCATCACAGGTGCGGCTAAAGTTCTTAATGGTCAGATACATACGATTATATGCAGTGCCATTAAATTCCAATCAGAAGAGGCAAACTAGGGACAAAAAATATCATTAAACAGTTTCATTGAGTAGGTTGCAGGAACCCCTGACTGTTCCAAATACTCAGTAAAGAGAATAAAGAAGGAGTAGGAAGACGAACCAGCAAGTACTTTCCAAGGCTTCACTGATCAGAAAGACGTGGAACAAAAGGAAAATTTTATTTTTAGGCAATATTGCCGAAGAAATTATCAGGGGACTGACACATAATTTTCAGATGATACACGTTCTGCATTTTCCATTGTCATTATCACAGTAAATAACATTGTGCAGTACGTTACAGTATATTTTTACCCCTTTTGTCCTGGCTGCGTGTGGTCGATCTTGTTTTGCTCTTGTTGATCATTTGTTTATGAGATAAATTCGTTTTCGGTACTCTAGTGGAAAAGTAACATACACCTCTTGCGGTATGTTTGGTTAGAAATATGCCACTCCTCCTGTGCATATTCAAATGCGTTTCCTGGAAAAACAGAAAAAAAGTGACTGATGCACCTAAAGGGGAGAAGGAAACGAAATGAAACTTCGCGGTTTCTACATCTACATCTACATCCATACTCCGCAAGCCACCTGACGGTGTGTGGCGGAGGGTACCCTGAGTACCTCTATCGGTTCTCCCTTCTATTCCAGTCTCGTATCGTTCGTGGAAAGAAGGATTGTCGGTATGCTTCTGTGTGGGCTCTAATCTCTCTGATTTTATCCTCATTGTCTCTTCGCGAGATATACATAGGAGGGAGCAATATACTGCTTGACTCTTCGGTGAAGGTATGTTCTCGAAACTTCAACAAAAGCCCGTACCGAGCTACTGAGCGTCTCTCCCGCAGAGTCTTCCACTGGAGTTTATCTATCATCTCCGTAACGCTTTCGCGATTACTAAATGATCCTGTAACGAAGCGCGCTGCTCTCCGTTGGATCTTCTCTATCTCTTCTATCAACCCTATCTGGTACGGATCCCACACTGCTGAGCAGTATTCAAGCAGTGGGCGAACAAGCGTACTGTAACCTACTTCCTTTGTTTTCGGATTACATTTCCTTAGGATTCTTCCAATGAATCTCAGTCTGGCATCTGCTTTACCGGCGATCAACTTTATATGATCATTCCATTTTAAATCACTCCTAATGCGTACTCCCAGATAATTTATGGAATTAATTGCTTCCAGTTGCTGACCTGCTATTTTGTAGCTAAATGATAAGTGATCTATATTTCTATGTATTCGCAGCACACTACACTTGTCTACATTGAGATTCAATTGCCATTCCCTGCACCATGCGTCAATTCGCTGCAGATCCTCCTGCATTTCAGTACAATTTTCCATTGTTACAACCTCTCGATACACCACAGCATCATCTGCAAAAAGCCTCAGTGAACTTCCGATGTCATCCACACGGTCATTTATGTATATTGTGAATAGCAACGGTCCTATGACACTACCCTGCGGCACACCTGAAATCACTCTTACTTCGGAAGACTTCTCTCCATTGAGAATGACATGCTGCGTTCTGTTATCTAGGAACTCTTCAATCCAATCACACAATTGGTCCGCTAGTCCATATGCTCTTACTTTGTTCATTCAACGACTGTGGGGAACTGTATCGAACGCCTTGCGGAAGTCAAGAAACACAGCATCTACCTGTGAACCCGTGTCAATGGCCCTCTGAGTCTCGTGGACGAATAGCGCGAGCTGGGTTTCGCACGACCGTCTTTTTCGAAACCCATGCTGATTCCTACAGAGTAGATTTCTAGTCTCCAGAAAAGTCATTATACTCGAAGGTCTGTGCTGTTGTACTGCCAACAAAATTAGTGCACCCTTTGGAGGTTTCCAATTGACTCAAGATTTATTGTTGTAAAAGTGCATGTGGTGTACATGGAATGGTCACATTTACAGATCAGAAGCAGAAGCGGTTCTGGGGATCAGGTATCGACCCATGCTTAAACATCCACATTAATACGTGGGCAGCTATGCTTACGCTGACTCTGAAATGCAGACGATAGTGCAGATAGCGAATACTGTCGTACAATGAAGGCTTTCACTACCGGATGTTTCAGCTGCTGAGAATTTTTCCAGGTTGTATGGCCGTGATCCATGGAACTATTCAATCCCTGACGTTTCGTCCAAGGCTACGTTGGACATCTTCGAAGGTGCTCCTGGTTGTGCTGAGTCGTATCCCATCGTATCCCAAATGTGCTCAATGGAAGACAGGTCCAGAGATCGTGCTAGCAAGGGAAGTTATTGCACGTCTTACAGAGCACGTTGAGTTTCACGGGCAGTGTGTGGGCGAGCATTATCCTATTGGAACAACACATCACCTTCCAATTGCAAGATCGGCAGAAGAAAGAGTCTAACAACATTCTACACGTACCGAGCGCAGATCAACTTCCTCTCAAGAAACACCAAAGGTAAATGAGAGTTGTAGCTTGTAGCACTCCGGACCATATAGCCTGCGGTGAAGCCAACGTGCCGACCCCTGTGGCCGAGCGGTTCTAGGCGCTTCAGTCCGGAACCTCGCTGATGCTACGGTCGCAGGTTAGAATCCTGCCTCGGGCATGGATGTGTGTGATGTCCTTAGGTTAGTTAAGTTTAAGTAGCTCTAAGTCTAGGGGACTGATGACCTCAGATGTTAAGTCCCATAGTGCTTAGAGCCATTTGAACCATTTTTGAGGCCAACGTGTCGTGAACGAATGCACTCTACGAGGCAGCGCTCATCATGTCTTCTACGTCGTACACGCAAACGAGCGCCATTTGCATACAGGCAGAATCTGCTTTCGTCATTGAAGACCACGGCAGGGCATTTCATCTTCCAAGAGATCCTTGATGGCACAAGTCAAGCTTGTGGCGTAACTGGAAGACTGGTAGAGATATGTGTCCCGTAGTCCCACAGCTAATAACCGGATCGCAGCAGTTCGTGTCACAAGCCGTCCTGTCTGTGCTCTGGTAACTGTGCAGTCTGTGCTATTGTAGCTGTGCAACGTTACAACACGATGATGCTGGCGGACGTCTGTCTGCGTTGACGTGCAGAGCCTCGTCTACGGGTGTGAGAATGTTCATGTGACCACTGACTTCAGCATCATTGCACAGCTAACGCAGCACGTCCAACGTGCGTGCCAATTCTCCGATAGGAGCATCCCGCCAGTAGCAAGGCCACAATTTGACCCGTTTCAGACTCGCTCAGTTGACCGTAGGAAACACGAGTGCGTCTGAGTGGCTGGGTTGCCTGTTTCCTTCACAAGTTTGCACCACACTGCGGGCATTTTCTATTAAAATGCAGACATGGCTCTGGTAGCTATGTCACTACGCCATCTATTGGCGGACGACGTTGAAACCATTATTAGTACATCTGCTATCCCCTAGGTGGCTTATGCCATGTTGGACCAAAATCGATGTCGTCTTACCAGGTGTATGACTTTTTTCCGGCAATGTATTAAGTGATTACACAATGAAATCAATTTTACAGAGAATTTGGCAATACGAGCTCACTTATCAGATCAACATTGCGCCTCCTCTGGCCTTCATGCATGCTCTGATTCGATAGGGAAGGGAGTCATAAATCCTTTGTATCCTCTCCTGAGGCAACATGTTACACGACTGTTGTTCCTGACACTTGTTATTTCGAGCGGTTCTGGGCGCTTCAGTTCGGAACCACGCGGCTGCTACGGTCGGAGGTTTAAATCCTGCTTCGGGCATGGATGTGTTTGATGTCCTTAGGTTTAAGTAGTACTAAGTCTAGGGGGCTGATGACCTCAGATGATGTTAAGTCCCATAGTGCTTACAGCCATTTGAACCATTTTTGAACACTTGTTATTCTGTATACTAGCAATGGAATGGATTAGCTGTGCATCCATCTTCTATTGGGACAGATATCGAGTTCTCAAGGGCCACGGGAATACCTCAACATCACTGTTCACTGAGATACGTCCATATGTGAAAGAACATTGTTGAAAAATAGCACCACGATTGTGTCACAGGTAACAGATGTGGACACATAATGTCCGTCACGTGCGTTCCCTCAGTCATTATCATCAGTTGTGACCTGACGTCATACCCGACGGCTCACCCAGCTATGATGCCAGGAGTAACACCTCTGTGGCTGTCAAATAGCTGGAAGATTGGGACCTATCCCTAGGTTGCCCCCGTACTCACCGACGACGGCATCCAGGGTGGTGTAGTATTGCGGTTCATCAACAGGCCATTCCTCCTGGTCCTGGCACCATTCCAAAGGCAGCCATTTGTGCTGCATTAACGGCAGCCAACGAATCGGATAGTAGTTGCCTCGTTTATGACCAGTGGTGCAGGATGGATCAAAAATGGTTCAAATGGCTATAAGCACTATGGGACTTAACATCTGAGATCATCAGTCCCCTAGACTTAGAAAGTACTTAAACCTAACTAACCTAAGGACATCACACACATCCATGCTCGAGGCAGGATTCGAACCTGCGACCGTAGCAGCAGCGCGGTTACGGACTGTAGCGCCCAGAACCGCTCGGCTATAGCGGCCGGCGGTGCAGGAAGGCACTGAATGTTGCAGAGAATCGATTACTTGTTCCTGAAGACGCAGAAGTGAGGGGATTAGATGGGCTTGGTGCACAGTGATGCGATCCTCCCTCGTAGTGGTCAGACGTAAACAACTAGAGCCTTGACGACGAGTATTCCTGCACTAAGCAGTCCAACATCGGTTACACTGTCACATTCGAACGCCTCACAGATCCGCACTGGAACAGATGGCGAAAATGAAGTCAGAGAGTGTCTTTATACATCATCTTGTCATTCAATGTGTTACCTGGTGAACTTTTTTGTCAGTCTTAGTAGCATGTCAAATCGTTCACTTTTAGGTAACAGTTTATCAGACTGGTATCAAGAAAAACTATCTCTGTATAGCGCGCACATCATCAAATATTGCTCTTGACAAGCGTATAAATATGAGAGTTGCTTATATCACGTATTTAAGACTGAACCGGAAAGCAACACGAAACGGAAATTGATACGCACATCCATAATAGATGGCAATGATTGACCGATGACTGAAAGCAGTAAGAACGATTGTAACTTCTAATAACGGCTAGATTTACCATTTCATACGACAGAAACACTTGAGAAGTTAGTGAATCTTCTACCTCACAAAGTAATTATTTAATGAGAAATTCTTGTAAATACACAGGTGATACGAGCAAATATGTTACGTAACTTAGTGACAAAGGACACATAGATGGTTATCTTCGTCACATCGTATAAAAAACGCGAGCGTTGTGCTAACAGACATGACAGACCAACTGTTGTTAAGGCCTCGAGATGAATACTGCATCATTGTTAGTAGTGGTGGTGAGGACGTAACTGAAACTGAGCAGCAATCTTAAGAGGCTAAATTGTGGTGAGACTGTTGTGTTCGGCTTATCATAAAGCTGAAGCCTACGATAGGACAAACAGAAAGATTGTACATACCTCACAAGGGCGATCAAGGGTTCCGCATGTCACGCCGGCCCATGTCTGAAACAAGATTATATTGTAATTATGGTGCGGTAGGAAAAGTTTCACAGGAAAAGTACTACATCTACGTATACACAATCCGGTCAAAAGTATCCGGAGATCTATTAGCGCACATTAAATGATGACTGTCCACCATTGCCTTTATAAGGGCTTCAAGTCTGCTGGGGATTATTTCAGTAAGGTGTCTGAATATCTTTGGAGGAATGGCAGCCTATTCTTCCTCCAGAGACGAAAACGCAGAAGGTACTGAGTGTCCACGGTAACTTCACGATTTCAGTGGAGCTGCTAGAAAAGGTAAAAATCGGGGCTAGTCGAAAGACATTAATTTGTCTCCGCCGCTGCCAATGTTAGGCTGCCCGTAGACGCGAAGTATTACTGTAAACATTGTTCAGGGTGATGGTGCCAACACAGCGGGAAACAGCTCCAAGTCACAGCCCTTCACGTTCGGGAAGTTCTGATACAGGAGCATAACACTCCTCCTGCCGTTCCCGACAACCATCGTGCGAATCGTCAACTCGTCGTGGGCAAGCTGTACTGATGTTGGATGATGCGGTCATTCCAAATGCCTTTCGCTGGGTCAAGTTCGGGCTCTGGGTAGGCCAGTCCATTTCGGGAGTATTGCTGTCCACATACCATTGTTTCACAGACGCTGCGACATAATATGGTACAATCCCATGCCGATATAAGCAATCATCGACTCCGAGTTGTTTCTCTACGGCATGCAGTCCACAACGCTGTGGAATGTGTCCTTCCTTCCGCATGTAGCGCTCTCCTAAGCGCAATAAGTGGACCACACCTTAACCACTGACACCATATCGCAACACAACATCGTCCGCACTTCACTTCTGGTAGTGCACTTGTTAACAGGCAACCTTCTCCAGGCATTCGCCAAACACAAACCGTTCCATCGGATTGTCACAGGGTATAGCGTGATTCATCACTCCAAATACCTGCTTTCCAGTCATCCACTGTCCAATGGCGTTGCTCTTTACACCAACCCAAGCGTCACTTAGCACTGACTACCCGAAATGTGTGGCTTATGAAGGCTGCTCGACCACTATACCCCATGGTTTTCGACTCCCTAGGCAGATTCATTGAGCCAGCTGGACTGCTGGTAGCATTATGAAAGTCCCGAGTGATTTCATATAATTTATTACGACCATCGCAACTATACTCACTGTCGCTTGTTCCAAAAAATGCGCCCTTACGGTCTATCCGATGACATATGCGGTAGGATAGAAAGTTTTCTAACAGAAAGAGAGCAGTATGTCGTCCTGAACGGCGTGACTTCCTCAGAAACAAGCGGTACTTCAGGTGTGCCCCAGGGCAGCGTAATAGGTCCGCTGCTTTTTACTAATTACATAAACGATCTGGTTGATGGTATTGATAGCGGCATTAGACTGTTTGCCGATGATGCAGGAAAATAGTATGACACGAAAGTTGTGAGCAAATCAAT